>NC_142471.1:75816666-76133333 GCF_049115385.1 Moschus berezovskii
GAAGACACTTTCGAAGAAAAGAATAGTTTTGAGAGTTTCAGTTCTAATCAAAATAAAGATTTTGTTAGTGATAATATTTATTTCTTAGTGCAGTAGAAATGATTTAACAAAATATTCTATGCAAATCCCAGTGCACAGTGTTTCGCATGTATTGAATACTTAATAAATGTTAGAGCCAATTACTTCTACTGTGTGCTTTGTTATCAACTTTGACAATTGTATTGGGTCACTGTCAGTCACTCCTCTAAATACCTAGAATACCTAGAATGTGTTGAAGTTCATATTTAAACCCAAACTATATTTATAGTATAGAATCTCTTTAGAGTCTGAAGTGAGGTGGCTGTGATTGTATGAGAGAAAACAGCTGCAGCCACCCTGAAAATGTTAAGGTAGAAATAAAATTATTCCTTTCAAATGGTTTTTTGCTTCAAATTCAGTTAAACAGGTTTATAATAGAGAGACTCTGGAGTCATATACTCAGTTGTGAGCAGAATATCATATCCATACCAAGTCCTTTATAGCTTCTAGGGCTTTTATTCCAGTGAAAATGCAATTCTTTCCTGGTAAATGGAAACTGATGAGTTTGAAAACATCACCTAGCAGGAAGAGCAGGTAGGGACCATCCTGACAGCTTTTAGACAAATCTGAATTTTGTCAGTTTACTGACACAATTAAGACTGATGATGTTTTATTTGTATTTTTGAGGCTTTGCCATAAAACATTTACTTTCATTTTTTTCTTCTCCACACCCCTCCATTACTGTTCATTCTATTAGCTAAGATTAAAGCTGCAATTCAAGTCAAAATATGATCTTCTTAAATCAAAACAACTTATGAAAATGCATTGATGGGAATGTGTTTAAATACATCAGTATACTTCCTGATTAGTTGTTTGGTGGCTCTCAATTCATGATTAAAACTTATTCAAGCAAATTCTAAAGAGCTTCCTTCTTTTTTTAAGGTATCCCTAAAAATATTTAACTGTTGTTATTGTTACTTCTTTTACTTCTTTTTAGATATGTGCTATGGATTTTTAAAAGGCAAAGGAGGGGATTGTGGAGGCCATATAATTTACCCTAGTGTTTCATGCAAAACTTTTTCTTATTTTTTTCTACACTTCCTGCTAATCTCTACTTACCTGGGGCCCTACTGATTTGCATGATTTACCTTAGATCTTTCAAGACAACAAAATCTAGGCTGCTGGGAGTTAAGGAATCTTCCCTAAGAGAAAAGAAAATCAGTGAAGGGCATTTCTTCAAATCCATACCAAGCCAAAAAGCAAAACTGCTGGTTTTTCAAACTTTTCAAAGACCACAGTTTCACCAATCACTACTTGTAACAAAAACAGAAAAAGGCTTACCTGATGATTAAGCCAAACACCATCTCTGGCTGAGGCAGAAGCACAGGTTGCAAGAAAATGAGAAATCCAGACCAATTAGTAGATGTGAGCTCTCTTGGGACACTTTCTAGGAACACATTCTGTCCCAGCTGACCTTTGGCCTCTAAGCTGAAGTGGAGAAGTTCCCAGAAGCGAATTCTGTAAATTTCTGAGAGTAAGTCCTCCTCTCTCCTTCCAGGACTGGCTGGAAATAAAAGCATTCTTTGCTCCTGCCTTTTTACTGACTCATCTGGGACATAACTGTTGGTCCCACTTAGAGAAGCATTAATCTAAAAGAGGGATGAAAACAAAAGATTATTTAATTATAATTATATGTACTTAGTTCAAATTTCTCATGTTTTACTCAAACAGGAATTTGAGTAAACTCCAGGAGTTGGTGGTGAACAGGGAGGCCTGGCATGCTGCAGTCCATGGGGTTGCAAAGAGTCGGACACTGCTGAGGAACTGAACTGAACTGAGTTCAAATTTCAAAAGGTACACACAGTTTGGTAAAAATGCTCCTCCTAATCCCAATAACCAGCCACCCCTTCTCCTCCCCAGAGGCAAACAACTTTGTCATTTTCTTGTGTTTTTCTTTCAAAATATTCTGTACAAAATAAAAAATATGTATAAATATGTATTTCCTTTTACTCATCTTTAAACAAATAAGCTTTGATTTCTATCTTGCTTTAATCAGTTAAGATATATTAACAAAACAGATTTAGTTCAGTTCAGTTGCTCAGTAGTGTCCAACTCTGTGCGACCCCATGAACCACAGCATGCCAGGCCTCCCTGTCCATCACCAACTCCCAGAGTTCACCCAAACTCATGTCCATCAAGTCGGTGATGCCATCCAACCATCTCATCCTCTGTCATCCCCTTCTCTTCCTGCCCTCAATCTTTCCCAGCATCAGGATCTTTTCAAATGAGTCAGCTCTTCCAATCAGGTAGCCAAAGTATTGGAGTTTCAGCTTCAACATCAGTCCTTCCAATGAACACCCAGGACTGGTCTCCTTTAGGATGGACTGGTTGGATCTCCTTGCAGTCCAAGGGACTCTCAAGAGTCTTCTCCAACACCACAGTTCAAAATCATCAATTCTTCAGTGCTCAGCTTTCTTCACAGTCCAGCTCTCACATCCATATATGACCACTGGAAAAAAAAATAGCCTTGACTAGACGGACCTTGGTTGGCAAAGTAATGTCTCTGCTTTTTAATATGCTGTCTAGGCTGGTCATAACTTTCCTTCCAAGGAGTAAGCATCTTTTAATTTCATGGTCGCAGTCACCATCTGCAGTGATTTTGGAGCCAAGAAAAATAGAGTCAGCCACTGTTTCCACTGTTTCCCCATCTATTTCCCATGAAGTGATGGGACCAGATGCCAGGATCTTTTTCTGAATGTTGAGCTTCAAACCAAAATTTTCACTCTCCTCTTTCACTTTCCTCAAGAGGCCTTTGAGTTCCTCTTCACTTTCTGCCATGAGGGTGGTGTCATCTGCATATCTGAGGTTATTGATATTTCTCCCAGCAATCTTGATTCCAGCTTGTGCTTCTTCCAGACCAGCTTTCCTCATGATGTATTCTGCATATAAGTTAAATAAGCAGGGTGACAATATACAACCTTGACGTACTCCTTTTCCTATTTGGAACCAGTCTGTTGTTCCATGTACAGTTCTAACTGTTGCTTCCTGACCTGCATACAGGTTTCTCAAGTGGCAGGTCAGGTGGTCTGGTATTCCCATCTCTTTCAGAATTTTCCAGAGTCTATTGTGATCCACACAGTCAAAGGCTTTGGCATAGTCAATGAAGCAGAAATAGATGTTTTTCTGGAACTCTCTTGCTTTCTCCATGATCCAGCAGATGCTGGCAATTTGATCTCTGGTTCCTCTGCCTTTTCTAAAACCAGCTTGAACATCTGGAAGTTCATGGTTCACGTATTGCTGAAGCCTGCCTGGAGAATTTTAAGCATTACTTTACTAGCATGTGAGATGAGTGCAATTGTGCGATAGTTTGAAAAACAGATTATTCTTTACATTTTTGAGAACAAACAATATCAGGTCATAGAGAGTTTTCTCATTCTTTTGGGGATTTTACTATAATTTAACCAATCTTATATTGGTAGACATTTGGTTTGTGTCTAATGATTTGTTGTTACATATAGTGATAAAAGATAAAGTTTTGTACTTGTATCATTTCACACATATGGGAAAGTATCTCTCGGCCAAAATGAAATTCCTAGGTCAAAAGGTAAATGTACCTAAAATTTTGACAAATATTAGTTTGGTCAAAAAGTTCATTCAGGTTTGTCCTTAACATCTTACAGAAAACCTGAATGAACTTTTGACCAACCCAATGTTACAACTTTTTCTCCTTTAAAAACTGCTCTCTGTAATACATGAGTGTTTCTTTCATCTGACCATTTTCAGACTGTACATTTGTCTTTGTTATATTTTTCCAACCTCATATATAAAATAGTACTCAATATAGGTTTAAATTGCATTTTTCTTTTATCTGCAACTAACCAGCTTTACATATATATGATTTGTTTTCTGTAAACAATCTTTTCCCAAATTTTTACTAGACTGTTGATATGTTATCTTATTGATTTGTAGGGTTCTTTACATATTAGGATAATCAGCTATTTCCAATATGTTACAATTTAATTTTTAGTTTGACCATTGTTTTTTGAATTTGATTTTATGTAACATAAATTCATACTTAGAGGGCCTCTTCCACATCAAGATTTTATATGCATGTGTATATATGTATAAAGACTGCTATTTTCTGAGACTGAATAAAACATTAGAAGTTGATAGAGTCAGGGTAGTTTTTAATGGACCCTGGGTGCAGAGGAAAGGGGCCAGGGAAGATCACAGAAGAAAAGAAACAGAAATTTTATTTAACAAGCAAATGCAGGAGTAAAGGACATGTGGTGAGAAGATATTAGTAGTATAAAGAAGATGATTATGAGACAGACTGATCAGGGAAGGGCTGGAAGTGGTCACAGAGCCTATCGTATGGTATTCAGCAGGATTCCCCTGATTCAACTGGGTTTGTCTCTAGAGCTAAAGGCATGTCTCTGCTTATACAGTGACAAGAGGCAGGCATGAGGAGGAGAACAAAAACAGACATCCACACATCCATAACCACCATTCATGTGGTGTGTCCCAGGTCCCTACTAAGCCTTATACAAACCCAGTGTTATTTAATATTCACCACTGACCTGTGACATAAGTACTGTTGTCAGTTACATCCTACAGATGAATAAACTGACACTTAGAGCAGTGAAGTCAGTGCCTCAAATTTCAATCTATAGAGTGATTTCTAGATGACTGGAAATCTCGATGCTTTGCTGTACATCTCACAGTATTTTTATTAAGCTAAATGCTTAAATAGTTGGAGCCAATCAGGGTCTCTTGCGTGAAACTTCTGCAGGAAGCTGGGAGCAGCATTCCAATTCTGTGCTTCATCAAGTCTCTAAGAGCCTCTGCTTGCCTGCCGTCAGCTGGGAGCACCCATACAATGAACACATCCTCCCTGGTTTTGAAATTTAGAGACATGGACTTCAAAACAATTGTAAGAGAGCTAGGGATAAAATAAATTTTATATATATATATATATATATGTATGCTGCTGCTGCTGCTGCTGCTAAGTCACCAGTCGTGTCCATAAGTCACCAGTCGTGTCCAACTCTGTGCGACCCCATAGACGACAGCCCACCAGGCTCCGCCATCCCTGGGATTCTCCAGGCAAGAACACTGGAGTGGGTTGCCATTTCCTTCTCCAATGCATGAAAGTGAAAAGTGAAAGTGAAGTCGCTCAGTCGTGTCTGACCCTTAGCAACCCCATGGACTGCAGCCTACCAGGCTCCTCCGTCCATGGGATTTTCCAGGCAAGAGTACTGGAGTGGGTTGGCATTGCCTTCTCCGATATATATGTATACGTATATATATTAGCAGTTTTGAAGCAGAAAGGAAATGGTTTATGAAGAAAACTCTATTAAAGTCATCAAGTTTCTCTTGCTTCAGGTCAAAAACTTACAGCATCCTGGAATACCATTTATTATGTTGTGAATGAGTGCCAGTAGTCATCTGTTTCCTTGCCTTTGCCATGTTTCTGCCTGGGGTATTTATATTTGATCATTGTTCTCTTAATAGATTGAACTAATAAGCACGTGAAAGCTACAGTACCTGCAGATCTACAGTAAAAAGGTGATATAAAGTATATACTCATCTCAAGATTTGCAATGTCCTTTCCCAGAGTGTCTTCAGGGAAATCAGTTTGGCAAGAATGGCACTGATACATGGTTGAGGACTAGAGAATCTATTGGGAAACTGAATGCCACCCTCTTAATTCATCTTGGAAAAGGGAAGTCACAAAGTAGAGGAGGGTAGTGTAGGAAAATCCCTCTCCCATATGGACTTGGCTGTGTTTTGAGACCCAAGTTGTATTCTCTGAAGATTATACTTCAGGGGGAATTAGCCCTTGTCATTTCCACAAAACACCACGTTTAGAAAAGAACGTCTCTTAATCACTTTATGGAATTAAACATGGTAGATCTTTGATGGTTAGACTTTGATCGTCATCAAAGGCAGAACCTTCAGGGCACAAGTGGGGGTGCCTTATTAGGCAGAGATGTAGATTGATGAAATTAATTTTAATCATCAACAGAGCCAGAATATACAGAACAAGTGCTTAATAATTATTTGAATGTGTGACAAAATAGAAAGAAAAGGAAGGGAGGATGAAATTGGTAGTCTCTGTGGTCGGAGCTCATTCATACCTGTGCCCTATGATTCTAATTTAGAGCAATTGTTTTAGATTAATATTTTAAATTAAATATAAATTAATTATATCTACGGGCTCATACTCTGCTTTGTCAGCTATCTTAACTACAGGACTTGGTTGTGGTGAAGCAATTTTACTTCCCATATATTCAACTCCCTTATTTAAAATATTTAACAGAGTCAAAAATTGAGGCTCAGAGAGATTTAATGGTCATCTAAGGTCATAGCCCTAATTAACAGCAGAGCTGGGGTTAGAATCTGAGTTTTCTGACATTCTCTTCTACACAACATTCAATCATAAATCTGATTTTCCATTAGGAAAATAGGAACCTAGAGATCAAGACCCATAACATTCTGATTTATCAACTTTTCCTCCTGTTCTATTTTTGCATGCATGCATGAAGTCGCTCAGTCGTTTCTGACTCTTTGTGACCCCATGGACTATAGTCTGCCAGGCTCCTCCATCCATGGAATTTTCCAGGCAAGGATACAAGAATGAGTTGTCATTTCCTTCTCCAGGGGATCTTCTCGACCCAGGAATCGAACCTGGGTCTCCCACAGGCAGACTTTTTACAGTCTGAGCCACCAGGGAAGCACCATGTATTAACTCATTTAATTTGTATTTTAAATGTTTATTGAATATCTATTGACTGTCAAGTTCTGAGGGCCCCTGAGAATATAACACTGAAAGAGACAACCATGGGCTCAGCCCTGTGCTTTTACAATCTAATGGACGCCATAGACAAATGAAAGGGGAGCTCTTTAGGGCAGCCATTACTTCTGCTTTCTGAGCAAAAAACAGAATGCTCCCAAGAGGCTCTTAGACAAACGTAGGAGCAAGAATTTGTCTCTTTGACTCTAAATTTAGGATTCTTACAAAACCACAATTACCTTTAAAGTATATGAAGCACCACAACCTTACATTGGTTATCAATAAGTTTCTTTGTTGTTTTTTAGTGCATGGACTATGGTGCAAGTTATTGCTTTGCCTGCACAGTATCCATTTATGTTTTGAGTAATGGCAACAAGAATTTCCTTTTCAAAATCTATTTCTCTCCTGTTTTCTATCTCAGCCTGTGTGTGTGTGTTTTGTGTGTAGGAATAGCATAAACTCTGGCCAGAGTGGTTCAGAACTGAACACTCAACCCCAGTTGGCCCAGCTAATGCTTCTGTAAAGGGGATACCAACTCTTATGCTGGACGTGAAGTAGGGAGAGTCTGAGACTAGGGCCATGAGGCTATGATGAGAAAAAGCCTGCCTGGGATTGAAGCTGGCAGTCAGGAATGCAACGCCACCCAAGCCCTAGACACAGCTCTGCCTATATTGTGAAACCTTCATTTACAGGAGTAAAAAAAAAATTTTTTTTTGCTTAAACCAAATTTAGTTGGGATTTTGGATACTTTCAAAGGGAAGACTCCTGACTGATACTCCAATCACACAGAACAACTGAGAGTTTTATAGACACATTTTAATATAGCCGCATACCCCGAAGTAGGGACTTCCCTACTTGTAGCTCAGTCAGTAAAGAATATGCTTGCAGTGCAGGAGACCCGGGGTTCAATTCCTGGGTTAAGAAGATCCCCTGGAGAAGGAAATGGCAACCCACTCCAGTGTTCTTGCCTAGAAAATTCCCTGGGCAGAGGAGACTGGCAGGCTATATAGTCCATGGGTTCACAAGAGTCGGACACAACTTAATGACTAAACCACCACCCCCAAGTTAGGACCCTTGGTTTACATAGTTCATAAACTGGAGAAATTTCCTGGACTCAGTTTCTCTAGTGCAAATGACTGATGACTGATGGAGTTCCCACTGAATAATCCAAAATTGGTGTGTCTAAGAGGCGGGCTACAACTTGTAGATCATGAATCTTAGTTCCTCTCCTTTTCCTGGGTTTTTCATCAATCATCTCCAAAAGTCAGGTCAAATTTTCTCAAATTTTAATCAGCATCAGAGTCACCACGATGGTCCTGACACAATGGAGCTTGGACCATACTTTGAGGATATTGATAAAGGAGCAAATGGATTGAATCACCTCCTCCCTGCTTAACATCGGAGCCATTGTTAGAATTCACTGCGCATCTCCGACAAAGTCAGCTCCAGGCTTAATAAGTGGTTCCTGAGACTTCATTTCCAGTTTCCTCCCTTCAAATGGGAAGTTTTGGAGCTTCACCCCAAATATACTGAGCACTGGCTATGTGCAAAGCTGTTAACAAGTTACTGGTGTGAAAGGGCTGCTTGGAGAATGTGGAATGACTCCTGTACCAGAAGATCTCATGTCTGGAAGGAGACGTATGTACCCAGAACACAGTACAACCTCAATGAGCAACGAAGGGGACAAATGAGACGTGGTGTCCGAGGAGAGAAGGAGCAGGGACCCGTGCCTATAGGTGGACAGGCAAGTAGCACAGAGCCCACAGAGGTGCAGTGGAGATGTCCCCGGAGTCTGAGAGTGAAAGGCCTGGATTTCCAGACCGCGGTCACTGGAGACTTGCTTGAAGATACCTGAACAGGGAAGTGTGATGGGCAGAGCCAGGTCCTAGAGGATTAATCTAGCCATAAAGTTTCTTAATTTCTAAGAAATGGGATAGGTCAACACCCACAGCTCAGAAAGGATCTTCAAATGAAAAGATCCCTCCCCTAAAAAATGAAGAACACACATGTGACATAGTGCCCTCCAAGTCACCTCTGGAGGATGAGTTTTAAAGTTTGGACTCAGATTCTCAGAATACCCTTTGAATGACAATATTTTTCAAAATGATAAATGCACATACCCTTGACAGAGCAACCGACCTCCGGAAATTTTACCTCCAGAAGTATATGTATAAGATGATGTGTGTGCACATTGTTCCCTGCAGCATCCTTTGAAATAACAAAAAATTGGAAAAAACCCAAGTGTCCAATAGTAAATTGATGAAATCAATTACTTATATCCATGCCATGAGACATTATGCATGTATAAAAAGAATGAGGAATCCTTTTATGTTCTTAGAAAAAAACAGGACTGCTCATTGGGGAAAATGGTGCAGTAGAATCTGCTGCTTTCTGTATAAAGAAAGAACAAAGAACTCTTATCTATTCATATTTTATTTGCATTTTTAAAAGAGGGATGCATTTTAAAAAATCTACTGAAAAGTAGTTATCCAAGGGAGATGGGTATAAATTTGAGGGAGGAAAGACAGGAGTGGAATGAATCTCTTCATTCTGATCCTTAATTATATTTTAAATACGTGAGGGCATTACCTAGTCAACATGTTAAGTATTTTATCAGATGCCAGTGAGCAGAACACATTCAGCAGGGGCTTCCATTGTTCGTGAGGCTGGGCTCTGATTCCCAGCTCAACGTGAGACTCCTGGGGGAGGAGAGTGCATACCAGGAGCTCCCATGCAGAGCAGGGCCACTTGCCAGGGTTTATTCATTCAGATCCCCTCCAGAGAATCTAATCCCTGCTCTCCACAATCAGGCAGAGCTGCCTGTTCTCCTGCAGCAAAACTTGTGCCTCAAGGAAGGCTCTGGGATGTGCTCAGTGACTGAGACACTGTGTCTGTGATGGCCTGTGCCCTGTGCCCAGTCCTCCTGGCAGAAAGGAACAGGGAATCTAGCACTGGCTAGTACCCAGAGTCCAGTGGGCACTTGCCTGGAGAGCCAAGGGCTCCCCTTTTCTAACAAATCTTCCATTTTCTGTCAAATCATGTCTAACTAGAAGATGACCATCAGCAATTCAGGAGTTGCCTCTTTCATCCATTCTAGACATCACCAAGACCTCTGTCTTCCTATCAGCCTTCTCAGAGTAGAGGTCAGTAAGTGTGTGTGTGTGTGCGCGCGTGCGTGCCTGCACACGCACACAAGTGTCTTGTATGTGTTCTTGCTTGTAAAAGAAAATAGAACATAGGGCTTTAAAAGTATAAGACTTAAAGTTTGCATAAACGTGGGTTCAAATCTGAGTTTCGTACTTATCATCATGGCCTTGAAAATTTACTTGATATATCTAGTCCAATATGAAAGTGTTAATCACTCAGTTGCGTCCGACTCTTTGTGACCCCATAGACAGGCTCCTCTATCTATAGAATTCTCCAGGCGAAAATACTGGAGTGGGTAGCCATTCCCTTCTCCAGGAGATCTTTCCAACCCAGGGATCGAACCCAGATTTCCCACATTGCAGGCAGATTCTTTATTGTCTGAGCCACCAGGGAAACCCAGTTTACTTACCTAAAAGTGAAATTAAATATATTTAAATATTTAAATTATATTTAAAACCTGTACCTGGCATTTAGAAAAGACTGAATAATTATGTTGTTGTGTCTGTGTGCTTAGTTGTGTCTGACTCTGCGGCCCCATGGACTGTAGCCCTCCAGGCTCCTCTGCCCATGGAATTTTCCAGGCAAGAATACTGCAGTGGGTTAGCATTTCCTACCCCAGGGGATCTTCCCAACCCAGGGATCGAACCTGCAGCTCTTGAGTCTTCTGCAATGGCAGGTGGATTCTTTACCACTGAACACCTGGAATGCCCAAATGTGTTGTTGTTGATGTATAATGACCTTCTCCTGGTTTGAAACCTCTCATATAGAATAATCTGGAAGCATTTGATAAGAAACATATTGAATAACCCTATTGGCTTGTTTAGATCAGGTTCTGTAGAGACTTGGAATCTCTTCCAAGAGTCCCATGGAAACTTCTATTATTTTCCTGAAATGATCTGCCTGAAACCAAAAAACGATACCTCCTTCATGTAGCTTTGAATGTGTTCCCAGCTGGGACTACATATTTGTTTATATCTGTAGCCAGAGTGGTTGACAGTCATTTAAGCTGCATTAGGCTTCTTGGCTGTAACCTCCTCCTCTAATTAGACTTGTAACTGCAGAGCAAGGACAAATTGATTCAGCCAAGACATCCTCTACTAGGAGCCCAGCCATAGGATGGACTCTGTGCCTCCCTCTGCTGTATTCTTTAGACGTGCTCATGGGACATACCCCACCACGCCCAGCAGAAAGCAAAACCTCATGGCTCCTCACAGGCTCCTTGAAGGAGATTGCTGCTCCATTCAGGTTCACAGCTTTCTTGTTCCTGACCCTTTCAGTGACAGAGAACAAGGACAAACTCTGTGGGAAGAGACCCTGGGCTTGAGGAGGGTCCTTCTAGCCTGTCCTCTCCCAAGTCTCTTGAGTGAAGCCATGACTTGTCAAGGAGACCCCTCTCTCGGCGTTCCTTCCTCCCTCCCTCCCTTCCTTCCTTTTCTAATACAAACAAATATAATAAACCTAAAGGATTTGCTACTACTATATCCATTTTAAAGGCTAGATTTTTAAAAAAGAGGAGATAACTTGGTCTGAAAGATATTAAACAATTTAACCAGTGATGACTCAGGTAATCATCTGTGAGTTGGTGTAGGAAGCAGGTCAGTCTGACTCTGGAGCCCACACTCTTAGCCATCTTGCTCTACTGCTCCTTGTTTTAAAAGAGGGTCCTGGGCTAATTGCCTTGCAGAACCTGAGAGGGCCCATCACTGGGAATTCTCCCTCTCTGTCTTATTTTAATGGCACACAAAGAAACCTGATGCTTGGGCCGATTGGAACATGAGTGCTGGAGAAGAGGCTTATTAATGGAACAGGGTTATTCTGAGGTCCTAGGAAAGCATGGGTCATCTCCAACTCAAAGCCATCATGAGCATAATAGCCACTTCTTTCCAGGAAGTTATTCAATATTCAAAGTTGAGTTAAAGGGTAAAAAAAAGCAATACTACATTTCCAGAGAGGGGTAAAAAGATAAAGGATCTCTTCTTGCCTGTAATACTAGACAGTCTTCTCAGGAACCTAATTTGGACTCAGGGCTTCCGCATTAACTATACAAATGGAATTAAAGACTTGATTCCATCAGGGAACATAAAATACTTTAAAAATTCCTTCAGCCAAATGACACATTATCGTATTTAGATGGCCCTTTATTTGCAGAGAGTGTTTGATGGCTTCCTCACACACATATTATAATCCTAATATTTTGTGCATTCCCATTTGTCATGCCTTTGCAGCATTTAAGCATTTGTGATTAAATCAGTGCTCATGGAAGCCCAATGTGGATGGATGCTTCATCCATTCATAGAACACATGCCTTCCCAGCCAAGGACCCAACACCCAAATCTTCTTGACCATCAAAGTCTTCTGCAGGCTGTTTGGGGTCATGAGTCCTAGAACCAGTTGTCTTCTGTCAGTGGAGACTATTGATATCCTGGCTCATTGAAATATCGTCTGCTTGAGAATCTGTTTCTGATTCTACTAGCTGCAGATCCTTTTCTTGACTCTGTTTCCATAGTTTGGTGCCTTTAAGTAAGTTCGGTCTTAAGATACTTGAGCAAGTTATAATTATGCAGAGTACATCATGAGGAACGCTGGGCTGGAAGAAGCACAAGCTGGAATCAAGATTGCTGGGAGAAATATCAATAACCTCAGATATGCAGATGACACCACCTTTATGGCAGAAAATGAAGAGGAACTCAAAGCCTCTTGATGAAAGTGAAACAGGAGAGTGAAAAGGTTGGCTTGAAGCTCAACATTCAGAAAACGAAGATCATGGCATCTGGTCCCATCACTTCATGGGAAATAGATGGGGAAACAGTGAAAACAGTGTCAGACTTTATTTTTGGGAGGCTCCAAAATCACTACGGATGCTGATTGCAGCCATGAAATTAAAAGAAGCTTACTCCTTGGAAGGAAAGTTATGACCAACCTAGATAGTATATTAAAAAGCAGAGACATTACTTTGCCAACAAAGGTCCGCCTAGTCAAGACTGTGGTTTTTCCAGTGGTCATGTGTGGATGTGAGAGTTGAACTGTGAAGAAAGCTGATCGTCGAAGAATTGTTGCTTTTGAACTGTGGTGCTGGAGAAGACTCTTGAGAGTCCCTTGGACTGCAAGGAGATCCAACCAGTCCATTCTAAAGGAGATCAATCCTGAGTGTTCATTGGAAGGACTGATGCTGAAGCTGAAACTGCAATACTTTGGCCACCTCATGCGACGAGTTGACTCACTGGAAAAGACTCTAATGCTCGGAAGGATTGGGGGCGGGAGGAGAAGGGGACGACAGAGAATGAGATGGCTGGATGGCATCACCGACTCGATGGACATGAGTTTGAGTGAACTCCGGGAGTTGGTGATGGACAGGGAGACCTGGCGTGCTGTGATTCATGGGGTCGCAAAGAGTCGGACACGACTGAGCAACTGAACTGAACTGAACTGAAGTTATATTTTGCTATAGATAATATTTATCCACTACTTTCCACTATAGGTCCATATCTGATACTGCTTCTCCTGTTTTATGAATGAGATGATGATGGTGATTATGATAATCAAAAAGAGAATTCATTGAGTACTTAGATATCAAATGCTTAATTAAGTACTTCACTCACACGTTCACATTTACCCCTCACAAGAAACCTGTGAGGTATTATTAGTATTACTATTATTATCTTTCCCATTTTATAGAGTCAGGAGCTGAGGCCCAGTTCACATAACCAGCCAGTGAACCTGATGTTCACACCCACGTCATTTGACTCTTACCCATGCACTGAAACCATGATAATGCTTGTACAACCCTCATTTGCTCCAGATTCTTAAGCTGTGCTAACTGAGAGTGCTATGCTGGGTTTTTTTAACTGTTGTCGGTCTTAGTGTCACCTATGGCTTGTTTAGGAATCTTTTGTGTACTCACATTGCCTTGATGTTGAACGCTCAAACTCAGAGAATTATTCTCAGCCCTTCAGTCTCCTCTGTGTTCCCTCTCCTCTTTATTTTTCCCCTTATAGAATGATGGTCTGAGCCTCAGCTCTGTGGTTCTCTTTTTTATAATATAATTGAATTTTCTTCATTTTACAATCAAACTCCTCCTACTCCATGTCCTAACAGCAGTATTGTGGGCTGTGGGGATTGTAATTGGGCCACAGGTTGGTGACAGTAAATTAGCATCTGGCCAAGAGACCCAGTTTTTCTTCTTAAGAAATACAGATCTCTGAGGCCAGGGAAATTCTGCAAAATATAACAAAGTTTACTTATACTTCTTGTGTCCTCTCACCTCTGGCCTTTTCAGTGCCCTCAGATCACTCCTCTCATGTAGGACAGTGACCAGGGATATTGACCCACACTGGGTGTTGGTAAAATGATGTGGTCCCTCTGTCAGCTGGCACTAAAATATATGACTATAAGTGGTAGTCATATGATGACTATAAGTCATCATAATTTTCTCAAGTGGTAAAATTTAAAGTTGAAACAATAACAGCTAACAGGTATCATTTTCTTACTTAGTTCTACCATGATCTTCCCATTTCACTTGTGTGTCAGTGTATAACACATGACTCTACCTTACTAGTGGAGCTAGTGAGTTTGCCTCCTGTGTCACAGCTAGTAAATGGGATAAATTAATTCAAATGCTGGTCTGTTTCATTCTAAAACCACACCTAACCTCTGTGATCCACCCAGGTGAAGGCCATAGTTGTGAGCAGGAGACCCTTCCCTATGATGCTCAGATAGAAGCACCAGCCATTCTGCCTGCACACAGGCTGATCCTGACAAAGGAGTAGCTGAGATCCCCTCTCACACCCACAGAGATGATGTTTCCCTCCCATCTGTTGTGGGCATTTATCAGGTGACAGTGAGGGTGATAGTGAGCGTGATTCCTGAATCCTGGCTGTGACTGAGGAATCAACCCAGGGAATCCTCAGACCCAGCTCTCCTTTGGACAGAATTAAACTCTTTCCTTCTTCCATCCTCGGTAGGAGAGGAGGCGATCTTGCACAAGGAAGACAAGAGGACTCATTTATTGACCACCTACTGGATGCACACTCTGTGTTTGGCTCTTTCACATTTGGTTGGTTTTTATATTCTAGCTTGGCTGAGCTATAATACCATTATTAAGTCAATCACTATCAGATGTTGCACTGAAGGTATTTTGTAGATATGATTAAAATTTACACTAAGTTGATTTTGAGTAAACTCTTGAGAAACCTGTATGCAGGTCAGGAAGCAACAGTTAGAACCGGTCATGGAACAACAGACTGGTTCCAAATAGGAAAAGGAGTGCGTCAAGGTTGTATATTGTCACCTTGCTTATTTAACTTATATGCAGAGTACATCATGAGGAACGCTGGGCTGGAAGAAGCACAAGCTGGAATCAAGATTGCTGGGAGAAATATCAATAACCTCAGATATGCAGATGACACTACCCTTATGGCAGAAAGTGAAGAGGAACTCAAAAGCCTCTTGATGAAAGTGAAAGAGGAGAGTGAAAAGGTTGGCTTGAAGCTCAACATTCAGAAAACAAAGATCATGGCATCTGGTCCCATCACTTCATGGGAAATAGATGGAAAAACAGTGGAAACAGTGTCAGACTTCATTTTTTTGGGCTCAAAAATCACTGCAGATGCTGATTGCAGCCATGAAATTAAAAGACGCTTGCTCCTTGGAAGGAAAGTTATGACCAACCTTGATAGTATATTAAAAAGCAGAGACATTACTTTGCCGACCAAGGTCCGTCTAGTCAAGGCAATGGTTTTTCCCGTGGTCATGTATGGATGTGAGAGTTGGACTGTGAAGAAAGCTGATCGCCGAAGAATCGATGCTTTTGAACTGTGGTGTTGGAGAAGACTCTTGAGAGTCCCTTATACTGCAAGGAGATCCAACCAGTCCATTCTAAAGGAGATCAATCCTGGATGTTCATTGGAGGGACTGATGCTAAAGCTGAAACTCCAATACTTTGGCCACCTCATGAGACGAGTTGACTCACTGGAAAAGACTCTGATGCTGGGAAAGGTTGGGGGCGGGAGGAGAAGGGGACGACGGAGAATGAGATGGCTGGATGGCATCACCGACTCTGTGGACATGAGTTTGAGTGTACTCCGGGAGTTGGTGATGGACAGGGAGGCCTGGCGTGCTGTGATTCATGGGGTCGCGGAGAGTCGGACACGACTGAGCGACTGAACTGAACTGAACTGAACTGAACCTTGATAGTATATTAAAAAGCAGAGACATTACTTTGCCAACAAAGGTCCATCTAGTCAAGGCTATGGTTTTTCCAGTGGTCATGTATGGATGTGAGAGTTGGACTGTGAAGAAAGCTGATCGCTGAAGAATTGATGCTTTTGAACTGTGGTGTTGGAGAAGACTCTTGAGAGTCCCTTGGACTGCAAGGAGATCCAACCAGTCCATTCTAAAGGAGATCAGTCCTGGGTGTTCATTGGAAGGACTGATGCTAAAGCTGAAACTGCAGTACTTTGGCCACCTCATGTGACGAGTTGACTCACTGGAAAAGACTCTGATGCTGGGAAAGGTTGCAGGCGGGAGGAGAAGGGGATGACAGAGAATGAGATGGCTGGATGGCATCACCGACTCTGTGGACATGAGTTTGAGTGAACTCCGGGAGTTGGTGATGGACAGGGAGGCCTGGCGTGCTGTGAATCATGGGGCCGTGGAGAGTCGGACATGACTGAGCTACTGAACAGAACTGAACTGACTGAACTGAACCTTAATAATGTGGGTGGGCCTTGTCCAACCAGTTGAAGGCATTAAAAACAAAAGCTGAGATTTCCCAGAGAAGAAATTCTACCTCAAGTCTTCAATATCAACTCTTGCTTGAGTTTTCCAGCCTGCCCTATAGATTTCAGCTTCCACAATAACTTGAGCCAATTCCTTATAAACAGATTATTTATCCATTTAATCTATGTCTATAATGTGCTATCTGTTTCAGCCTGAGAATTTTGCAACTTGCAAAAGCTCTCAAATGGAAGCTGCCAACCCTGGAAGCAACAGCGCTTCCTCTGCTTTGTCTCTGGGGTGTTATTCTTTAATTTCCAGCACCCCTTGGGCACTCATTAGTTGTCACTGTCACCCTGCTCTGGAAGTGAGAGGCCGGATGGTTCTGAGTTCTTCCAGCTGTCAGTTCAGTTCAGTTCAGTTGCTCAGTCATGTCTTACTCTTTGAGACCTCATGGAGTGCAGCACACCAGGCTTCCCTGCCCATCACCAGCTCCAGGAGCTTGCTCAAACTCATGTTCATCGAGTCGGTGATACCATTCAACCATCTCATCCTCTGTCATCCCCTTCTCTTACAGCGTTCAATCTTTCCCAGCATCAGGGTCTTTTCCAATGAGTCAGTTCTTCGCATCAGGTGGCCAAAGGATTGGAGTTTCAGCATCAGCATCAGTCCTTCCAATGAATGTTTGGGGTTGATTTCCTATAGAACTGACCGGTTTGATCTCCTCGCTGTCCAAGGGACTCTCAAGAGTCTTCTCCAACATCACAGTTCAAAAGCATTAATTCTTTGATGCTCAGCCTTCTTTGTGGTTCAACTCTCACATCCATACATGACTACTGGAAAAACCATAGCTTTGACTATATGGACCTTTGTCGATAAAGTAATGTCTCTGCTTTTTAATAAATAGCAGTTAGTTTCTGCTTCTAACTGTTCCCCCTCTGAATACTTAAGAACACAGTGTGGCTGAGCAAGTGCCACAGAAACCTGGAGTTTGTGTCACTGTAACACTATGCAGTGTGGCCCTTGAAGAAGAATGGGACTGCCCACATTATCTGCACCCTGTCCTTACTGCAGATGGGATCATCACAGGCAAGTTGCTGTCCTTCATGGAAAACACCAGTTAGGGAGGTCTGCGGTACTTTCAGAGCCTCCATCTCAGGGCCTCAGATTTTTGTAGCATCAGACATTTGTAGCAGGGAGTCAAATTTAATTGCTTTCTCTATGACAGATTTAAAGTCCATCAGGTCCTGGGGAAAGATCATCTGAAGAGCCAGAAGATGAGCTCATTTGCCTCTCCTCAAAGACAAGTTAGTGAAAAAATTCAACAGAGGAGTGTTTAGCAGGTAGAAGCTCATAAATCTGTCAGCAAACTTTACTGACCATATACAGGAAATTAGGCAAGGCTTTTTTTTCCCTTACCTCCAGTGTCATTTTGAATTATGTACTCTGCGTTATGGAGAGACCAGCTTCTTCTTGGCTGCTCGCCAGGCTTTTGGAAGACAGGAATAGGTTTTATTTTTCTATCAACCTGTTTCTGATTCAGATTTTAGGGTGACATATAGTCGGTATCAGGTTAAAAAAATAATCTGTTGTAGGTCAACCAACCCACTTTCAATTATACTCAACGGCATATAATTGGTGATATTGACAACCCACTGGATTGCATTGATTTTCCCATCAGAATGGAAAACCTTGGAACACTTTTCTTTTTCATCCCACTACCTTGTTAGTTATGAAAAATTCTCCAAGGTAAAAAATTATTTTATTCATAAGTTCCTTAAATCTATCTATGCCATTTTCTTGAAGGACTTGACCGTAAGTGTAAATAATTTGCCATATTGCGTGCTGACTGTGCAAGACCTCCACCCCATCATATTCTCTCTGGTTCTATAGTGACACGGAGTTGCTCGGCTGAGGGATGAGTAGGAACTAGAATCCCACACACACACTCCACTTGCCAAGTTGTTCACTTTGGGGAAGGGGCATGTGTGCACACTAAGTTGCAAAGTCATGTCCGACTTTGTGCGACCCTATGGACTGTAGCCCGCCAGGCTCCTGTGTCCATGGGATTCTCCAGGCAAGAGTACTGGAATGAGTTGCCTTACCCTCCTTCAGGAGGTCTTCCCAACCCAGAGATCAAACCTGCATCTTTAATGTCTCCTGCACTGGCAGGTGGGTTCTTTACCACTAGCACCACCTGGGAAGCCGCTCAGGAAGGGACCTCTTTCTCCAATTTACATGAGTCACTGCTGGCGGTGTTATATACACCGTTATATTTAATCTGAATGAATGTTGCCCAAGGTGGAGTTATGAATGTGGAGAGAGAGAAGATTAGCATGTACCCTGTGCTGTAGGGTTGGAAGTGTTGATATCAGTATATCAGGACTCATGCTATTTAATAGACAGGCAGACATAGTCATAAATAAATGTAACAGTGTGTGTGTGTGTGCACTTGCATGCAATTTTTTTACTTAGAATAAAGACAAACTTGGGCTTAAATCTTACTGCCTTGTCCATGTGTTTTATGGCTTTGATCAAATCACTTACAAATTGCAACCCTTATCTCTCTCATCCAAAAAAAAAGCAGAAATATAAACAAAAACAAGGAAAGGAAGATGGGGGCTGGGGATGGTAGTAATATCTACCTAACAAGGTTAATGTGAAGATTAAATGAGATACAGCATACTCACCACAAAGTCTGGCACATGGTATATAACCCCAACTGTGGCTCTGTGTGTGTGTGCTCAGTCGCTCAGTGTCCAGCTCTTTGCTACTCCATGGACTGTAGCCCACTAGACTCTTTTGTCCATGGAATTCTCCAGGCAACAATACTGGAGCGGGTTGTCATTTCCTTCTCCAGGGAATCTTCCTGACCTGGGTATCGAACCCACGTCTCCTGCATTGGCAGGCAGATTCTTTACCACTGCGCCACCTGGGAAGCCCCAAAATATGGCTAATATAATCATATTATTACTCATTCATTATTACGGTATAATGTTTATCTAAAATAGTTAAAAATAGATGTCTATCCAGGATGGGTATCTTCCACCACGACCATTGCTTACCCTATTTATTTTCTCCTGGGATGCCTAATTTAATATAAGTAGAACCACCAAAATCGAGCCAAGATTTCCCCAGGGTTAAGGGCTGCCCTTAGGAAAGCTGTTCTTTTCATGAGTCAGACAGAGCCCAAGTGATTGTGACAGTGTTAGACCAGAGCCTGGATCAGCAGAGCAAATCTGGTCATGAAATAACCCACAATGTCTGTTCCCGCTGAGTCCCTGCAAGGCTGATTTCTGCAAAAGAGGACCCATCTTATTTCCTCCAGTCAATCGCTCATTTGTAGTCATGAGCATCCCCATCCTCCACAACCCTAATTTCATGAAATATGTTGAAATGACTTTTGTTCCTGAGGCCTTTCATCGGGGAGGGTAGGACTAATTTCACCTGAATAGGGAGGATTATGATGACAAAGCACAATGAACCTCTGACCTCCTTGGTTCAGCCAAAGCACTGGTGTCCATCACAAGGCCCAGAAGGAAAAAAAATCCAGATGAAACTTCTGCAAAGGAAAATGACCAGCTATCAAACGTGGTGGTTCTTAGTTGAAATCCATATCCTCCCACCCAAGGTAGACAACATAAAAAACTACGTTTAAAAGGGGGACTTTTTAAAGACTTTCCTTCTGCTGCTGGGTCTTTAACTAAAAGGGTGCCTGACAAAAAGCCTGGGATAGGACTCACACAAATGCCAGAGTTCCGTGGCCTCGTTGATGCAGAGAGCATTTAAAGAAGACCATCAAGAGGACTTTGCATGTTCTTGACAACTGCAATCCGGAGACTTATTTAAAGTAATATTCTTAGATCACTTGAAGAGTCTTTAAGCACTTGGTACACTGATTACACTCTTTAGATTTTCTTTGAACCAAATTACAGCTTAAGAAATTCCTTCATAAACATATAATTACTTTGGGGGAAAAATCACAACTGAGGAAATAATAGTAAATTATATAATGGGCTTTCCAAGTGGTGCTAGTGGTAAAGAACCCACCTGCCAATACAGGAGACATAAAAGACACAGGTTCAATCCCTGGGTGGGAAAGATGCCCTGGCTTAAGCATACAGTGAGCCTTATTTACTCCAAAAACATTATTTTTTGCAGAAGCAGTGCAAATGGAAGGGAAGGAGGGAGAATTCTGAGTAGAACTTTTAAATCAGTTTAGTTCAATTATCTGTTCTTGCTAGATAAACACAACAGAACATAATAATTTACTTAAATATATCTGTGTGTATGTCTGTTCGTAAGATAGATAAGTATATGGATCCGTTCCGTTCCGTCGCTCAGTCGTGTACGACTCTATGCAACCCCGTGGACTGTAGCCTACCAGGCTTCTCCGTCCATGGGATTCTCCAGGCAAGAATACTGGAGTGGGTTACCGTTTCCTTCTCCAGGGGATCTTCCCGGGGATCGAACCCGGGTCTCCCGCATTGGAGGCAGACGCTTTAACCTCTGAGCCACCGGATAGATGGACACTTTTCCGATTGAAACAGTCAAAGATAAAGATATTATAAATTTTACCTCCGAGTTGAACAAAGCCAAAATCAGGTTGGGATCACTGTTTCTTGTCCCCAACTGCTCATAAGCATTGTCCCTAAGAGCCTAAATGCCATAGAAAGGTTATTTTCCTTGTAGCTTTTGCCCTATAGCAAAAAAAGAAAAAAAAAAAAACCTTAAAATTTAGTGATTTAGAACTTGTCCAATTTAAATCTGTGGTTACTAGTTGCCTGGTGTATTAGAAATCAAGAATAGTGGTTTTTCATTCATCCCACCACTCCATCGTCTCCCTACCTTTGTCTGGCAAGCGTGGAAATCTGCTTACCTCATGAAGTCAAGACAGTTAAATGAAAATGGACTTTTAGACTGAAAATATCAGTAAGATGTCAGCAACTCATGTGGAAAATACATATATCCAAAAATGAAAAGTTTTCAAGATTCTTTCACTAAAGGAGGTGCTCTCAATGGGACATTTTTGATGACACTTTGTTAATCAGTGTTTTGCCTTTTAATTATACCAGTAAATTACATGCATACGATCCATTTCACAAATCCAAATTAATCATCGTTAAATTGGCAAGCCCCAGATTTGGAAATCTGTATTAAGCAAATGTTTCCACCACCTTTTAGAAAGAACACTCTCTATATACATCCTCTGAACTTCTTTTTTTCTGGAGTCTTCTAGAGAAGGTTGGGATAACTGTGTCCTTACTCATGAGTTCACTGCTTTTCATAGCAAAATGCATTGTCACAGATTCTACACTTTGGATTTGAGCTTTCATCTTGAGATCTTTCATTAACAATTACTCAATGTCTAGAAGCTTAATTATGTATCAGGAAAAGAATCAGTAACCCTGCCAGCCATCCAGTCTTCTTCCTGTATAAATATCCAGTGTACTTTATTTAAGTAATATGAAACCTCATCTTCTAAAATCTCTTCCCAAACATGTAATTACTTAGAGTGTGTGTGGGATTGGATTGGAAGTTGCAGGGGACAGAAGAAAGGTAACTGTCAATTATTCATGCTAATAATAAGTTATAATAAAGATATTTTTGAAGCTTAGAATATAGAAGGAGAGATGAGCTCTACTTACAAAATCAGTAATAAAAATAAGACAGTATATAATCAGGAGATGCAGTGGGAGGAAGAAATAGATCAGAAAAGAACATGACACTTGGGGAAAGTGAGACAAGAGGTAAGCCCTGTAAGGTGAGTAGGATTTAAATACAATAAAATATAAAAAGAACACTGCTCAGATTGGGCTTGAGGAAGGTAGCTATAGGAACAAAGTCTGTTGATGACTTTGGCTGAGTATATGTAGTTTGCTACTCTTTTTTATTTTTTCTTTGCTTGGAGATAAACTCAATTATGTTAGTGATGTAGGTCCTTCTCGTTTTTATGTTGCTGTAATCAGCACTTATTGTTTGGTCTGATTCCAAACTACTTTCTCCAAGGAAAAGTTTATTCTTGAAGCCTTTCTCTCTCTACATCCTTAAATTCATGGTTTGTAAACAGATACAATTTGCTAAACAGATACTCAATACCCTGTCCTCCTGGCCACATTCATTGGTTCAGAAATGAGTGCCTGGCCCAAGCTGGCTCAATGAGTCTTTTCCTCCTGGATATCTGGGCTTGGAAGCAGGAGGAATATTTGGCCAGTTTCTCTCTGGTACTGAATCCATATGGTGTAAATCTGGGGAGATCTTGGTAGACATGTTTCTGGCCACATGGAGCAAGTTACTCTGCAATAGAAAAAAAGAGGCTGACATGACACAAAGAGGAAAATAAGAGCAAGGAAGAACATCCCA
Source organism: Moschus berezovskii (assembly GCF_049115385.1). NCBI lineage: Eukaryota > Metazoa > Chordata > Mammalia > Artiodactyla > Moschidae > Moschus > Moschus berezovskii. The sequence continues at coordinate 75,839,705 of NC_142471.1, forward strand.
ATGATTCTATTATTATGGAGGTCCAATCATAACCTTTTTCTTGGGTTCTTGAGCCAGTATTTTCTGATGGAAGCATCACAATTTTGCTGTGGCTTTGTCATCATCTAATATCTTGTGACCATCCTAATGGGTGACCACAAGAAAACGGTCCCTCCTGACCTCTATAATAATCCAAAAGGGGAGAACTTTTGTGGGATGGGGTACCACTAGACGTGATTTTTGCAGAAGTGAAATAGTGAATGCTAAGTGCAAGCTGCCTGTTTATCTCTGGTTCTGTGACTTGAATCATCAGAGCAGGAAAAGATAAGTTGGCCACCAAATTGTGAATACATTTTTGGATCACCCTACCTTAGGCTATCAGGGCTTCCCTGATAGCTCAGTTGGTAAAGAATCCACCTGCAATGCAGGAGACCCTGGTTCCATTCCTGGGTTGGGAAGATCCACTGGAGAAAGGCTAGGCTACCCACTCCAGTATTCCTGGGCTTCCCTTGTGGCTCAGCTGGGAAAGAATTCGCCTGCAATGCTGGAGACCTGGACTCAATCCCTGGGTTGGGAAGATCCCCTGGAGAAGGGAAAGGCTACCCACTCCAGTATTCTGGCCTGAAGAATTCCATGGACTGTATAGTCCAGGGATCGCAAAGAGTTGGACATGACTAAACAACTTTCACTTTCATGCTTAGACACCAAATAATGTTCCTGGGGATGCTGCAAATTGGTATTTACACATGATACTGTGAACTCTACAAATAGAAGAGTGAGTGAGTGAAAGTTGCTCAGTCGTGTCTGACTCTTTGCAACCCCATGGACTGTATAGCCCATGGAATTTTCCAGGCCAGAATACTGGAGTGGGGAGCCTTTCCCTTCTCCAGGGGATCTTGATCTTCCCAACCCAGGGATCAAACCCAGGTCTCCTGCATTGCGGGTGGATTCTTTACCAGCTGAGCCACAAGGGAAGCCCAAGAATACTGGAATGGGTAACCTATCCCTTCTCCAGCAGATCTTCCTGACCCAGGAATCAACCCAGGGTCTTCTGCATTGCAGGCAGATTCTTTACCAACTGAGCTATGAGGGAAGCCCTATAGATAATGCCTCCCAAAAAGGCCAGGCATAGGTTTCTGGAAGCACAAAACAGAATTATTGTAACTCACTACAGATGACCGGAAAATGTCAACCCAGGAAGAGAGGTGGTGGAGAGAAACTTCAGTATAAATAATTGCCCATCTTTATAAACCTTTAGAAGCCTTTCCAAAAGATAAATATAATTCAGAGGTTAATCCAGGCATTGAGGCATACATGTAATTTATGGAGGTCGACAAGGGACGTTTGGAACCACAGGGAGGGGAAGAATAGAAAATAAAAACACAGTAGTACTCTTATCGGAGAAGGCACTGGCAAGCCACTCCAGTACTCTTGCCTAGAAAATCCCATGAACAGAGGAGCCTGGTAGGCTGCAGTCCATGGGGTCGCTACGAGTCAGACATGACTGAGCGACTTCACTTTCACTTTTCACTTTCACACATTGGAGAAGGAAATGACAACCCACTCCAGTGTTCTTGCCTGGAGAATCCCAGGGACGGGGAACCTGGTGGGCTGCCGTCTATGGGGTCACACAGAGTCGGACACGACTGAAGTGACTTAGCAGCAGCAGCAGTACTCTTATACTTTCATTTTTGATGCAAAATCATAATGAGGTGATACATATGAAAACTTCTCGAAATAAATAAGAGATGTTTGGTAAATAACTTTATACTTATTAACCACATGGCCCATGGTATACTATTAAATATTATTTTTATTAACCATTTATGTTAAAAGTATTAGTTTTTTAAATATAAATCTTTAAAATATGTCATATCTTTCTAACTCCTTTTGGTGTTGTCACTGTACTTTTTTCATATCCTTGGTTCCCACAGGAAAAAAGAGATATGCCAAGCTTCTCAATTTCTGAGAAGCATCATTCTTTTAGCTGGAGCCCCAGCACCTCTTAGGGCCATGAAAGTTCTGAGTGTGATTATTTGTTCAGAGTAGTTTAAGCTAGATGTCACACAGGTGCTCTGGGATTATACAGTTGGATGCCTATGAGTCTCCTGTGAGCTGGACACAGATTATAGAAACCAGGTTCACATAAAGGTTATATAAACCAGGTTTAGAGAGGACACAGATTCTGAGAGTTGGTTATTAGTCTAAATCATGCTTTGTGGGCTTACAACAGTGTGAGGGCAAAGAAAAATACATTGTATCATTCAAATACTTTGGAATGTATTGACATTTTTATGGGACAAAATGTGGTCCATCTTGGCAAATGTTCCATGTACGCTTAAAGAAGTAATGTGTACCCTGCTACACATTGTTCAGTGAAGTGTTCTATAAATATCACTCAGCTGAAGTAGGTTGATGCTGTCCATCAAGTCTACTATATCCTTCATGACTTTCTGCCAATTTTTGTATGAATTATTGAGCTAGGGATATTAAAATCTCCAAATACCACTGTGCCTGTTTATCCTTGCCTTTCTATCAGTTTTTGCTTCATGTATTTTGAATCTCTGTTATTAGCTGTATAAATGTTTAGAATTAGAATGTCTTCTTGATAAATTGACCCTATTACCATTATGAAGCGAACTTCTTTATCCATGATATTCTTTGCTGTGAAATCTGTTTTTGTCTATATTAATGTAGATGTTCCAACTTTTGATTCATGGCACGACAGGCCACAGACTGGAAGAAAATATTTGCAATGCATATGTCTGATAAAGGACTTGTATGTAGAATTTATAAAGAATTCTCAAAATTCAATACGCAGAAAGCAGACAACCTAATTTTTTTAATAGGAAAAGTTTTAACAGATACTTCACCAGAGAAGACACACAGATGGCAAATATGCACATGAAACAATATTCAGCATCATTAGTCATTAGGGGAATGCAAATTAAAATCACAGTGCAGTCCCAGTTCACACACATTAGAATGTCTAAAAGTAAAAAGACTGACCATATCAAGGTGGCAAGAATCTGGAGGAACCACAGAAATTCTCAGTGCACTGCTAGTGGGAATGTAAAATAAGACAATCACTTTGGAAAATGATTTGGCAATTTCCTACAAAGCTAATCGTATGCCTACAATATAATGAAGCAGTTCCATTCCTGAATCTTTACCCAAAAGAAAAGAAAGTATATGTTCATACAAAGGTTCAAAGTAGCTTTGTTTGTAATAGCAAAAAAATGGAAACAACCCAAATACCTATCAGCAGATAAATGATAAACTGAGGTATAAGCAGATAAACTATTGTTCAACAGTTTAAAGAAAGAGATGAGCTATTGATATATACAGCAACATGGAAAAATGACAAAATAATTATGCTGAGTGAATGGAGTAAGACAAAAATAGTACATGCTTTATAATCCCACTTATATAAAACCTAGAAAATGAAAGCTAATCTAAAAGGACAGAAAGCAAGTTAGTGGTTGTCAGAAGATGGGAGTTGGTGGGAAGGATAAGCAAGATGATTTGGGGTTGAAGAATATGTTCATTGCCTTGATTGTGGTGATGGCTTGACAGGTGTACACACACAGCAAAAGAGATTAAGCTATATTCTTTAATTATATTCAGTTTATTGTTTGCCAGTTATACTGCAGTAAAGCTGTTCTTCAAAAAGTGCTGTATCTACCCAAGAAAAATTAAAAGTTATGTCCACACAAAGGCTTGTAAACAAATGTTCTTAGCATTATTCATAATCACTGAGTAATTTGGGAAAAACCAAAATGTTCATCAATTGGCAAACAGACAAAATGTCATATGTTCATACGATAGAATACAATTCAGCAATTAAAAGGAATGAACTGCAGATACATGTTATGACATGGATAAGCCTCAAAAACACGATGCTCAGGGTTTCCCTAGTGGTTCAGTGGTAAAGAACCCACCTGCCAGTGTAGGAGACATGGGTTCACATCCCTTATCTGGGAAGATCCCACATGCGCCACAGCAGCTAAGCCTGTGTGCTTCAACTACCGAAACCCACACACCTCGAGCCCATGCTCCCCAACAAGAGAAGCCGCCACAGTGAGAAACCTGCACACTGCCACTAGAGAGCAGCCCCGTTCACCTCAGTTAGAGAAAAGCCCACACAGCAACCCAAACCCAGCACAGCCATAAATAAATACAATTATAAATAAGAAATGATGCATTATTTTTAAAAAGCCATTTATGTTCTTAAAAATGATGCTTAGTGAAAGAAATCAAACACAACAGAATACATATTGTACAATTCCATTTATTTGAAATAAGAAATAAGATATGAAATGAAATAAGAAAAGACAAAACTATGAGAGACAGAAAGTAGATTAGCAGTTGCCCGGGGAGAGAGTGTGGGAATGGGGATTAATTGTAGGTGTTTGTTAACTATCTTTCATGGGATGGGGTAAAGACCCTGATGCTGGGAAAGATTGAACACAAAGGAGAAGAGGGAGATAGAGGATGAGATGCTTAGATAGCATCACCAACTCAATGGACATGAACTTGAGCAAACTCCGGGAGACAGTGGAGGACAGGGAAGCCTGGCGTGCTGCAGTCTATGGAGTCGCAAAGAGTTGGACATGACTCAATGGCTGAACAACATTAGCTGTTACTGAGGTGGTGAAAACGTTCTGAAACTGGCACATGGTGACAGCTGCAGGACGTGGCAAGCTGACTAAAACAAAGAGTTCCAAATTATGGCCTACCCTGTCTCCTTCTCCACTTATGGTGAGCTCTCAGAATGGATCTGTGTAACCAGAAGCAAAACTTGAGGAAACTTAACAGAAAGAGCTGCAGAAGTTGAGATAACTGCCTTGAGCCCTAATCAAATAACCCCTCTGAGTAATACGGTTACCTTGAAAATGTGATCTTGGAAGATAGCTGTTTGAACAGTGAGCACATTATAAGATTATGGCCATGAAAATGAACTGTAGCCATTTTAGAAAATTAAAGGGGAGAACAAACATCTCAATGGTTTCATATGCCAGGTCGGTATCCATCAGAGGATTGTACTACCATCTTAGTATATTAAGAAATGTAAGTTCTAAAAAAACTATAAGAGCAATGAAAGCCAAGAAAGTATAGTATAACCTAGGGCTTAATTTTTATGCATGCCATGAAGCTGTGAAAAGGAAAAAGAAGAAAAAGGGCAATTTTTTTTTTGTTCTGGAAGTTTTTCTTCTCTCTCTGACAGTGAATATAAATTTCACCCTTAAAATGGAAAGGCAGGGATATAGAAATATAATTTTATACACTTTCACATTGTCCCATGGGAAAGTTTATAGATAGGCAGAGATTATATAGTATCTTACTGGGATTTCTGTCCCACAGAAATAGCAAGGTATTATATTTGTATGCAAAGCAGTGGGGGTCCTACTAGCAGTGAGTTCAGTGAAGGTGAGTAGAGTTTCCTCCTCAATGAAGGTTGAATGTAACCTCAGCACAGCCTCACTATCCAATGACAATGACTGATGCATGTAAGCCAGAACTCAGCCATCAGCACCACACCTAAACAATATTCGCCTCGCGGGAAAGAAGGCAGATGAGAAGTTTCACTCACAGCATATGTGACAGCAATGCTAAGGGGAAAGCCTGGTGAGGTGACAGTCTTCAGCATCCTCAGGAACAAGGCTCTGTCCTTGTCAAGATCTCTGTGATCCTCTCCACTTTGATTACTGCTAATACTCAACTAAGGCTATGTAGTTGTGTTTGCCTCTGAAAAGAAATGCCTCTTCACAAAGAGTGGAGATGACAGCCATTATGTAAGAGATAGTGAACACCTTGTTCGTGCTTCAAAGGAATTCCAGCCTGCGATGCAACTGGAAGCTTTACTTTTGAAAATACAAAGAAGGACCAGTGGGCTTAGGTGTGAACATTGCTTGAAGCACTTCAAATGCTACTTAATAAGGATATAGAATATATCTAAGCATCTCCAGGGCTTCCCCTGTGGCTCAGTTGGTAAAGAATCCACCTGCAATGTAGGAGACCTGGGTTTGATCCCTGGGTTGGTAAGATCCCCTGGAGAAGGGAAAGGCTACCCACTCCAGTATTCTTCTGGGGATGGACAGTTTGAGTAACTTTCAAGAGTTTGATTCAAAGATAGATTATCCTGTTCAATGTTGGTCTGGAGCTCACAAAAATGTTGTAGCTAATGATGAAATGGTGGCTAATTAATAATATCTATACAAGGCTTCCCAGGTGGCACTAGTGGTAAAGAACCTGTTTGCCAATGCAAGAGACATAATGAGATGTGGGTTCAGTCCCTGGGTCGGGAAGATCCCCTGGAGGAGGTCATGGCAACCCACTCCAGTATTCTGGCCTGGAGAATCCCGTGGACAGAGGAGACACTGGTGGGCTACAGTCCATAAAGTCTCAAAGAGTCAGATACAACCGAGGCAACTTAGCATACACACAGCACATGTAAGGGTAGAACATTCAGCAAACTGATAAACTGAGGAGGAGAAAACATTGAGTAAATTCATGAATGAATGGTCTGCTTTGACTTTTGCCGTGAAGCATAATTCATTCATCTGTGTTTGGGTTAATTATAGAAATATAACCTAAGCAGGCTCCTGCTGTGAAATGATAAAACATATGAGGCTAATACATAAATGCAGGAACACACACACATTTTAATTCAATAATACAAACTTGCAGCTTTAATTTCTAGTAGACACTGATTTAAAAAGGATGATTTTGACCATTAAAGTGTGACCAGTAAATTTGTCCATCATTGTTCTCTGCTCTAAATGTAAGAGAGCCATCGATCTCTTCTTATAATTCTCATTTGTGATGCATTTGTCACCAGCCTTCCTGTCTTGTCACTGGCCTTCCTGTTACAGGATGCTGCTGCTGATGTGGTTGCCATCTGTGTGAGCAGATGTAGCTGTGATGTCTGGTGGGTGTTCACCTGATCTTGTCATATCATTCTCTGTAGCCAGAGCCGCTGCTAAAAAGGCTTTGTTGTAACCAGCTTTGACGTTTAGACTCCTGGAGGGCCCAGAACACATGTTCAGATTCAGTTTACTTACTTCCTACCTCTTACTTCCATATTGTATTGGCCTGGTTACTGCTCTGATTTCTCACGTGTCTCCAGCTTGGCCTTCACATCATAGGCAAGGGGATATCTTTAAGATGTTGCTTCTCTTTTGCCTGCTGCTCACCCTTGATCTGTTTAGATAGAAATGCAATGAGGCAAGTAACCATAGTCCATTCTGTTAGACTGTAGACATTTCAGGAAAAAAAGAATCAGAGAGAAGAGCAAATATCACAATGGTTTAGTATAATCCTGATAAGTGGCTCAGGATCTCCTTTTCTAAAAAATGAAGTATAATTGATTTACAATATTGTGTTCATTTCAGGTATCTATTTTATGCATCTGTTAACTCCATACTCCTCATTTGTCCTTCCCCCCACCTACTTTGGTAACCTTAAGTGTGTTTTCTGTCAGTCTGTTTCTGCTTTGTGTATAGGTTACTTTGTATTATTTTTCAGATTACACATGTAGTGATATTACATAGCATTTGTCTTTCCCTATCTGCCTTATTTCACCAACTTAGTATTCTCTAGATCCATCCATATTGCTATAATGGCAATATTCTTTTTAATGTCTGAGTAATATTCCACTGTGTTGTGTGAGTATGAGTAAGCCAGTCATCTGCTGATGGGCAGTCGTCACAGTATCTCTTTATAGTATCAAGAGGAAGGCTGAAAATTAAGCCTGTATTTCACCTTTCAAGAATAGGAATGACCTTTGTGTCACTCCTTCCTGCAATGAGGTATAATATTAAATAATTGTTATAGTAAATATTATGTTTATATTGATTAAATATATTTATTTTAAATTATATTAAATAAATATTAAGGTTTGTATGAGAATTAAATGAGATAAATGCATAGAAAACATCAAGAATCATGTCTAGTATACAGTATTGCTCAGTGAATAATTGCTATTATCTTTGTGTAAAATAGATACTTGGCTAGACCATGGCACTAGGATGTGGTCCTGAGGGATAAGGGAAAAATAAAGATACAGACATTGTTAGAACAACATTTTAGCCCTCCCTCTGGACCCTGAAGTTTCACTACTCTGACCCGCCATAGCGATGCATCAGTTTCCCTGTGGTGTTCTGTTTGGGGGAGGCCAAAACCAAATTGACTTAGAGAGGTCATGAGGCTTACTAGCCTCCAAAATTCACTTTTGAGCAGGACTGTCCCACGATACAATAAGGAGTGGTCACATCCTCATGGAGCACACGTTCCTCTATACTGTCTACAACGTCACCAGCTTACCTTGGGCCACCACTGTTTGTTCTTCCTTTGCTGTTGGTCCTGGATCCTAAATGCAGGCCATATAAGGTGTTCTTTCCTGATACAGTTAAAGCCCCTTTAAAAAGCTGTTTCCAAATCCTGTTGAGGGGTTTACAATGAACCAGATACAAGATAATAACAAAACAACAACAACAACAATAATAAAAAACATTTATTGAGTACTTTTCAGGTGCCAGACTCTATGCTCAGCACTTCCTAGGTCTTATACCATTTAATTTTCATAAGCACTCCCCTTTAGTCTTTCTAGAAGTATCTTTTTGGGGGAAAAAAAAAAGCCTCTTTAAAAATCCATTCCTAAAATCCCAGAGTTCCCCAGCTTAACCACTTCTCACAACTACTTTGTTCCATTTTCCATGAACACCCTCAATTCTCTGCAACTGCAAGGGGAAATGTTCACACTACAGACACGCCATGAAAGTTCAAGAAGCTCACAGTACCCCAGCAGGCAAGGCAAGGAGAAAACAAGAGGTTTCAAGGCATCCAACCTAGCTTTCAGCTCTTTGCTGCTGCTGCTGCTAAGTCACTTCAGTCGTGTCCGACTCTGTGTGACCCCATAGACGGAAGCCCACCAGGCTCCCCCTTCCCTGGGATTCTCCAGGCAAGAACACTGGAGTGGGTTGCCATTTCCTTCTCCAATGTGTAAAAGTGTAAAGTGAAAGTAAAGTCGCTCAGTCGTGTCCGACCCCTAGTGACCCCACGGACTGCAGCCTACCAGGCTCCTCCATCCATGGGATTTTCTAGGCAAGAGTACTGGAGTGGCTTGCCATTGCCTTCTCCGTTCAGCTCTGTACATGACCCTAATTGTAGATTTCCCGAAATTGTCGAGGGGAGAGGAAGAGGGAGAGGCCTGTGACATAAACCACTCAAGTTGGAAGAAGGTCTCATGCATCGGTATGTGGAGAAACTCAGCTTGATTTCTCAATATAGCCCTATTTCTATTTATAAAGAGACACAACTCTTTACAAGTATATATTCATCCCACAAATGTTTCTCTTATATTTCTCTCTGTAAATGCTCAACAACACATATATGCGAAGCCCATTAGCAGAATGCCAACATAGGCTTTCAAGTTTGTAATTTTAAAAAGCGACAACTAAGAGCTGCTCTAACTCATAAAATATGCAATAAGGGATTTTGAGGAAGATTGAAAAACAGGAAGAAAATCTGTGCTCCCAGCAGGCAAAATATTCATGACATTTTTAATAATAATGAAACATAAGACCTTCATAAGGCAAAACTATAATCTGTTTTTCATGTGGAAAAAAACTAGGCTCCATTTAATTTGTTTAGGTTTCTTTGTTAGATTTTATGTTTCTTATTGAAAAGTTTGAGGATATAAAAAGTATAATAGATGATTGAGGGGAGATGTGGAAGAGGGAACCAAATGCTCCAAGAAGACTGGAAGAGGTAAGAAGCTTTTATTCAAGAGGAAATTCACTCTCTCACTTCATGAATTCAGTTTTGTTTTACTTTAAGAAGGCCAAAAAACGAAAACAAATATTGGCTGGTATGACTTTATTTATATAATCTGTAATATCCTGGTGAAGCATACACTGAAGAGTATAGTTTGTGTTACTCATCCTAACTTACAAGGTTCATTGAGTTCACCTTAGAGAGGGAGGAAGGAAGAAAGGAAGGAAGATGAGCATTTTTAGTTCTGCAAAGGAATTATGATCATTGTCTTCAAATACTAGATGGGTTAGTTGTATGGAAGATGGATTAGACTTACCCTGTGTGCTTGTTTAAGTGAGTGAGTCGTGTCTGCAGGCATGAGTGGTCAACAAGGAAGAATCCAATATTGTAGCTGCTGGTTTCATTTTATCTTCCACTCAGTTCTAAGGTCCCTGAAGTTGGGATCACATTTTTTTTTTAATTCACTACTGTGTTTCCTCTGCCTAAAAAGTGATTTAATAAGCATCTGAGTAGGAGCATAACTTCATGATGGCTAGAGCTGTGCAGTCATGGAAGCAGTGAGCTCTCCATCACCAGTGATGGTCCAGCATTGCTGACACATGTGGGGTTAGAGCAAAAATCTGAGCATGAGGGAGGGCCACTCATGCTCAGTCGTGTCCAACTCTGTGACCCTGTGTATTGTAGCCCACCGGGCTCCTCTATCCATAGCATTTTCCCGACAAGGATCCTGGAGTGAGTTGCCATTTCCTCCACCAGGGGATCTTCCTGACCTAGGGATCAAACCCACATCTCCTGTGTCCCCTGCATTGCAGGCAGATTCTTCCCCTGCTGAGCCATCAGGGAAGCCCATGAGAGAGGGGTTGGACTAAAGAGTATGTGATGCTTGATTTAATTCTGGTCTTCTAAGCTCCCATTCATTTAGAATATCTGTTTTGCCTCTGTGCCTTTTTACACAGTTTTCCCCTGCCTAAAAAATCTTTTTCCCTGTCTACAAAACATTCCTCAAAGAAAAATAAATGTAATTCCATGGCCCATGGTGAGGATGGGGAGCTTTTTCCTAGGTCCTTGTTATATTTCCAGGAAATCTGATGACCCTGTCCTTAATTCCCTTCATCACATCATCACCACCTTCTTGACCAAACCTTCCCCTGTTACCTGTATTTCAGAAGGTGCTGGTTACTGAGGCCATGAGAGAAGCCTCACTACCTGGGAGGTTATTGTACTTCCTATATGGTACCTTTTTGTGAGACTTCCTTAGGGAATTCACCAAGGAGATTAGAACTCAAAAGGGTCATGTTACTGAACATTCCTTGAGCCTCACTCCTTAGAGCCATCTGACCTGTGCAAGTCCTGCGATGCATATATGTGTGCGTCTGTGTGTGTGCTTGCACACTAAGTTGCTTCAGTCGTGTCTGACTCTTTGCAACCCTGTGTACTGTAGCCCTCCAGGCTCCTCTATCCATGGGATTCTCCAGGCAAGAATACTGGAGTGGATTGCCATGCCACCTCCAGCGGATCTTCCTAACCCAGGGTTTGAACCCACATGTTTTATATCTCCTGCTTTGGGGTGAGTTCTTTACCACTAGTGCCATCTGTGAAGCCCATATGTATTATGTATCTGATGCTCCTCCCATGAATCAGTAAAATCAAGAGAAAGCATGAATAACGGCAAGTACCCCAGTGCCTTCTCAGAGTTGGACTCCCAGCTCTCCCCCTTTAAGAGACAAAATTGTGCCATTTGGGATTTCTAACAAGTAGAAATATTTTTATATTGGAAGATATGCCCCAATCAGCCACCTAGAATTATCTGTCTTCCTCAGAGTGACTCTGATTTAAAAACAACCCCTGCTGCAGTTTGCTAATCTACTTGGAAGCAATTGTGTGTCATTTCGGGTATTCACTTGCTGTCTTCTTCTCCCATCCACATGTTGATTGGCAAAAGTGCAATATTTACTGTTTTCATTTACTCTTAATTTAAAATTTTACTGGCTTTGGGGAGCAAACAGAAATAACAATTTTCAGGAAACAGTGAGTATAGAATATTAAATATTTGAGAAGGGTGAAACACACAAGGCATCAGAAGAGAATATCTAATGACACAGGGAAATGGAGCTGATCCAAAGGAATGCCTGTGAGTCTGCAGACTAAATTGCAGAAACTCTCTCAGAAGAGGAAAAGGGGAGAGACTACACATACTTTATCTCATCTAATACCCTTTCTAAGGTGTGTCAAACAAGGATTAAATCATCCTGATTTGACAGATGGAAAAACTGAGGTACTAAATAATCAAGCAGTTTGCTCAAGATCATCACTCAGTGACTGAATTTAGAGCATTGATTTTTATAAGCCCTTTGGGGTCATGGAAATAATTAAGAATTCTTAGAAAGACTTTCTCTCCAAGGTGTAGTGTTGCTCAAGCTAGTAAAATTTTGTGGTTTATTTCTGAGGATTCCCATATAGTAAGACCTTGTTGTTCATCCATTTTCTATATAATAGTTTGCATCTTCTAATCTCAAACTCCCAATCTAACCCTTCCTCACCCCCTTCCTTGGCAGCCACAAGTCTGTTCACAACGACTGTGATTCTGTTTCTCTTCTGTAGATAAGTTCATTTGTGTCATATTTTAGATTCTAAATATAAGAGATATCATATTTGTCTTTCTCTGACATACTTCACTTAGTGTGATAATCTCTAGTTCCATCCATGTTGCTGCAAATGCCATTATTCCATTATTTCTTAATAGCTGAGCAATGTCCCGTTGTATATATGTACCACATCATCTCTATCCATTCATCAATTGATGAACATTTAGGTTGTTTCCATATCTTAGCTATTGTGAATAGTGCTGCTGTGAACATAAGGGTACATATATCTTTTTGAATTACAGTTAGGTTTCCCTCATAGCTCAATTGGTAAAGAATCTGCCTGCAATGCAGGAGACTCTGGTTCGATTCCTGGGTTGGGAAGATCCACTGGAGGAGGGATAGGCTACCCACTCCAGTATTCTTGGGCTTCCCTTGTGGCTCAGCTGGTAAAGAATCCACTTGAAATGCGGGAGACCTGGGTTTGATCCCTGGGTTGGGAAGATCAAGATCCCCTGGAGAAAGGAAAGGCTCCCCACTCCAGTATTCTGGCCTGGAGAATTCCATGGACTGTATAGTCCATGGGGTCACAAAGAGTCAGATACAACTGAGCGACTTTCACTTTCACTTTGTCTGGATATATGCCAAGGAGTGAGATTGCTCAATCATATAGTTGCTCTACTTTTAGTTTTTTTAAGGACCCTCCACACTGTTCTCCGATAGTGGCTGCACCAATTTACATTTACTCCAACAGTGCAGAAGTGTTCCCTTTTCTCCACATCCTCTCCAGCACTTATTGTTTGTAGACTTTTTGATAATGGTCATCCTGACTTGTGTGATGTGGTTTCTCATTGTAGGTGATATCTCATTGTACTTTTGGGTTGCATTTCTCTCATAATTAGCGATGTTGAGTATCTTTTCATGTAGCTGTTGGCCATCTATATGTCTTCCTTGGAGAAAGGTCTGTTTAATTCTTTTGCCCATTTTTAGATTGGGTTGTTGGATTTTTGTCATTGAGTTGTATGAACTGTTTGTATACTTCAGAAATTACGTTGTGCATGGAAATTGGCTTAATGTTGTAGGCGCTCTGTCCTCCCCTGTCCACACATCACACTGGCTAAGGCATAGCCTCTGCCCAGCTCAGTCCAGGAGTTGGGACTGGTGGGGTGGCTTGAATCTTCTCTCCCTCTGTGCTATAACATGGGACCCAAATGCCAGTCTCTCTCTCTTTCTCCCTCTCCTTTTTATAATTGTAATGCATTTCAGCATCTAAGATGACCTACTGCACCACTTTATTAGCCACAAGCAACTCTTTAGAATTGGTTTTTAATGTCGGGTAGCTGCCAATTGTAAAGTTAAAACATCTGGGGTGAAAGATAATGCTGATGTGAGAGACACAGCTGTTCATTGTGATTTAAAGTAGCTGCATTTATGAATGAGAGTAAGGACATGCCTGCTTCAAGGACTGACCTACTCTTTAGTGGAGAGTGTGCTAAGAACAAGAGCAGTGGTTATATTTCTTTTGTTAGGCATTTCAGAGAGTGAGCAAATGTCATCACAGTCATTAAAGGCAACAGGCACTCAGATACTATAAACATGAATTACTCTGACAAGTGGTCAGGTGTGTTCATAATGGAGCCCATCCCCCACAGGCCAGGTGCATTCCCTGCCAGCACCCACCTGTTCTGCCAAGTCACAGAGTTTGTGCCGGTTCTATTCCCACCTGACTCAACCTGATTTTAGAGAGCTATTGCCAAGGTAAACGCAAACTAATTAATATGGCCCAAAACAATAGGCAAAAACAAAAAACCTAGACTTTAACCTCAAACCAACAAAATACTGAGCAAGAAACAATCTATAATTATAAAATACAGCCCATGGTGAATTAATTTACGTCTATGATTATTTATATATTGAAAGAGAAAGAATATCAGGTTTCCATTTTAAATACACTAAGACTGAGGGCATTAATTGAGGAGAAAGATTCAGTAATTCCTATTATTTGCCTATGAAATGAATTGGATTTCTAAATATAATGAAATTTTCCAATAATCTGATTAATATTCTCCCCTCCTACCCCTCTGAAATAGAATCTTTTGATCAGCAGGGACTAGAGAGGAAGGATATTAAAATGAAAATTTATGCTTGACTACTGCAAGAAAGGCATATATATATATATATGTAGATTTAGAGAGAGATGCTAACTCTTCTTTAGGGAGTCCATTTAACATCTATTTTATAGATGATCAGCTCCTTCACAGTGGAAAGGGGAGGGAGAAAGTGGGTGAGCTAGGGGAGTGGAGTGGAACAGGATTGGCAAATAATTTCTCTCTTTCTATTAGAGTGTAGTTTCTCCAGTGACAACCAGGTTAAAATTAAACATTTATCATCACCAAGTACAGACTTTTTTTTTCAATCTAAAGTTTTTGATCTGTATTAGCACAGGTCAGCATTTCCCAAGAATTTTCTGCCATAAAAGCTCCATAAGAAGATCTTTTCAGTTATTTATTATGTATCCTTTACTTCAACAGATTTCTACAGTTGAAAATTTGGGCTGGAAATATATCCATTTTTAAGGATATCCTACACTTAGGGTTTTTTAAAATAGATGTCTTAATTAGTGAACAATCAAGTTGAATGCTTTGGGTACTTTGAACACTTCAGTTCAAATTGTCTAACAGCTTCCTTGAAGAGGCATACACTGCCAACAATGTATGAGTGTTAACTGCATCCTTACAAGCACTGCCCATTCTCATTTTTTAAGAAATCTTGCCCAATTTGACAGGTGATAGTGATATCTTCCTGATTGCTTCAATTAATATGTCTAAAAAATTGAACATTCTTTCACATGGTTATTTTACAATTTAATATCCTTTCTCTAATTTTTTAATCATTCTATCAGTGTCTTGTTATTTGTTTGTGTGAGCTGTTGTGATAAAAGTATAATGATCTTTTCACATACTTACTGGAAATATTTTTCCCAGCCTACTTTGTAATTAAATGAAATAAGATTTTAAATTTTATGAAGATTTTTTCAATTACTTTTAATAGCTATTATTCCCTATTTTCATTTAATTTTATTTTCTTGCTATTTTTTCATGATTCTCATATTTTCAGTAATGACTGTGCTTACAACAAATGTTAAAGTGAAAAGCACAACTTATAAACAACAACAAAAGTCAGTTAGACTAGCTGGGGAATGACTAGAGAATGGAGCGGTTGATTCAGATGTTGTTTTTCTAAGGATTAACTAGTACCCCTGCACTTTCCTGATCGCCGAGTGTGAATATCTCTGTCCTGGATTCCACAGTTTTTCAGAATTTCAGTTTGGTATCCAACCTCCATCAGTGGCTAGGTGGTAAAGAACCTGCCTATCAATACAGGAGACTATAGAGTTCCATTCCTAGGTGAGGAAGATCCTCTGGAGAAGGAAATATCAATCCAATAGTATTCTTGCCTGGGAAATCCCATGGACAGAGAAGCCTGGCAGACTACAGTCCATAGTGTTGCAAAAGAGTCGGATATGACTTAGCAACTAAAACAAAACAAATCCAACCTCCGTAGGCAAAGAGAAGACAGATAAAGAAGAGAATTCTTTAGTGATGATGTTCTCTAAGGGCTCCCTCTTTCCCTTCACACCATTGTTTCTTGGCTCTTTCCTCTGACTCTCCAACAAAGAATGTGTAAACTATGTTCATTCCCTTCTAAGATGCCTTGACCCCCTCCTTACTGAGGTCAGATGCTCCCACTGTGTACTCCAGCACGGTACTTGCCTCCACGTAGTCACTGCACTCTCTTTTTACCATTTGCCCTCAAATCACAGCTAGCATATAAATTCACTGAAGGAACGGACTACTCAAATGAATAAAGAAAGCAGTGGCTTAATACAAAAACTGAAGAATAAAGTCTGCAGAGAAATAAAAACATGTTAGATCTCCTCTCCCAAATCCCACATTTACTTCTTGAGGTCTCATAGTCATCTTCAGGCAGATGATTTAAATTCACAGCCATCAGTACGTCCACTATCCTGTCTAGCATTCTGGCTGATTATTTTAGGACCTTCCTGCTAACCACCAGTAATGCTTCTTGCCTGTAGATTTCTGTGACTCTGGTGGGGACCTGGATTACTCTCTGTCTATAAGACAGGAAACTCAAGACCCCCAAAAGATCGTGACTGCAGCTACTTTGATATAATAATTGCCTCATGGCAATTTGGGGGAGTTACTTAACTCTTCTGAATGTCGACTGCCTTCTTTGCAACTACAGGAATAACAACTACCTCACACCTTGTTGGATGCTCTTAAATTTTATTATATGAGGTAGCTGTACTTAGTCACTCAGTCGTGTCTGACTCTTTGTGACCCCATGGACTATAGCCTGCCAGGCTCCTCTGCCCATGGGGATTCTCCAGGCAAGAATACTGGAGTAGGTTGCCATGCCCTCCTCCAGGAGATCTTCCCAACCCTGGAATCGAAACCAGGTCTCCCACATTGCAGACAGATTCTTTACTATCTGAACCACCAGGGAAGCCCAAGTATTATATGAGATAAAGCGTATGAAAAGGTCTGACCTGTGACTGGTTCTGAATAAATGCTGTTTCATTTCCCTCTGTGGACTTGTACTTGCTGCACCTCCAGCAGACAGCTGTCTTAGAATAATCCACTGATGAAAGTTGATAGCCAGACCAATGGTTGATCATGCACTTTATCTTACTCCTAGCAACAGGCCCTCAGTTATGGCCCAGATTTAAACTTGCCCTTGGAAGCAGGGATCTGCTTGAAGGACCAATCTGGGATGTGTGTGTGTGTTAGTCGCTCAGTCATGTCTGACTCTTTGTGACCCCATGGACTGTAGCTGAGCAGATTCTAATCTTAACACGATCTAGTGCCAGAGTAGTTTAAACGCCCATGTGGCTTTTATTATAATAAACTTTTTCTCATATCAGATGAATTACCTTACTCTCCCCATGAGCTCATAAGTAACCTAAAGACTGGGAGTGTCTTAGTTGTCTCTTTATACCTTATGGTATCTAGCCCAGTGTTCAATAACCAGAGAGGCATAGTCATTGAATTAGATTTCCTAGGCACCCCATATTTAGAGGTATTCCTCAGGTATTCCATATTCCTCAGTTGGAAAAGTAGTAAAACTGAGTCCCAAAGAATCATCAGCATGGTTGTCTGCCAACCCAAGAATCGGTCTTGAGTGTTCCTCCCTTCCACATGTGACTCAGGGAGCCCATACTGGTTATCTTCCGCCAAATAGCATAACCATAATCCTTCTTTCCAGGGATTGCTGTTCAATTCAGTTCAGTCTCTCAGAGGTTACAGTCAGTCAGTCGCTACAGGCGTTGCTGTAGCGTTGATCAAAGAGATACAGGTGAATGTCCTGAGGAAAGCATCTACTGTTGAAAAGAAATGAATGAGAAAAAGAGAATCTGACTTCTTTGGAAAGATACTATCCTATCAGTGTGGAGTGCAGCCTTGAAGGACCAGGCCCCATGTCAGGAGGAGAAAGCATGAAATTGTCCAGCTGGGATGATGGGAGGCAGCTGTGGCTTAAGGACCCTGGATCCAGCCACCTCTGACTTCTTGCTATGTAACGTAGATGTGCTCATTGTTAAAGTCGGGCAGTTTTTTGTAGCAACCCTAATCCCAAGCACCTCCAGGAGATCACAGGGATAAACCTTTTCCTGGAGCAAGGTGCAGCAAAGGTTTTGGGGCTGACCTAAGCTGAGGGAGCACACTGGTCACCTGGTCAGTCTTTGTATTGATTTAACGTTTGCACAGGGCACAGTGTTCTTTGTGAAATCCTTGCAGCAATGCAGCACTAGAATAAGATTCAAAACATTATCCTCTAAGTATCCATATACCCACCTCCCTTTTGAGTCTCACTTCCACATTCCATCCCACCTCTCTAGGTCATCACAGAGCACCGAGCTGAGCTCCCTGTGTTATACAGCAGCTTCCCGCTAGCCATCTGTTTTACACATGGTAGTCTATATATGTCAACACTACTCTCTCAGTTCGTCCCACCTTCTCCTTCCCCTGCTGTGTCCACAGGTTCCTTCTCTATATCTATGTCTCTATTCCTGCCCTGCAACATTGTAAATCAACTATACTTCAATAACAATACCTAAGAACAAAAAAACATGCCTGCCCTTAAGGAAATGTAAGTCTCCCTGAGAGGTCTGAGATATGATCTGCCAGCCTGATCCTTAGGTGGGAACAGACCCTTCCATCTCCTATCTGTGCCACGCTGGGTGCACAGTAGGTTCTCAGTCAACATACAAATATTGCCTGACTGATCTAGTAACCCTGAAAAATGTGCTCCCAGGGAGCATGAGCCCCAGAAGCAGAGGAGAGAAGGGAAAATGCAGTAATGAGAGGAAAATTTGTAACCCCACTTCATTTCTGTACTAAAAAATTCATCCTAGCTTTTGCTTTGAATCGTTACCAGACCGCCTCTCAGAAACTGGTAGTGACTTGCACTAGGAGCTTTGAGACCCCACGTGTATGCACGAGAAGAAGCATCTCTTCAGTTATACAGCCGAGGCTGTTCCATGGAACGCCTTCCAAATTACCCTCTTATCGTGGTGATTCTTTTTTTTTTTTGTATATGTGCCCTGAACAGATTCTTAAATCTGCAAGCATAGAAGAAACTGGGAGAAACGTGTGTTCGTATGACGAAAATACTCCTTTGTGAGAGTTTGAATTTCTTTCAGCTGCTATGTGTTTCATAAACATCGTGCTGAAATGGCAGACACTCTGACTCAGGCGTTTGTGAAAATTTTTTGTTTTTTTAAGGACAAAGTGAGGCCTTGTCTTCTCATTTATTATGTTTTCTTTTTCTGGTGTTATATATGAAGTCCCACAGTGGAATCTCTCCTGACTTTTAATAGGAAGGATCAAGTGTTAATTGCTTAGTCGTGTCCAACTCTTTTCCACCCCATGGACTGTAGTTTGCCAGGCTCCTCTGTCCATGGAATTCTCCAGGCAGGAATACTGGAGTGGGTTGCCATACCCTCCTCCAGGAGATCTTCCCAACCAAGGGATTAAACCTAGATCTTCTGCCTTGCAGGCAGATTCTTCACCATCTGAGCCACGGGATAACTGGGACTAAACTCTTATTTAAGTTATTCAGCCTTCATAGTACTAATTTGTGTTTGACTTCCTGTAAATAGAATAGAGCCCTAAATTCAGGGTTTTCTATTGCTCTTCTCTGCCTGTAGGTTCTATGCTTCTCCTGCCCTACTATAGGGTCTTCCAGGTCAGAGAGAAAGGAGAGAGCTTGCCCTGGTGCAGAAATAAGAGATGGTATGGAGGGACGACAGCAAGGACTTAATCTGGCTGTGACCAATAGCCCCCTGAGCGGGGTAGTGACAAGGACCCTTAGAAATGAAGGCTAAAAGCCCTTACTCACAATGGACTGTAAGTAAGAGGAGGTTTGGGGTTTATTCTGCAGATAATGGAGATCCAGATAGTATATGTGAGCTAAAGGGTAGTCTTGTTTGTTTCCCAGAAGCAGACACTGAGACGAGGATTTGAATCCTAGGAATTTGTTTTGGAGGCAATCTGGCCACAGGAGGGTAGTGGGAAAGTGACCCAGAGACAAGGAACAGCCAGCAAAGCAGAATTGTTGGTTAAACGTATCCCAGAGGTTTAAACACCTTTATGGCAGAGGTGTTTAAACCCTGTGGTTCAAAACTAAGGCTCTGAATCTCAATTTTATTCTACCCTGTTGATGGTGGATGAAACCTCAGAGAAGAAAGAAATCCATAGCAGCAGGTAAGTGAAGTATGAAGTCCAGAAAGTTCTAGAAAACATTTCCATTGTCATCTAGAACTTTGAAGGGGATTCATGATGTATTTAAGTCCAGGTGTGTAATCAAGGCAACAGGAGCCAGAGACACAGGCCATGGTGAAACAGGGAAAGAGATGAAAATTCTGAAGATAGGACCAACACTTGCCTGTTGGTCACTGCCAGGTTTTGAGAGAGCATATTCCCAGAAGTGAGCTATAAAGTAAGGGCCTTCTTGAAAACATAGCCAAGTCCCCAGCTTCAGAGGTGAAGTTCATTTTCAGAGCTGGCCACCAAGCCCAGGTTCACGTTCCCATGTGAGATGTTGAATTTGAGACTCTTGCCTTCCTTCTGAAGAAGGTCAGGGTTGGTCCAGGAAGCCAGACCACTTAAGCAATGACAGCAGAAAGATGGAGGAACTGTGGGGAGCTCTGCACATCCTCAGTGATGGGGAGTCTCCAGGCTCATTTCTGGGGGATCAAGTGGGGCATCCAAGAATAGGCATGTCCACTCTGCCTTCTAATTACAGGATAACCATTCAATGTAGGGAAATTTAATCAAACTACCTAGTCTTGTCTCTTTTTTCCCCCAAGAATTCTTTTTTTTTTCCACTTTTTATTTTTTTTTTAATTTTTATTTTTATTGGAGGCTAATTATTTTACAATATTATATTGGTTGGTTTTGCCATACATTGACATGAATCTGCCCCGGGTGTACATGAGTTCCCCCTCCCGAACCCCTCTCCCATTTCCCTCCTCCCCTTATCCTCCCTCTGGGTCCCCCAAGAATTCATAAAGGGAGAGAAGGAAGACAGAAATGAGATATTTAAGCTTTCAGTGTGATTTTCTATCATATTCTTAAGAAGAAAGTGAACTATTTTAGATACTTTGTATAAGTGGAACCATACAATACTTGTCCTTCTTTAATTGACTTACTCAGTATAATATCCTCAAGATGCCTTCTTATTATCTCATATGGCAGAATTTTCTTATTTTTAAAGCTGGATAATAAGTCACTGTATGAATATATCACTTTTTTTATACATCCTTTGCAGGGGAAAGGAAAGTGTTTCAACATTTGTAAAGTTTAATTTATGCAAGATGAGTAAGTTCTAAAGATCTGAGTTTACAGTTAACATTAGAGTGATGTACACTTAGAATGTCGTGAAGAGGATAGATGTCATGCTAAATGTTTCTACCACAATGAAAAGAAGAAGGAGAAAGAGGAAAATGGAATTCCTTTTGTTATTAAGATTTGGTTTGTTTGTTTTTCCCCCAAGCTATGAAATAACAAGAGTACTTAAAATTTTCCACTGTATGCTGAGTCAGCCACAAATGAAGATGTGCCATGAAAGAGAGAAAGCTGCTTTAATTTCTGAGCCACCTGTTCCCATCACTGGGGCCACTTTGAGATAAAAGGTTCAGAAAAGCCCTCAATGTCAGGGTCTGTATATGCAATGATGACAAACACAGAGCACAGAGGGAAGGAAGCTGAACTCAAGCTAGAAACTCATAGTTCAGTTCAGTTCAGTCACTCAGTCGTGTCCGATTCTCCGCGACCCCATGAATCACAGCACGCCAGGCCTCCCTGTCCATCACCAACTCCCGGAGTTCACTCAAACTCATGTCCATCGAGTCGGTGATGCCATCCAGCCATCTCATTCTCTGTTGTCCCCTTCTCCTCCTGCCCCCAATCCCTCCCAGCATCGGAGTCTTTTCCAGTGAGTCAACTCGTCGCATGAGGTGGCCAAAGTATTGCAGTTTCAGCTTTAGCATCAGTCCTTCCAATGAACACCCAGGATTGATCTCCTTTAGAATGGACTGGTTTGACCTCCTTGCAGTCCAAGGGACTCTCAAGAGTCTTCTCCAGCACCACAGTTCAAAAGCACCAATTCTTCGGTGATCAGCTTTCTTCACAGTCCAACTCTCACAGACCGCTGGAAAAACCATAGCCTTGACTAGACGGACCTTTGTTGGCAAAGTAATGTCTCTGCTTTTTAATATGCTATCTAGGTTGGTCATAACTTTCCTTCCAAGGAGTAAGCGTCTTTTAATTTCATGGCTGCAATCAGCATCTGCAGTGATTTTGGAGCCCAAAAAAACAAAGTCTGGCACTGTTTCCACTGTTTCCCCATCTATTTCCCATGAAGTGATGGGACCAGATGCCATGATCTTTGTTTTCTGAAGGTTGAGCTTCAAGCCAACCTTTTCACTCCCATCTTTCACTTTCATCAAGAGGCTTTTGAGTTCCTCTTCACTTTCTGCCATAAGGGTGTGTCATCTGCATATCTGAGGTTATTGATATTTCTCCCAACAATCTTGATTCCAGCTTGTGCTTCTTCCAGACCAGCTTTCCTCATGATGTACTCTGCATATAAGTTAAACAAGCAGGGTGCCAATATACAATCTTGACTTACTCCTTTTCCTATTTGGAACCAGTCTGTTGTTCCATGTACAGTTCTAACTGTTGCTTCCTGACCTGCATACAGGTTTCTCAAGAGGCAGGTCAGGTGGTCTGGTATTCCCATCTCTTTCAGAAGTTTCCACAGTTTATTGGGATCCACACAGTCAAAGGCTTTGGCATAGTCAATGAAGCAGAAATGGATGTTTTTCTGGAACTCTCTTGCTTTCTTCATGATCCAGCGGATGTTGGCAATTTGATCTCTGGTTCCTCTGCCTTTTCTAAAACCAGCTTGAACATCTGGGAGTTCACGGTTCACATATTGCTGAAACCTGGCTTGGAGAATTTTGAGCATGACTTTACTAGCGTGTGAGATGAGTGCAATTGTGCGGTAGTCTGAGCATTCTTTGGCATTGCCTTTCTTTGGGATTGGAATGAAGACTGACCTTTTCCAGTCCTGTGGCCACTGCTGAGTTTTCCAAATTTGCTGGCATATTGAGTGCAGCACTTTCACAGCATCATCTTTCAGGATTTGAAATAACTCAATTGGAATTCCATCACCTCCACTAGCTTTGTTCATAGTGATGCTCTCTAAGCCTTAGCTAAATCTCAGGCTTTTTTTCCCTATGTAAAATAAAGTGACTTACAGAAATGGAGAAAGCAATTGTGCCCCAGGGTCTCATTACAGGCAAGGATGACCTACTCATACATGTCTGCCCTCTAGGCTTCAGGGAAGCGCTCAGAAATAAACTGAACATGAATCTAAAGTTCTGGCAATACTGAAATAACTTAGATGTCAACAATGTGGTCTAGTAAAATAACAATTGAACATTCTGCCTCTAGAAAAGACAGTGATGATCTATGTTTTGACATGGAGAGATGCTGCACTTCATATAGTGTTGAGAAAACAAGAAGTAAGAAATAAAATAAACAGTATTATAACATGGCATTGGTTTAAAATGCATGACACTGAATTGGTATAATGCATATTTTAAAAATCTGATAGGAAAAATAAAGTGTTAGTGATGTTTAGATGACGAATGTAGTGATTTTTAATCTATGTGTTATATTTAACTGTAAAAACAGATGTGTAATTTTAAAAGGATAGTCAATAAAGAAAATTTTTGAAAATGTTATCCCTCCCCCTCCCAAACTGTTGAAGTATGGTCCTGCATCAGGGGATTGAAGAAAAGCCAAATATTCCTGAGCAGGAAAGGATTAAAATACAAATTCTTGAAAAATAAAAATTAAGCATTTCTCTGCAATGACATGTTATCTCATGGTGGGATAATTGCAACTCACAGAGAGAAATTGATACAATTATATTTAATTAGTTCCAAAGGTTATTGTCTATTTCAACCTCTACCTCTGAATAAAATTAGCAGACAGATGTAACCTATGTGAACTTTTGGTCTTCTTATCAAGAATACTACAGGGATAATAGATTAGATAATTGTTCCACCTATTATGTGATATATTATTTTCAGCAGTGTCTACTATCTACATAGCATTGGCATGATAAAATGAAAATCATTAGTAAGAAGAAAGTTCATCATTGTCAGACTTAAATCTATTAAAAAAGAACAACAATATGTTAAGTGTTGGCAAAATTATACTGCAAGGTCAATCAATTTCTCTACGGAGTTTTTCTTAGTGACTAATTAGTACAAAAAAATGCCAATTATTCTTAAATATCACAGACAGTGAAGAAAATTGAGCAAGCATGACAGGAAGCAGATGGATCATCTAATTATTTTTCAATTACAGGTGACACATTGAGTACAAAAATCTGCAAGTCATCCATCTGTCCAGCTGTTTCTGATAATAAATAAATATATTATTTCATTAGGAAAGCATGAAAGTAAAAACCAAAAAATAAAAAATAGAAACAGGCCATATACAATGGATATGCCCTGAATGAAACCCTAGGAGGGAAGACTATTGGCCCAGCTTGGGCAGGCCTGTGTGGGTGGAGGCTATAGACACCAGAAGGTGGGTAAGCAGAGGATGGTCAGTCAGCTTTAGACAGAGACTGTTAATGGTTGGGAAGCTTTCTTTTTCAGAGAGATGAAGTCAACCTTAGTGGTCTGGGTGTTTTCTAGCAACAAATATGTATGGCAAACTATCATCCGAGTTGCTGATGTATAATAAAGTTTTAGAATCTGTGTAACCTTACAGTGCCATAGAGCTGAAGGAACCAACCTCCAGGGCTTTCATTAAAATTTCATCTGAAACTTTCATTGAAATAACTGTAAATTTACATGAAGCTCTCAGACATTATACAGAGATGCTTATACACTTTGCCTAGCTTCCCCAAGGGTGATGTACAGAAGTATAGCATAATAACACATGAGGATAATGACATCAGTCCTATTCAAGTATTTTATTGACTGATTTTTCAGGTTTCCCCAGTGTTTTTGTACTCATGAGTGTATGTGAGTGTGCTTAAATTTTGAAAATCTTCATCCATTGCATTATAAAAGAAAAGAAAGAAAATGAAGTCACTCAGTCATGTCCGACTCTTTGCGACTCCATGGACTATAGCCCACTAGGCCCCTCTGTCCATGGAATTTTCCAGGCAAGAGTACTGGAGTGGGTTTCCATTTGCTTCTCCAGGGGATCTTCCTGACCCAGGGCTCAAACCCAGGTCTCCCGCATTGCAGGCAGACGCTTTACCATCTGAGCCACCAGGGAAGCCCCTGGGTCGGGAAGCCACCATTGAATTATAAGAAGGGCTTTATTCTCAGGACTAACTGCTGAACTGTTTTTTTTTTAATTGATATAATGATTCTTTAATAATCTTAGAACTTCAGCAATTAGTATAGGTGTTCAATAGAAGACAATAAACTAGATTTTTTTTCTGAAGTTATGCATACCCTAAAACTTTTGTACCGTTAATATTAAGAATACTATGGTTAATTAAATAGGAATAGCTAGTCACAGGGCTTCCCAGGTGGTGTAGTAGTAAAGAACTCTGCTGCCAGTGCAGGAGAAGGCAGGAGACAGGTTTGATCCATGGGTTGGGAAGATCCCCAGAGGAGGAAATGGCAACCCCCTCCAGTATTCTTGCCTGGGAAATCCCATGGACAGAGGAGCCTGGAGGGCTATAGTCCATGGGGTTGCAAAGAGTTGGTCAGGACTGAGCAACTGGGCATGCTTGAGCACGCAGGCAGCTAATAATAAGTCATTACTAATGAACATATTGTTAAGGAGAATTGCTCCTTGAAAATGAAAGGTTAAAGTGTTATACAAATACCAGGCTTTGTTACCTTAACAAACCCATGTTGGAGTAGAGCTAATGTTTATTGTTTTGATTAAGATGACTTCAACTATTTAATACAAAAAACTTTCAAAAGATCGTCCTTACTTCTGTTGCCCTTTTTAAAATATAGAAGCCTCTCAGGAATGGTTTGTCTGTTAGTGCTAGACTTCCAATATTTAGCAAAGATATAGTCTGAGTTTTAAATGATCTTCCTATTTTTTGCAGATCTTGCTCATCATTTAAATTACGAATAATGAGTACAAAACCTAAGACTAACCCACTGGAATGGGTCGCCATTTCCTCCTCTAGGGTGTTTTCTCTACCCTGGGATGGAGCCAGAAGTTCCTGCATCTCCGACACCCCAGGATTTATTTATTTTATTTTATTAATTAATTAATTTATTTTAATTGGAGGCTAATTACTTTACAGTATTGTAGTGGTTTTTGATGTACATTGACATGAATCAGCCATGGGTGTACATGTATTCCCCATCCTGAACCCCCCTCCCTCCTCCCTCCCCATCCTATCCCTCAGGTTCATCCCAGTGCACCAGCCCTGAGTATCCTGTATCATACATCAAACCTGGACTGGCAATCTGTTTCACGTATGATAATATATATGTTTCAATGCTATTCTCTCAAATCATCCTTCCCTCGCCTTCTCCCACAGAGTCCAAAAGACTATTCAATACATCTGTGTCTCTTTTGCTGTCTTGCATATAGGGTCATCGTTACCATCTTTCTAAATTCCATATATATGCGTTAATATACTGTATTGGTGTTTTTCTTTCTGACTTACTTCATTCTGTATAATAGGCTCCAGTTTCATCCACCTAATCAGAACTGATTCAAATGCATTCTTTTTAATGGCTGAGTAATATTCCATTGTGTATATGTACAACAGCTTTCTTATCCATTAGTCTGCCAATGGATATCTAGGTTGCTTCCATGTCCTGGCTATTGTAAACAGTGCTGTGATGAACATTGGAGTACACATGTCTCTTTCAATCCTGGTTTCCTCAGTGTGTGTGTCCAGCAGTGGGATTGTTGGGTCATATGGCAGTTCTATTTCCAGTTTTTTAAGGAATCTCCACACTGTTCTCCATAGTGGCTACACCAGTTTGCATTCCCACCAACAGTGTAAGAGGGTTCCCTTTTCTCCACACCTTCTCCAGCATTTATTGTTTGTAGACTTTTTGATAGCAGACATTCTGACCAGTGTGAGATGGTACCTCATTGTGCTTTTGATTTGCATTTCTCTAATAATGAGTGATGTTGAGCATCTTTTCATGTATTTGTATGTCTTCTTTGGAGAAATGTCTAGTTCTTTGGCACATTTTCTGATTCAGTTCAGTTCAGTCGCTGAGTAGTGTCCAACTCTTTTCAACCCCATGAACTGCAGCACACCAGGCCTCCCTGCCCCTCACCAACTCCCAGAGCTCACCCAAACCCATGTCCATTGAGTTGGTGATGCCATCCAACCATTTCATCCTCTGTCATCCCCTTTTCTTCCTGCCCTCAATCTTTCCCAGCATCAGGGTCTTTTCAAATGAGTCAGCTCTTCACATCAGGTGGCCAAAGTATTGAAGTTTCAGCTTCAACATCAGTCCTTCCAGTGAACACCCAGGACTGATCTCCTTTAGAATGGACTGGTTGGATCTCCTTGCAGTCCAAAGGACTCTCAAGAGCCTTCTCCAACCCCACAGTTCAAAACCATCAATTCCTTGGTGCTCAGCTTTATTCACAGTCCAACTCTCACATCCATACATGACCATATATGCTGTCTAGGTTGGTCATAACTTTCCCTCCAAGGAGTAAGTGTCTTTTAATTTCATGGCTGCAGTCACCATCTGCAGTGATTTTGGAGCCCAGAAAAATACTGTTTCCACTGTTTCCCCATCTATTTGCCATGAAGTGATGGGACCAGATGCCATGATCTTAATTTTCTGAATGTTGAGCTTTAAGCCAACTTTTCTACTCTCCTCTTTCACTTTCATCATGAGACTCTTTAGTTCTTCTTCACATTCTGCCGTAAGGGTGGTGTCATCTGCATATCTGAGGTTATTGATATTTCTCCCGGCAATCTTGATTCCAGCTTGTGCCTCCTCCAGCCCAGCGTTTCTCATGATGTACTCTGCATATAAGTTAAATAAGCAGGGTGACAATATACAGCTTTGACATACTCCTTTTCCTATTTGGAACCAGTCTGTTGTTCCATGTTCAGTTCTAACTATTGCTTCCTGACCTGCATACAGATTTCTCAAGAGGCAGGTCAGGTGGTCTGGTATTCCCATCTCTTTCAGAATTTTCCATAGTTCCATTCTTTGATTGGGTCATTTATTTGTCTGGAATTGAGCTGCATGAGCTGATTGTATATTTTTGAGATTAATTCTTTGTCAGCTGCTTTGTTTGCTATTATTTTCCCCCATTCTGAAGGCTGTCTTTTCACCTTGCTTATAGTTTCCTTCGTTGTGCAAAAGCTTTTAAGTTTAATTAGGTCCCATTTGTTTATTTTTGCTTTTATTTCAATTACTCTGGGAGGTGGGTCATAGAGGATCCTGCTGCGATTTATGTCAGAGAATGTTTTGCCTATGTTTTCCTCTAGGAGTTTTATAAAACCGCTGAACTGTTATACATTCTTATAGTTACCCCCCTGTCAAAGTGGGAAGGGGTAAGAGAAGGTGGGGGACACACTGAATCAACTCATCAAGTAGCATACATTCATTGACTGCCAACTGTTTTCACAGCTAAATCTTAGAAATTCGTCCTGTCTTTAAGTATTACATGCTAACAAGGATTTATGGGCAGGGAAGTACTACTTGCTTTCTCAAATATTATGGAGAGGGAAGTTCTACTTGCTCATATATCTGCTCCACAACCTCCATACATCCCTAAGCTGGTGTATCCTTCATTCTCTGTCCAGTGGCCACCTTTATTCAAAAACTCTGTCCTTGAAAAATCCAAAATTCTTTGGATTTTATGCACTGCTAAGGGCTTAGATTCTGGCCTCAGACAGATCTAGGTTCAAATGCCAAATCTTTACCTTCCTGGCTTTGGACAATTTATCTAAACTCTTCTAGGAATCAGCTTCTACATCCGAAATACGGGGCTAATAAGAGCTCTTAGCTCATGAGTTTGGGATAGTAAACGAAACACTTCTTGAAAAGTACTTCCAAGGAGTTTAGCACATAATATGTCTAAATACATTATTGTCTACACATTATATTAATGTTACATGGCTATGGAGTCAAATAGCTATATTGCATCTTGTTATGATCTCTAATAAACACAAGATAATTTTATTTTGAGAAAAAAAGGAGCAAAGTCTTTTATAGAGAGAAGAAATTTTGTGTCATCTGAATACATTGTTTTCTCAGTGCCATCATCTTGGTAGTTTGAGGCAGAAGCTTTCCTGAGATCAGGACACCTGCACTTGTGATTTGTTTGTGGGAAGAGGGCTGGCATGACCGTGATGCACATTTGAGTGCTCAGATAGCCAGATTTCAACAATACAAATATTCCTTTCTGCTCATCTGTGTCTGCTCTGGGAAGGTCCATACTACCTCGTCTATGCATGGCTGGTTTTCACACATTCCTAGTCTCTCAGTGTTTGAAGTAAAGCAGCCAGTCACTGCATTAGTGGTGTCCCTGTTTACCACTAATGGCTCTGGTGTCTCTCTGAATGGAAGGACGGTGCTGCCTGTGATGTATGAGACTGAAAGGTTGTTGCTGAACCATGAAAACTGCCAGGATTCTTGACCTCCAGAGGAGGAGAATTCAATCCCGGGTCAGAGACAAGGATTGATTGCTCAGAGCTTTTGTGTAATAAAGTTTTATTAAAGTATAAAAGAGATAGAGAAATCTTCTGACATAGACATCAGAAGGGGCAGAAAGAGTACCCCCCTGCTAGTCTTTAGCCAGATGTTATATAGCTACTAGCAGTCTGCTAATTAAAGAAAGGAAATGTCTCAAAACTCAGAGAATGGCACCAGGCCCCTCACCCACAACATGCATTTTGAGATAACATTGGCACCAGGTGAGTTATGCTGCTGCTAAGTCACTTCAGTCATGTCCGACTCTGTGTGACCCCATAGATGGAAGCTCACCAGGCTCCCCCATCCCTGGGATTCTCCAGGCAAGAACACTGGAGTGGGTTGCCATTTCCTTCTCCAAGGTGAGTTATACCTGGACCATAAAATGATTGACATGAATCTTGAAGAAAGGCAGATTTCCATACAAATATATAGTTTCATTAACATAGATTAGGAGAACAATGTATGAGTATTGGTTTGTCAGGTTGGTTCTGAACCTTTAGGAGGAACCAACTTGAAAACAGAGTCTAGGGTAAATACATAGTACAGTAACATAGCTTAAGACAAACATTTCCCTAAGAAAAATGCATTGGTTAGCTCAAGGTTTGAGAAAAGTTAAGTTCAGGAGGAACCAGGTGTCATTATGGCTACATAAAATTTTAAGAGAAACCTCTTTTTAAATTTTTATAGAGAAGGGGAAAAAATATAACACTAGTTTCCTCCTGCCACTTAAGAGAAAGATAAAAAAATGTCTGACCCTTGCAGCCTATTTCCTCCATTTGGAGACCCCTGGCCTTCCTGCCTGTTACTCTCTCAAGACTCTAAAGGTATGATTCATCTTGGACTAAAATCAGATCCCTGCTGGCATGTGACAAGACAACAGCACAACTCGGGTTGCTGTGCCTCTCCTGTGGCAAGTCCTTCCTTCAGTCAGGGGTGAAGCATGGTGGTAAAAGTTTGGAATTATGACAGGAGCTGTGAAGTGGCTCCTAATTCCCTCTGTGCAGCAGTGCTGGTGTGAAACATGGGGAATACGTTTTATGCTAACAGGAACTAGGATTCCATTAGGGACGGAAATAGGTACATGGAAAATCAAGTGTTTGGTGCAAAGTGGGATTCAAGAACCTGGGCATCAGGTGGCAACAAGAATTTCAAAGAAAAGACTCATGTGCCCCTGGACCCAGGCAGGAAGAGGATGAACAAAAGAAGAAATTAGAGGAGAAATTGGGGCTGGGGACTTTCCTGGTGGCTCAGATGGTAAAGAATCTGCTTGCAATGTAGGAGACCCGAGTTCAGTCCCTGGGCCAGGAAGATCCCCTGGAGAAGGAAATGGCAACCCTTCTCCAGTATACTTGCCTAGAGAATACCATAGACTGAGGAGCCTGGTAGGCTACAGTCCATGGGGTCACAAAGCGTCGGATGTGGCTGAGTGATTAATTCTTTCACTTTCACCTATGTGCAAAGTTGCCAACAAGTTCTTCAGAGAGGAGAAATCTCCATTTTGTTTGCTGCGATGTGAGTGTGGATGTGACACCCACTCTGTGAAGCCATGCGTGTTTCATGTGAGTTGTCAGTGGGAAGTAGATGAGGACTCAATGAAGGAATCGCATTTTAAGTCTGGGTCAGAGTGAGGAACAAGAATATCGGATGACAAATCTAGAGGCCATGATATAGAGGAGGTTACAAGATTATCAGCTTCCTGAGTGTTCTTAGAAATAGCAATAAGAAACTTGGACTTCCACAAGTCATGGAAGTTTATATGTGTATAATTGCAAATATTTTTCTCAGTCTGTGACTTGTCTTTTTGTTATATGTGTTTTTCAAGGGAGGGCACATGTTCAAAGCCATCTACCTAGATATCCATGGACAAGGGGCTCTAGCTAACACCTTGTTTACATTTTTTTCTCACACACCTTTAGTTAGAGGTATGGAATATAGCGTTTGGTTATAAGAATGAACTTTCTGGAAAAGGTCAGTCTTCATTCCAATCCCAAAGAAAGGCAATGCCAAAGAATGCTCAAACTACCACACAATTACACTCATCTCACATGCTAGTAAAGTCATGCTCAAACTTCTCCAAGCCAGGCTTGAGCAATATGTGAACCGTGAACTTCCAGGTGTTCAAGCAGGTTTTAGAAAAGGCAGAGGAACTAGAGATCAAATTCCCAACATCCGCTGGATCATGGAGAAAGCAACAGAGTTCCAGAAAAACATTTATTTCTCCTTCATTGACTATGCCAAAGCCTTTGACTGCGTGGGTCACAATAGACTCTGGAAAATTCTGAAAGAGATGGGAATACCAGACCACCTGACCTGCCTCTTGAGAAACTTGTATGCAGGTCAGGAAGCAACCATTAGAACTGGACATGGAACAACAGACTGCTTCCAAATAGGAAAAGGAATATGTCAAAGTTGTATATTGGCACCCTGCTTATTTAACTTATATGCAGAGTACATCATGAGGAACTCTGGTCTGGAAGAAGCACAAGCTGGAATCAAGATTGCCAGGAGAAATATCAATAACCTCAGATATGCAGATGACACCACCCTTATGGCAGAAAGTGAAGAGGAACTCAAAAGCCTCTTGATGAAAGTGAAAGAGGAGAGTGAAAAGGTTGGCTTGAAGCTCAACATTCAGAAAACAAAGATCATGGCATCTGGTCCCATCACTTCATGGCAAATAGATGGGGAAACAGTGTAAACAGTGTCAGACTTTATTCTTTTGGGCCCCAAAATCACTGCAGATGCTGATTGCAGCCATGAAATTAAAAGACGCTTACTCCTTGGATGGAAAGTTATGACCAACCTAAATAGTATATTAAAAAGCAGAGACATTACTTTGCCAACAAAGGTCCATCTAGTCAAGACTATGGTTTTTCCCATGGTCATGCATGGATGTGAGAATTGGACTGTGAAGAAAGCTGATTGCCGAAGAATTGATGCTT
The DNA here is from genome assembly GCF_049115385.1 of Moschus berezovskii. Classification (NCBI taxonomy): domain Eukaryota; kingdom Metazoa; phylum Chordata; class Mammalia; order Artiodactyla; family Moschidae; genus Moschus; species Moschus berezovskii. The sequence goes on from NC_142471.1 coordinate 75,872,257, forward strand.
TTGAACTGTGGTGCTGGAGAAGACTCTTGAGAGTCCCTTGGACTGCAAGGAGATCCAACCAGTCCATTCTAAAGGATTTTGATCCTGGGTGTTCATTGGAAGGACTAATGCTAAAGCTGAAACTCCAATACTTTGGCCACCTCATGCGACGAGTTGACTCACTGGAAAAGACTGATGCTGCGAAGGATTGGGAGCGGGAGGAGAAGGGGACGACAGAGAATGAGATGGCTGGATGGCATCACCGACTCAATGGACATGAGTTTGAGTGAACTCCGGGAGTTGGTGTTGGACAGGGAGGCCTGGCGTGCTATGATTCATGGGGTCGCAAAGAGTCGGTCACGAATGAGCGACTGAACTGAACTGATGAGCTTTCTAGACACAGATGGGGAATTCTGAGGAAAGAGAGTTGGTTTGCTTACAAGGGCCACCCAGGCAAGTTATTCACACCAGTCTCCATCTCTGGCTATGTCATGCACAGATGACATCTTTATCTCCTGACAAGCAATGTGTAGAAAGAAAGGCCACACACTTGAAGATTCTCAGAAGTACTACCTGTGCAAATTCTGGGCTCTCAGTCCCTGAGAAGCCCACTTGTCTTGAGTTTAGAGCTAACTTTTTGGTGAATTTTTATACCAATTTTATTGAATTCAGTCAAGAAGAGAAGTGCACATACCTATGATATATGATTCTAACTATACCCAAGTAGTGATTTAGTTTACAGTTTTTCTTTGAGATATATCTTCTCTTTAAAGTACACATTTATTCATTTATTCAGGTCTCTGGGCAGATGATTGCCAAGGCCAAGGCCTCTGCAGGGAAGAACATTACTGGGAGAAGGGAAAAAATCTGAAGAGTTTTGGAAATGCTTGTTAGGTATACAGATTGTGGGTTTTCTGAATGAAATATTGCAATGTCACATCAATAAAGTATCAGTAGAAAGCACTTCTCTGCCTGTAATTGGAGGATGGTGGACTGGAGGGATTCGGGCACAGTCTAAATGTGCATTGGTCCGTTGCTACAGGAGACTCAGAGGAACTCCACATGTTCAGTTAAGCATCCCACAAAAATCACACTCAGTTCCTGGTCATGGAACATGATTCTAGCCCCTAGTTTACTTTCACTACATTTGGTCATCGGGAAACTCACTTTAACATTAACAGTTCTGTCAAGGAAGCTTTGGCTTGCTATGTGCGTGCAAATGCCTGGCTAAATTGCTCAGCAAATCCATCACTATTCAGAATAGGTAGGAACACTCCTGAGGAGGAAGGGAGAGTAGAATCAATGTAGTTCTCCCTGGTGAGTCAACAAAATCAAGAGTCAGAAACAGCCTTTTAAGAGAAAGCGCAGGTGGGAAGGAGAGCACTCTGGAGTTAGAGAGCAGGGCTTTGTACCCAGAAGACAACCTTGGCTCCATTTGAGGGCTCCGTGTTTCTAGCACCCTCCTCCTCTCATCTCTGCATCCTCACCCCAAAGGTCTCAATTTCATTTCGGCTTGTTTAATAATACAGATGACTGTCATTTTCTGAAAGGAGTCCTGTTTTTATTTTTCACTTCCAGCAACCTTTCTGCCCTCATCACTGTGCATGCATTGGTCAGGGCACCAACTAAGATGGTAACCCAGGTGCGCTGTGAATTCAGATTGCACTGTAGGACCCGGCAGCCTCCTCTCTGTAGGTTTGAATCCCATCTGCTCCTCAAGGTACATTTATTCCACGTAGACTCCTCTGAATACCTCACCTCACAGAAATTGTGCCTGTCTGCTTTCTTCAGTTCAGTTCAGTTCAGTTGCTCAGTTGTGTCCGACTCTTTGCGACCCCATGAATCACAGCACGCCAGGCCTCCCTGTCCATCACCAACTCCCGGAGTTCACTCAAACTCATGTCCATCGAGTCAGTGATGCCATCCAGCCATCTCATTCTCTGTCGTCCCCTTCTCCTCCTGCCCCCAATCCCTCCCAGCATCAGAGTCTTTTCCAGTGAATCAACTCGTCGCATGAGGTGGCCAAAGTATTGGAGTTTCAGCTTCAGCATCAGTCCTTCCAATGAACACCCAGGATTGATCTCCTTTAGAATGGACTGGTTGGATCTCCGTGCAGTCCAAGGGACTCTCAAGAATCTTCTCCAGCACCACAGTTCAAAAGCATCAATTCTTCGGCGATCAGCTTTCTTCACCGGAGAAGGCAATGGCAAGCCACTCCAGTACTCTTGCCTGGAAAATCCCATGGATGAAGGAGCCTGGTAGGCTGCGGTCCATGGGGTCGCTAAGGTTCGGACAGGACTGAGCGACTTCACTTTCACTTTTCACTTTCACACATTGGAGAAGGAAATGGCAACCCACTCCAGTGATCTTGCCTGGAGAATCCCAGGGACGGGGGAGCCTGGTGGGTCACACAGAGTCGGACACGACTGAAGTGACTTAGCAGCAGCAGCAGCAGCTTTCTTCACAGTCCAACTCTCACATCCATACATGACCACGTCTGCTTTCTTAGAGAATAAATAATGGTACCTTTCTCAAACACAGCTTAATGTTATGCCTTATGTTATGCCTTAATGTTATGCCTTATGTTATGGTTATCATTGTATGTGTGTATATACTTGTCCTCTCAGGATATATGTTCATTCTTATTAATTATAACCTTCATAGAGGCATCAGACCTTGTCTTAAAAAAAACTGCACCTGCATAATACTGTGCAGTTCCAAAGCCACGTCTCCTTGGCCTCCTGGAGGTCAGTTTTAATCCCCTTAAAAATCCCATCAGTAAATGTGCTGTGTTCACCCAATCCAATGAAAAATTCCAAGAAGTCTATTGGAAAAGCAAAATACAAAACATAAAATCATTATGTGTCTATGGAGAAGCTCAGACGTACGCTTATGAAGCTTCCAGGACTTCCAATGTGAAAGAATGTTTAATCTGTTTCACTCCAAAATCTCTCATTCACTTCAGTATTGTTCACAGGGAAAGAAAAGCCTGTGAGGTTTGTAAAGTTGGCTTTTGCAATATCAATTTTTCAGGCTCCATGTAAAAATGTCCCAGAGTTGATTCAAACTTACTTTTACAGGGCAGCACTGGAAAATCAGTTAGGAGTTTACATGTGTTAGTTCATTAAAGAACCTGGCAGGCCTCCCTGTAGAAAAGACCAAATAAAAATCTTAGCATCAGAATCTTGAGAACTTTGCTCCAGGAGTTCTTTGCAAAGAACTCATTATATTTTATAAAGCTTTAGAGTACCATAATTGCCCTGGTCTACCTGGGAATGAAAGGTTTTGCCAAAGTATCTTTTGGAATAGCTTTAAAATCTCATTTCTAAGTTGAGTTTATTGGCTCTGCATTGGGAACATTCTGTTTTGGGGGGACAAAGGTGCCATCTGCTTGCACTTGAATTTGTTCTGACCTGAGCTGTTAATGACATCCCTTCCTGAGAATATGTGAAGACCATGATTTATCACGATTAACTATGCAGGTGACTGATTTTAACTAAAATACCATATTAGCAACCTGTGTACAAGCAAAGAAAGCCCCTGGGTTGTTCACTTAATTCTAAATGTGAAACGAATCGCCTGTCCAGGTTCGATGCATGAGACAGGGTGCTTGGGGCTGGTGCACGGGGATGACCCAGAGGGATGATATGAGGAGGGATGTGGGAGGAGGGTTCAGGATGGGGAACACACGTGCAGCCGAGGTGGATTCATGTCAATGTATGGCAAAACCAACACAATATTGTAAAGTAAAAAAAAAAAAGAAACAGGTGTAATTAATTGGCTACCCTAAGAAAGCTCAAGTCTCAAAACCTAATGTATAGGAAGCTGAGAGCAAAGGAATTTGTGCTAACCAGTCCTAGAAAGTCTCCAAATACATTAGCAAAATGAAAAATTAGTTGAACACCAGTTTGAGACAAATTATATATTCCACCTCTCCTTTCTTATATTACAAATCCAAACAACTATTCTAACACCAGCATAATTCCTTTGAACCTCAGTTCCTTATCTAGAAAGTTGGGACAATGATATTACATACTTAAAGAGCTGTATCAATTGAGATTTACATTTGTAAAATAAATGCATTCTATGTATTCTAAAATATATATATATATGTTAGTTTATATGTTAGTTACTTAACACATTTAATAATCAGTAAGTGGTTGTTTTCTTTCAAAAATCCATTTACCTTAATTTTGAGACCCCATATAAATCCTTGTCTCTTGACTTCAGTTTCTAATTTAAAATCTAGCTTTGAATTTTTAAAGTATGTCATTGTACTATGTTTTTATACTGTATATAGAAATAAATATTATAAACTTAGCAAAACAAAAAAAAACAAAGGGAAGATGCATTTAATGAATTCACTTGGCCGCATCAATGAAGCTTTTACTGAATAGGTACAGCTTTCTCCTATGTTTAGGTCGAAGCTGTTTCAAGCCCTAGGAGAGTCGAACTCTTGGAGGAAAGAGAAGAACACACTGTGCTGTGGAGGAGAGATCAGGAGTCAAGTTTCCTTGACTCAGAATTCTTGTCTGTAATTGCAGAAGCTAAAGGAGATCAATCCTGGGTGTTCATTGGAAGGACTGATGCTAAAGATGAAACTCCAATACTTTGGCCACCTCATGCGACGAGTTGACTCACTGGAAAAGAGTCTGATGCTGGGAGGAATTGGGGGTGGGAGGAGACGGGGACAACAGAGAATGAGATGGCTGGATGGCATCACCGACTCGATGGACATGAGTTTGAGTGAACTCCAGGAATTGGTGATGGACAGGGAGGCCTGGCGTGCTGTGGTTCATGGGGTCGCAAAGAGTCAGACAAGACTGAGCGACTGAACTGAACTGAACTGAACTGAATAACTCAGGTCAGACACCATGGCAATTATTTCAGCCCAGTTCCTGCAGGAACTCAGTGCCCTCTGACCTTCATTCATACCCAAATCCTATACTATTCACCACCCAGGCTATACTCACCCAATTCCCTGACAAATTTCATATGTCAGAGTTGGGTAGATCTTCAAGGAAAAATAAAGACAGTGATCAACATTATTTTTAGCATTTACTGGTATCAGGAACTCCACCAAGCACATTACATAAATTCTTTCATTTAACCTCGTGGCAGCTACTGTGGTCCACCACCCAGATGACCGAGCTGCCAGAACTTGCTGTTGGTTACTGATGGCCCTCCAGAAACTGATCTCAGACAACGTGAGCTGCCTCACCAAGAAACAACCCTCAACCAATAACTGTTTAGTGGTGGTGGTGGGCAAGAGGTAAGAAAAGCCAGCCCCCTTGCTTTGAAGAGGGACAGCTCTGAAAGGACAACCAGATTCACATATCCTTACAGAATCAGGATTCTGTGTGGTCACAGTGTACATTTCAGCTTCTCCCTCTGCCCAGTCCTGTTTCCCTTCCCTACCAAAGTGTTGCTCCTGAAAGCATTCCCCAACAATAATATCGCATGTGAATATGAGAATCTTAATCCTGGATGTTCATTGGAGGGACTGATGCTAAAGCTGAAACTCCAATACTTTGGCCACCTCATGAGACGAGTTGACTCACTGGAAAAGACTCTGATGCTGGGAAAGGTTGGGGGCGGGAGGAGAAGGGGACGACGGAGAATGAGATGGCTGGATGGCATCACCGACTCTGTGGACATGAGTTTGAGTGTACTCCGGGAGTTGGTGATGGACAGGGAGGCCTGGCGTGCTGTGATTCATGGGGTCGCGGAGAGTCGGACACGACTGAGCGACTGAACTGAACTGAACTGAACTGAACATCTATACCCTGGGTTACCTAACCTACCACAGTTGAAAGCAGAAATAATCTACATGGGCAGATTCTAGAATGAAATGCTGATGCTGGAGTATGAACAGAACAGTAGGGTAGTCATGAGACCTCTGTCATTGGTGATGGGCAGAGTCATGAAAGCCCCTGCGTGTAGATGCAGTCACTGTTAAGCACACTTGAAAGGAATGCGCTGGTGGGAGGAGTGTCTCACATACTCAAAAGTTTCACAGGAAGTAGTAATCATAAGGACTTTGGATCTAGAGAGCTGTTGGTGGGAACCACAGGTATGAGGAGGGAGAAAAACAGCTAAAGATGAAAAGGAGGAGCATAAAAGCCAGAAGACCTTCTTGGCCATGTGTAAAGATACTCTCCTCTTCTACAACCTGAGGGCAGAAAGAGCAAAGGATCAGGCATGGGACTTAAGATTAAGAATAGCCCAGCTCACAAAAGAAAGGAAGACCAGGTAGAAGTCCCTAACATTACATTCCGGCCCCATCCAAACAGTAAACCAAAACCTGTATCCCATCACGGAAGGAGTAACAAAGATTAACTCTTTCTCTCTTTCTGTCATTTAAAAACATAGAAGGTGCTGTCGGCAAGCCGGAGAGCTTTCAGCAGTAACTAAACTGGCTGGTACCTTGATCTTGGAATTCCCAGCCTCCAGAAATAAATGTCTGTTGTGTAAGCCATTCAGTCTGTGGTATTTTGTTACAGCAGTCTAAGCTAAAACAGAGCATATGATCTCACAAAGGATATTTTTCTAATTGTTAGTATCTATGTGTGAAGGCTTGCCAACTATCAAAAACAAAAATAGATAAGGCTCTTGGTAATAATGTTTCTTCCCAGCATAGTTTTTTGGAACCATTTTAACTGAAAAGTGTGCGCACGCACACACACACACAATGGGTCTCGTTTTGGAACTTCCAGGGCCTCCAGTCACAATCTCTATAGAGCACGGTCTGTAGAGTCTAAAGCGCTCAAGTCCTGTTTTGTGTGAAAGCATTCTTCTTTAAGCTCAGAAACACCATACTTTCCTCTCCCATAGTTCCATTCTTAATTGCTGCTCCTTCTGCCAACCACTGTGCTCCCAGTGTTATTTTTCTGGCCAGTGCTTCCAATAGCCATCCAGGAAATGGCCATGTCAGGGCCTTATTTATTGCCCATGTATTAATTTCTTCCCCACCCTTGGTTGTTCTATGGTGGTTATACATTTTGATTCTTTTGAAGTAAACTTCATCAGTGCTCCCACACTGGAGGCAGTAGTTTCTGAGACAGTGGAGACTGTTTTGAACTGGCCAGAGACTCTTACAGAAGCTGTTATAGGAAACTTAACAACTCCCTAGTGACTCAGCTGGTAAAGAATCCACCTGCAATGCAGGAGACCTGGGAAGATCCCCTGGAGAAGGGATCCCCACTTCAATATTCTGGCCTGGAGAATTGCACGTACTGTATAGTCCATGGGGTCTCAAAGAGTTGGACATGAATGAGTGACTTTCACTTCATTTCTGGAGGTAGACTAATCAGAGTTCAAAGCTTGACTTCACCTTTCTGAGAGTCTTTGGCTTTGAACAAGTCATCTTTATGAACCTCCGTAAATCCTTCTGTGAACTGATAATAATAAAATAATAATTCCTACTTGATAGGGCATTTATGAGGGTAAAGTGTGTTGACCTATAAAGAACTTAGTACAGTGCCTGACACTGGGTATGCAGTCAACAGGAGCTTTTGCTAAGATTATCATGGATAACATGCTGGTCCTTCTAAATAGGTATACCTTTTCCCTGTTAAGTATTATGAAAGTTATTTTCCTTTCCCTCTTGCTACTGTGAACAGCACTGCAGTGAACATCTCTGAGTGTCCTTATACTTATCCAATTATTTCCTTTCATGCATTCTTAAAACTAGACTTTCTGAATCAAAGGACATGAATCTCTCTCTGTATATATATATATATATATGTATATTATATATATATACACATATATATATAATAAATCATTACCAAAGTCTAAGAGGAATATATTATCTAGCCAAGTATACATTCAAAATATTGAAAATCTGTAGAAAATTGACTGTTAACTGGAAATTGACCTAAATATGGAAAAATCTAAAGCTTGATGGAAAATTTTGGTGGTCTCAGAAGGAAGCTTATTAGCTCCAACCTGGAAGATATGCTGTCTCTGTGGCTTCTAAGCCTGACTCTGGTCACAGGAGACTGCTCTCTCTCAGCCAGACTGACCTTTAGGAGGAGAAAGCCTGTGTCCCACTATATATAGAGACAAATGAGGTCACAGTATTTGGCAAAACCAAAGGAGGAAAGAGAGGAAGCAGCAGGAACTATGGCTAGTGTGGCTTAACTCAAGACTAGGAATGTATTCTAGGTTCATCTCTTAATTTACAGAATGTTAAACTTCTTAGTTTCTCTGGGCTAAGATCTGTCACAGAACTTTCTTGTGTTTATTCATCCCTTAACATGGGCTGTCTTATGATTGTTTACTCTGTAAGTCATGTCTGACTCTTCGCAACCCCATGGACTGTAGCCTGCCAGGCTCTTCTGTCCATGGGATTTTGCCAGGGATGATTACTAGAGTGGATTGCTATTTCCTTCTCTAAGGCATCTTCCTGACCCAGAGATCAAACCCATGTCTCCTGCATTGGCAGATGGGTTCTTAAACACTGAGCCACCAGGGAAGCCCCGAATTAATAATTACCTGCATTCTTTTTTATTTTTTTTAATGTTTTGCATTGCTCCAATGGAGATATGGATTTGTCAGCATGGGTAATGTCCGATTGAAGGCTGACAGACATGAAGGAAGGGCCTAAAGACTGATATCCTAATAGGGCCCAAATTTTGGAGGCTAATGGTCACAACTAAGAACTAAAGAGCCTCTTGATGAAAGTGAAAGAGGAGAGTGAAAAAGCCAGCTTAAAACTCAACATTTCAGAAAACTGAAATCATGGCATCTGGTCCCACCACTCCATGGCAAATAGATAGGGAAACAATGGAAACAGTGAGAGACTTTATTTTGGGGGGCTCCAAAATCACCGCAGATGGTGACTGCAGCCATGAAGTTAAAAGACGCTTGCTCCTTGGAAGAAAAGCTATGACCAACTTGGACAAGCATATTAAAAAGCAGAGACATTACTTTGCCAAAAAAGATCCAACTAGTCAAGGCTATGGTTTTTCCAATAGTCATGTATGGATGTGGGAGTTGGACTATAAAGAAAGCTGAGTGCCAAAGAATTGATGCTTTTGAACTGTGGTGTTGGAGAAGACTCTTTAGAGTCCCTTGGACTGCAAGATCAAACCAGTCAGTCCTAAAGGAAATCAGTCCTGAATATTCATTGGAAAGAATAAAACTCCAATACTTTGGCCACCTGATGCAAAGAACCAACTCATTGGAAAAGACCCTGATGCTGGGAAAGATTGAAGGCAGGAGGAGAAGGGGTCGACAGAGGATGAGATAGTTGAATGGCATCATCTACTCAATAGATGTGAGTTTGAGTAGGCTCCAGGAGTTGGTGATGGATAGGGAGGCCTGGTGAGCTACAGTCCATGGAGTCACTAAGAGTCAGACACAATTGAGTGACTGAACTGAGTGGTCACAAGGTGCTGAGAGCTCCAGGAAAGAAAACTCCCAGGAATGATGTCTCTGAGTTAATACTCTCCTACTATACAATATGAATCCTTACATAGATTAAAGAGACTAGACTAAAAATGATGGTATGGTAGTGAGGAGCATTTTCTCCTCTTTCTTACAGAAGCCATATTCAGAATGTCTATTCTGGAACTAGACTAAAGATATCAACAAATGACCTGGCTTGTCTAACAAGTACAGATAATAACAACTGCACTCAAATAAGATTTAATAATGCCGATACTGTACTGAGAACTTTAGAAATATAAACTTCTGAATCCTGAGGATCATCCTATAAAATGAACAAGATTATTGTTCACATTTCAAAGCTGCAGATACTAAAGCACAGAAAGAAGTCACCCAGTTGGTAAGTGATAAAGCAGTCTGACTCCACACCTTTACACAGGGCACCATGATCTCAGCCTTATTACAAGGTTTTATTAGTCTAGCTGGCCTCCCAACAACCACCCATATGTCCTTGAAATGGGGTCCTGGCACTAGTAATAACAAATATCTGTGACCACCAAACAAATTCTGTGCCCTGTAGACTATGTTTTACAACTTCCCTGTCAAACAGGTCCTCAGTCCTTTCATCTACCAAATGTTTTTATTTACGTTTGATAGATGAAGAGACCAATGCTCAGAAAAATTAAGCTCCTTGTTCAAGGTTATGCTGCCAGTGAAGGGCAGGGCTGTCTTTATCACCTAAGTCTTTTTATCCTCAAAGCTCAAGGCATTAGGTGTAAAATAGATAGCTAATGGGAAGTTGCCATATAGCGTATAGCTCAAGGAGCTCAGCCTGGCACTCTGTGACAACCTAGAGATGTGGGATGGGGTGGGAGGTGAGAGAGAGGTTCAGAGGGAGGGGACATGTGTATATCTATGGCTGATTCATGTTGTTGTATGGCAAGAACCAACACAACACTGTAAAGCAATTATCCTCCAATTAGAAATAAATAAATTTTAATAGAAACATTAAGGTATTAACTATCCCCTGATACTGTTTTAGACATAAATGTTGGGGAAAGCACACTCTGGGAGTTAATAGATGTGGGGTATATCGTAGCCTAGCTCTCCTGCCTTATTTAAAAATAAGTGCTATCAGGTCCAAGGTCAGCAACATTGCCCGCGCCCCTCCCCTTCCCATCCCACCCCCCGCAATTGTCAAGTGAGGCAGTGACTTGCCTGCAAATAGCTGTCAAGGTAGGCTGTAGGTAGGACAGACACACTGGAAAGCATTACTCTAATTCTTGGCTCTCTCCACCAGAGCACAAAGAGCTAAAGAATACATTAAAGCATTGTTAGTTATTATTCAAAGTATGGCTTGAGTTCTGGTTTATTTACCTTTCTGCTTAAAAGTTATTCCTGGCAGACTGTATTCATGTCTCGAAGATTGGCTGAAAGATAGTAGCTATGTTCCTTCTTGGCATGAATCTAAATATACTTTTGCAGTGTGCTTAAATTTTCAAGAAAACGCTGTAGTGAATAAGTTATCTACCTCTGAATAAGTTCAAAAATGGCACCATGACACCAGTTGCTGTGTATGAAATCTGTCTTTAAAAATGGCACATCAGTTTATCATGTATCACTGTGAGCAGATGTTCAGTTTGCGAAAGAATGTGTATTTTTAAATTTCCTCATTTTTGTCACTCCCCTATCTCCATTATCCATCTGGTCCCTTTCTATGAATCCCCTGGAAGCCATTGGGCACCTTTTGGGACATGCAGTTGGGATCATTAGATTGATAACTTTTCATGGCAAAAGATAATTTTCTTTAGTAAAATGATATAACTTAAAGAATAATGTTTCTCTGACAACGTAGCCAGATGAAGGGCAAAGCAGTGGAATGTAGAAGTTGGTTGTTATCCACAGGTGCCTGAGAATCCCAGGGGCTGGGTTGAATCTTGCCAGCAGCTCCATCACATGTCAGATGTGCAGTGAGGGTGTGTCAGACTGGGGTTTCCAAAATAAATAGCTTATTACAAACTGTCTCATCTTAATTAATGAAGACAGATTAGTATGTGCTTCAGATCTTAATACTAAGTCACCACGGATATCAACACTGGGTAATATTTTTTCCTAGTTTTAAGAATGGTGATGTTTTAAAGTCATAGAATGAGTGTGTATAAGCTTGCACAATTTAAAATTTAAGGAAGTCACTGATTTTATTGTTGACATTTTAATACTCTTATTCTGTCATTAATGAATTATGAAGAAGGAAGTCTAAATGCTGGAACTGTATGGATGCTTTGAAAATAGTGGGATATCTTCTCTCCAGGAAAAGACATGAAAAATGAAATATCAGGGTGGAACATAGGATTTGAGTGTGTTCTGGAAAGGAGTGGTCTTGAATGGGGGCATGTTTTCCATATTCATCATCAATTTTAAAACAAATTGGAATTATTTCTGATATGGAGGATACTGAAGGATTCTTTACAGAGAAATTGAGCCAAGGGATTCAATTCAACATATATTCATCATGGATGCTCTGGGTTCATAAGATCCCCTCATCCACACTCTCCCTTATCCCCCACCATAAATTGCCACAAAGCTGAGGCTAAAGATCATTTCTAATTGAAGGATTAAAAATACCAACTATTTACTGAGAGACCATTTTGTAAAAGATGCTTAAAATATATTCTTTTTAATCTTCACAATAACCCTATAGAGTAGATTTTTAAACCCCATCATGTGAAAGGTAAGGTCAGAGAAGTTCAGCAACTTGCTAAATAACACCCTCTAGAAGTGATGGATTCAAACACAGGCCTTCTCATTCCACACCATGATCCCAAAACTGTTTGCTTCTGTGTACACCACATACACACAGACACACACACACACACAAACAATACCAGAAAAACAATGATGTTATTCAGACCAAGTGCTCCGGAGCTGTAGAAAAGGAAAGATTAACTCCCAATAAAGATAAATCCTGGATTGTGTCACTTGACTTTTTCAAAGTACAATTTTTAGACTGTAAATTTTGACAATTTTGAGAAAATAAACTCCAAATAGCAATGGGTAAAACTACTGTATTACAATAAATTTATTGTGACCAGACAGAAATGTATTCAGAAACAAACTGAATAAATTCCCTTTAGACAGTTCCAGGATACTGATCTTATTTGGTGAAAGAATATTCATTTACTTACTATCATTAAAGACAAATGTTACGTTTTACTTAGAGTCCACAGGTCATATTTTCTACTAGATTTCAGAATTTTGGTGGTAAAACAGGAATTATTGTAGCTACTCATTTATGATATGTTTTAAGCATGCAAAAGAGTATGATCTCATTTATGGCTGTTGCTGCTGCTGCTGCTGCTGCTGCTAAGTCACTTCAGTCGTGTCCGACTCTGTGCAATCCCATAGACGGCAGCCCACCAGGCTCCCCCATCCCTGGGATTCTCCAGGCAAGACACTGGAGTGGGTTGCTATTTCCTTCCCCAGTGCATGAAAAGTGAAAAATGAAAGTGAAGCCGCTGAGTCGTGTCCAACTCAGCGACCCCATGGACTGCAGCCTACCAGGGTCCTCTGTGAGGACTAATTAAAGGGACCACCAGCCAGGTTGAGGAATAGACTAACTTTCATTTGGTTTAAAATAACAGGTTATAAAAATAGACATGAGTGTAAACATAAATGACATATAGAATAGTACCTAGCACATACTATGGACTTAACAAATATTTGATGAAAATTTATCAAAAGGCAGATGTTGTATCTCAATCTATTGCTGTGGGGTATGTGGCACACGTTTTTCTTCCAGTTTTATTAAGATGTAATTGGTATATAGCACTGTATGTTTAAGATGTACAGCCTCGCATTAGACGTACATACATCACAAAGTGATCATCACAGTAAGTTTAATGAACATCCATCAACTCACTTAGGTACACAATAAAAGAAAAAGAAAAAATGTTCCTTGTGATGAGAGCTCAAGATTTACTCTCATAACAGCTTTCACATATAACATACAGCAGTGTTAATTATATTAATCATGTACATTACATCTAAGCACTTATTTATCTCATAATTGGACATTTGTTTTGAAACACTTTTAAGTCTCTAAAGTTCATTGTGTGTAAGCAAAATTTAATTATCTTGGAATTTGATTTTAAAAAAAATATGATCTACAAAGAAGTTCCTATAAAATGTGCAGAAGAAAAAATTCACAATTACTCTTATAACTTTGTTCCATTTTACAGTAGATTTGAATACACCTCCCATCCCCCCCACCGCCAAATTACCAAGAAGTCCTTTAAGAGAAGCCATTATTGTCTGTATACTAGGAGAGTTTATATGGCAGGAATTAATGCAGCCCTATTTTCAAGATGCTTTTCATAATATTTGTTTTACAAAATTATCATAGAAAAGAATCCTCATTCTAATCCTGTGTTGCAAAATTGAAATGGAATATTATTTGTTTAAAATTTTTTCATGTGAACAATAATCTTAAACTGAATATAACAGGACACTGTGGTTTTACTAACATTGATTGTTTGAAAAGGAAAGGTTCAGAATTTGTTTTATGTTAGTAATGACTGAATTGTGAAAGAAAGTGAAAGACGCTCAGTGGTGTCCGAGCCTTTGCGACACCATGGACTGTAGCCTGGCAGGCTCCTCTGTCCACGGAATTCTCCAGACCAAAATACCAGAGTAGGTAACCATTCCATTCTCCAGACCAAAATACCAGAGTAGGTAACCATTCCATTCTCCAGGGAATCTACCCAACCCAGGAATCAAACCCAGGTCTCCTGCATTACAGACAGATTCTTTACCAACTGAGCTATCAGGGAAGCCCATGACTGCTCTGTGGTTTACATAAAATCAGTTTTCTTTTAGAACAGAAAGTACACATATAAAATAAGGTTAAGAGGTGGATGAACTTAGAGCCTATTGTACAGAGTGAAATAAGTCAGAAAGAGAAAAATAAATATCATATATTAATGCATATATATGGAATCTAGAAAGATGGTACTGATGAACCTATTTGTAGGGCAGCAATGGAGATGCAGACATAGAGAACAGACTTATGGACACAGTGAGGGAAGGAGAGGGAGGGATGAATCAAAAGAGTAACATTGAAACATACACATTGCCACATGTAAGACAGGTAGGCAGTGGGAATTTGCAGTATGATGCAGGGAGCTCAAATCTGGTGTTCTGTGACAACCTAGATGGGAGGGGGAGAAGGTGGGAGTGAGATTCAAGAGGGAGGGGACACATATACCTATGGCTGATGCCTGCTGATGTATGGCAGAAACCAACACAATATTGTAGATCAATTATCCTCCAATTAAAAATAACAAGTTAAAAAATAAAATAAAGATTGATTTTAAAGTAAGACGGTGCTGCTGCCTAATGGGAAATAACAAAAGAAAACATTCAGCTCTTTTTTTCTAAATCATTAATCTAGAAAACATTTTGTTTGCAATACGTTGCATATAATCCAAGTAAATGATTTACTTCTCATTATATGGCTGTTTCTAATGAAATATATGAAAAAGATATTAAATAACTAACATTTGTTTCCTGTTTCTTTACAGCTCCAAAATCACTAGAGTTTTTGCCGAATGAGTGAGAATTCATTAAAGAAGCTGTGTTCTATTTCATTTGCCTCATAGTTGACAACAGTTGTTTACTGAGAATTTACAAAATTCAAGGCACCGTGTAGATTAGGAATAAGATAGATAATTAGAAAGATAATAAGTGGAATGCTTGCCCTCAAGGGACGTCTAACCTAGCTGGGGGAAAGAGACACATACTTAAAAGATAAATAATAGTTTCAAGTTTGTTTCAGAGACCTGGTCACTTTCTAAGACCTGCGAGAAAACAAAAACCCCAACTTCTGCTCCAGGAATTGAGTGGAGGTCTCTGGTTAGAGGACTCTTACCCAAATTTATATTTATATCAGAGTGTTATGCTCCTTGCTGTTGTTCTCTATTTTAAAATCTCTCTTAGAACTTTATTTTGGCATCCTGGTTCTTCCTAAGTAATCTGAAGTTTGGATATTAATTCACAAGATCTTTGGTTTCTCCTGAAAGAAAAAAAGTGTTAGTCATTCAATTGTGTCCAACTCTTTGTGACCCCATGGACTGTAGCCCACCAGGCTCTTCTGACCATGGGATTTCCTAGGCAAGAATACTGGAGTGGGTTGCCATTTCCTTCTCCAGGGGATCTTCCTGACCCAGGGATTGAACCCATGTCTCCTGCATAGGCAGGAGGACTCTTTACCACTGAGCCACCAAGGAAGGTCAGGTTTCTCCTACTTCAGTACATATAAGGGCAAATTTAACTCATAGCCTATGTGAAAATAATGTGGGTTGTTTTTTTTTTGTTTTTTTTTTTTGTCTCCTGAAAGTAGCAAAGAAAGGTAATAAATTAAGAAAATACACAATTAGACAGAACAGAGTTTCTCACTCTTGATATTTGGGAACAGATGATTCTTTGCTAGGAACTGGGGAGGCAGCACTGAACAATGAAGGATGTTAAGCAGCATCCTTAGCCTTTACTTGTTAGATGCCAGCAGGTTCCCACGCCAGTTGTGACAACTAAAAAGACCTCCAAACATGGCCAAGTGTCCAGGGCTAGGGGATGGGGAGAGGGGGTAAAAATTATCCCCAATTCAGAACCACTGCCAAAGAATGATCAGTTACACCTCAGAAAATGCAAATTGTGTGTGTGTGTTTGTGTGTATGTGTGTGTGTGTGTTTGTGTGTATGTGTGTGCATGTGCGTGTGCGTGCTAAGTCGCCTCAGTTTTGTCCAACTCTTTGCAACCCTATGGACTGTAGCCCATCAGGTTCCTCTGTCCATGGGATTCTCCAGGCAGGATTGCTGGATATAAATATGCCCTCCTCCAGGGGATCTTTCCAACCCAGGGATCAAACCCACATCTCTTATGTCTCCTGCATTGGCAATCAGGTTCTTTACCCCTAGCGCCACCTGGGAAACCTATATACATATATGTGTGTGTGTGTGTGTGTGTGTATACATTTGGAAGATCCTAGCCAGTCTCCCTTGGACTGCAAGGAGATCCAACCGGTTCATTCTAAAGATCAATCCTGGGTGTTCATTGGAGGGACTGATGCTAAAGCTGAAACTCCAATACTTTGGCCACCTCATGCAAAGAGTTGACTCACTGGAAAAGACTCTGATGCTGGGAAGGATTGGGGGCTGGAGGAGAAGGGGACGACAGAGAGTGAGATGGCTGGATGGCATCACCGACTCAATGGACATGAGTTTGAATGAACTCCGGGAGTTGGTGATGGACAGGGAGGCCTGGCGTGCTGTGATTCATGGGGTCGCAAAGAGTCGGACACGACTGAGTGACTGAACTGAACTGAGCCAGTCTCAAGAGTGAAGTAAAAAACAATATTGAGAGATTTCAGTCAGACAAACCAATCATTAGTGTGCAAATGCCAACAATGTCATTTTTTGTTAGAATGAATAATTTCAATAATATTTACAAGTTTGTTAACAGCTTCTGTATTCTTAATTATTGATAACTCACACCCTGACCTGCAGGGTGAACTGTGAGTGAGAATCTCCATGTGGAGCAGGGGATCACGTTGAACACTAAAACCTGATTCTGGCTGCCAAGCTGGAAGCTCACTTTCTACCTCATTTTCACAAACACCTTGGTTTGTTAAGTTTTGTTTATTCCTCCACAACATTTCCATTGTTGAATTTTGCATCTCATTTTCTACAGATTTTTTTTAATCTATAAAGTTTCTTGTTGAAATTTAATTATAGTTATTTCATAATTTCTGTATTAACTTTTATACTGCATTTTACTGTCTTATGCTATTACAGGGCACTGATATCACATGCAGTCATTAGAAGTTTTATTCTCCATAAAACTCATCAAGTAGGTCATGAACACATGCTCTATCTGGCCTCTAGGAGCCTACCTCTCTGTTATTTTTCTTATCTTTCTAATACTTTCAAAAGGGCATTTTCATGATCCAAGATGTTTGTAAGTCCCATTCTATCAGCAGGACCTTCTGGAGCCTTCTTTCTAAAACAGCCGTCTCTGTGTCTCTCTCCTACCAACAGTCTGGACTCATTATTAATCTGTCCAACCCTAGGAGGCACAAGAGGACAGGGGAGCGCAGAGCTACAGTGCTTTGCTGGGACCTCCCTCAGGACTGGCCTCTTGTATTAAAAGAGGAATTTCTCTTCTGTTGCTTCTATTTTGTAGCCTTGCTCTCTGAGTCTGATGCCTCAAATCCTAATTCCAGTCCAGGTTTACGCAGAGAGCCAGTGTCTGTTCTTCTGTCCTTTCTTTTCATTTCTGTCTTTGGGGTTGCACCGGCTTTCTCTCACTGCGGTGAGCGGGGGCTGCTCTCTGTCAGGCTGCACAGGCTTCTGACCGCGGTGGCTTCTCTTGTGCAGCACCGGCTCTAGATGCAGTCTTCAGTGGTTGCAGCACGCAGGCTCAGTAGTTGTAGCTTAGTTGCTCCAGGGCATGTGGAATCTTCCTGGATTAACGATCGAACCCGTGTCCCCTGCATTGGCAGGCAGATTCTTATCCACGGTACCACCAAGGAAGACCGCTCCATCTTTTCTAAGCCTTACATTTCCTAGCTTTAAAATGAGGGAATTCCCTGAGCTATGCAATATATCCTTGTTGCTTACCCATTTTATACTTATTGGTTTGTATCTGTTAATCCGATACCTCCAATTTGCCCCTCCGCCCTTGCCTTTTCCCTTTGGTAACCACAGTTTATTTTCTATATCTGTGAGTCTGTTTCTATTTTGCATATGCATTCACTTGTTTAATTTTTTTAGAGTCACTATAAATTAATGTAATACTGTAAATCAATAGACTTCAATATTTGAAAAAATGAAGTTGGATGATATAAAAGTCCCTTACCACTCAAATGATCTATAATCAGATCAAAAATTAAACACCATTACCCCTTAATCCATTACAGACTAAAACATTGCTAGCTTAGTGTACATTTCAAAATGCCTTCTGTTCCTGAACTGCTAGAAAATGGTCAGAAAGGATAGATCAATGTTGATTACAAATGTAAATGGCGCCCCCTGGAGTTTTTCACAACTTATGCAACCACCTGTGGTGACCTGTTCTAAATTCCATTCATTAGCTGAGGTGTACAACAGAAGGGAAAGGCTACCCACTCCAGTATTCTGGCCTGGAGAATTCCATGGACTGTCTAGTCCTTGGGGTCACAAAGAGTCGGACACGACTAAGTGACTTTCACTTCACTTCACAACAGAATTGGGCTTCCCGGGTAGCTCAGACGGTAAAGAATTTGCCTGCAATGTAAGAGACCTGGGTTCGATCCCTGATTCAGGAAGATCCCCTGGAGAAGGAAATTGCAACCCACTCCAGTATTCTTGCCTGGAGAATCTCCATGGACAGAGGAGCCTGCTGGGCTACAGGCCATGGGGTTGCAAAGAGCCAGACATGACTGCGAGACGAAGCGTACACACACACAGAATTAGCAGAGTTACAGGAACACCAGTGAGAGAAGGGAAGAAGACGTAGCAAAAGGGTACAGTCCAGAGACAAAAATCAGGGACTTCCCTGGTGATCCAGTGGTTAAGACTGCCCTCCCAATGCAGGAGGTCAGGTTCGATCCCTCATCGGGGAACTAGATCCGGCATACCTCAGTTAAGACCCGACATAGCCAAATAAAAGAGAGAGACAAAAAATTAGGTATTTGAAGAGGGAAATTAAAGAATTTTTACATAGATATAAAATTGAGAGTAACAAAAAAGGCAGAAAGAGACAAGTATCACAGAAGTGGCAATTGTAGGAAGAGCTGCCACCCCTGCTGCTGCTGCTAAGTCACTTCAGTCGTGTCCGACTCTGTGTGACCCCATAGATGGCAGCCCATCAGGCTCGCCCGTCCCTGGGATTCTCCAGGCAAGAACACTGGAGTGGGTTGCCATTTCCTTCTCCAATGTGTGAAAGTGAAAAGGGAAAGTGAAGTCGCTCAGTCATGTCTGACTCGTAGCGACCCCATGGACTGCAGCCTACCAGGCTTCTCCGTCCATGGGATTTTCTAGGCAAGAGTACTGGAGTGGCTTGCCATTGCATTCTCCGGCCACCCCTAGTGATGGGGAATAAAAGGAAAGGGGTGGAATAATTAATACTTAGAAGCTAGAGGCTTCTCAGGTGGAGGAGTGGTAAAGAATCTGCCTGCCAATGCAGGAGAGGCAAAAGATGTGGGTTCAGTCCAGGGGTCGGGAAGATCCCCTGGAGAAGGAGCTTGCAACCCACTCCAGAATTTTTGCCTGGAAAATTCCATGGACAGAGGAGTCTGGCTGGCTGCAGTCCATGGGGTTGCAAAAAGTCGGACATAGCTAAGCATGCACAACTGAGCACCAACCGAGAAGCTGGAGGAGGGGCCCATGTAGTTGAAATTCAGACCTCTGAAGAAGGAGTTGGGCTGGAAGGAGCTGTTGTTCCTGAGGAAGACACCACATGGCTGCTTCCAAGCAGCCTGCCAACTGGATTCAGCTGCTACCATGAAAAGACAGCAGAAAGCCACAGAATACGTGAAAGTCCCAGCTTCTTCCAGCCTCTCAGTGTCCATCTGGACTAACAGTGTCCCAGCTGGTAAGGAAAAAACATAACTGCAGAATCCCAACACAAGTATCATCAAGAGGAGCACAGCTCTTGGGAGCTAAAGGGATAATAAACAGCACACCAAGTTTGTTCTAAAGCAGAGGTGACATATAGATTTTATCTATTAATGGCAGCGTATTGTGTTGAGAAAGGTTCTGAGGTTATACTTAATGCAACAGAAGAGAGTCTTGATCATTGAGAATATCTTCCATGGGCAGAAGGAGAGCACAGTGGTTTACAGTTGCCATTTCTGACCACAGGCCACCTAATTGTCCTGTCCATCTTTGGAATGTCAGTCTCTGGAGACTTAGCAGTATTAGATGACCCATCTTTCTCCATCTGGCAGAAGGTGCAATGGGAGCAAAATAGAGATCTTGACACAGTCATATGTTTCTTGACTGTGCTTGAGCAACTCCAGGGATGGAGAATACATCATCTTCATCTTCAGGGAGGTCTGATCCCGAGAAATGTCTTCCTCATAAAGAACTTTGATCACCCGCAATGTAACTCCTGCCCTCTGGCCCCGTATCTACCCCTTTCTAAAAGATGAGAGTAAGTCAAATTCTTTCTCTGCATACCTTCCGTCAGATGTTTGAATCCAGCCATCATATCCACCAGATCTTTCTTCTCAAGATGAAGTAGCCTTAATGCTGACAATGCTTCCTTTCCTGGATGGTATAGAGATACTCTGAGTGCACTTTGACACATCTCAGCCCTCATCAAAAGGGGCCTGAAATTAACACTCCAGATGTGGTTAGAAGAGCACCAAAGAATAAAACAGAGAATGCAGTTCATTCTTTTAAAGATACCATCAGCATTTCTGATGATCATATCACACAGAATTTTCTTTCATCTAAAATAATCCTCAGCCCTTCCAACCCCAATTAAACAATTTCCAGTTGCTTCAAACTTTCCCAGGGAAAAACGTGTTGTGGTCAGTGCAAACTACTAGGAAGTCTCCTTGGAGGAGAAGACCAATAACTTTGTGAATGCTTAACGAAGTTAGAAAATTAAGCTCTTTCTTGCTGATGGTGGTTGTCATAAATGTATGCTCCAGTGAAAAGCAGCTTAAATCAATTTCCCTGTTCTCACTGAGCTGCAAATTTTGTTATTGTTCCTCCTGCACAATATAGATGCCATAAACCATATCCAAGTGTGCAGAAAACAGTTACTTCCACTGGGGTTTTCCAGTCAGTTGAGATTTTTTATAAGTGATTCTATTCTACCTTTTAACTACATTTTAATTTAAATATATTTTTAATTGTAACTTTAAAATTATCTTCACTATGTAACCAAAGTTTAAAACGATGGCATATTTTAAAAATACATGCAAAAATCTCTTAGTCAGGGTCTTTAACTATTCCACTTGCATTATTTTTTTTAGGCTCATCAAATTGAACTATAATTTTATGGGGTTTTAGAGTGGTGGGGCATGTGATGTGATTGCTGATTACCGAGACCATATTTCTGGGCACATTATCAGAAGAATCTTTGAAATAACAGAGAGTTTAACAAGAACAAAAGTCTTCAAGAAATTACCCGATGAAAATTCCTCAGATACAAGTTCCTAAAGGTTAGGGAAAGAGAAATAAATAGAGTTAAATACAGAGAAGTTGGGAGTGTGATACAGAGAGCAGCAGAAGTTCTGATTTGTACACGGCAACCTGGAGGATGGATGATCTGCTGAAGTTAAACATCAGTCTTCAAATCCTTAAATTTAAGGCCAACCCTCACTTCCAATGATTTCATTTTGAAGGACTAGGGAGTGTGCCACTAAAATGCAAAGTAATTATTTTCTGGATATAAAAGATAAAATTGAAAGGTCAGATATAGATTTCTATGGAAAAACGGGTGTCTAAAAATTTTGGACATTAATTTTCTCCTGTCACTGTAACAAATTACCACAAACCCAATGGCTTAAACAATGCAAATTTATTATCTTGCAGTTCCATAAATCAGAATTCTGCCATGGATCTCGTGGGTCTAAAATCCACATGTTGGCAGGACTTTGTTCTCCCCTGGAAATTCTAGGAAAGGATCCCATTTTGCTGCATTTTCCAACCTCCATAGTCTGCCTTCATTTCTTAGCTCATAGTTCTTTCTGCCATCTTCAGAACTAACAATATTACATCTCCGTCTGACCTCAGCTTGGCAAGGTTCTCCACTTAAAAGGACTCACATGACTACATTGAGTTTACCTGGATGTTCCAGGCTAGTCTCCCCATCTCAAGGCCCTTAACTTAATTACATCTGGAAAACTCCCATTTGCCATGCAAGGTAAGAGTCACAGGTTCTGGAGATTAGGGCAGGGACATCTTTGGGGGCCATTCTTCTGCCTATTATACTGTGTAAAGCAAAGATGTGACAACACTCCAGAAAGCAAATTGTTTGCAGAGGACTTCCTCAGAGGAAGATCATTTCCTTCCATCTCATAGAGATACTCTTGTCCTGTCTTCTGAGTGCACTTTGACACATCTCAGCCCCTCATCAAACGGGGCTTGAAATTAACACTCCAGATGTGGTTAGAAGATCTTTTTTAGGACAAAATTCACAATTTAATATGCCCTTCCCCCAAGAAAAGGGGGTTCCCAGATGGCACCAATGGTAAAGAATCCAACTGCCAATGCAGGAGACACAAGAAACACAGGTTCAATCCCTGGGTTGGGAAGATACCCTGGAGGAAGGAATGACAACCCACTCCAGTATTCTCTCCTGGAAAATCTCAAAGACAGAGGAGCCTTGTGGGTTACAGTCTATGGAGTCACAAAGAGTCAGACATGATTGTGCATGCATGCCCCAGAAAATATAAGGCAGCTACCTACAAGAACGGAGAAGGCAACTGCAAGCCACTCCAGTACTCTTGCCTAGAAAATCCCATGGACGGAGGAGCCTGGTAGGCTGCAGTCCATGGGGTCGCTACGAGTCAGACATGACTGAGCGACTTCACTTTCCCTTTTCACTTTCACACATTGGAGAAGGAAATGGCACCCCACTCCAGTGTTCTTGCCTGGAGAATCCCAGGGACGGGGGAGCCTGATGGGCTGCCGTCTATGGGGTCACACAGAGTCGGACACGACTGAAGTGACTTAGCAGCAGCAACCTACAAGAAAAGGGATGGGAACTGATCTAGAATGATGGCTGAGTCCAGATGAGGTGCCAGGGACTCTTCTTAATACTTTGTGTAGATGAATTTATTTAGTCTGGCCAGTTAATACGTGGGTTGCAGGCTCTGTGGTGAGTCACTCAGTCATGTCCAACTCTTTGTGACCCCATGAACTGTAGCCCACCAGGCTCCTCTGTCCATGGGGCTTCTCCAAGCAAGAATACCAGAGTGGGTAGTCATTCTCTTCTCCAGGGGATCTTCCTGACCCATGGATCGAACCCAGTTCTCCTGCATTGCAGGCAGATCTTTGCCATCTGAGTCACCAGGGACATTAACAATGCTTTTACCAAAAATCAGTGATTTACATTTGAATCAAGATTGTCTCTATGACAGCACTCTTGCTGTTACATTATGATATGGCTTCCTGGTTATTACATAGATGTTAGAGAAGGAACAAGCACTGAACCAAGTTGTTGGTTCTCACACTTCACTGGGCACAAGGATCACCAGGAGTACTTTGTGAAAATGCAGATTACTCAGCCCTAACCCCAGGGAGTCTTTTAGATCTTGGAATCTATATTTCTTTGAAAAAAATTCTGAGAGTTTCTCTTTTTTTAATAACTTTATTTATTTATTTTTGGCTGTGCTGGGTCTTCTTCACTGTGTGGGCTTTTCTCTAGTTGCTGTGCCCGGGCTTCTTATTGCAGTGACTTCTCTTGTTGGGACTTCCCTGGTGGCTCAGATGGTAAAGAGTCTGCCTGCGGGAGACCCGGGTTCGATCCCTGGATCGGGAAGATCCCCTGGAGAAGGAAATGGCAACCCACTCCAGTTTTCTTGTCTAGAAAATCCCATGGATTAAGGAGCCTGGTCAGCTGAAGTCCATGGGGTCGCAAAGAGTCGGACACGACTGAGCAACTTCTCTTTTTTTTTTTCCTGTTGCAGAGCACAGGCTCTAGGGCATGAAGGCTTTAGTAGTTGCAGCATGTGGGCTTCATAGTCGTGGTTCCCGGGCTCTAAATCGTAGGCTCAATAGTTCTGGCACACAGGCTTAGTTGCTCTGCAGCATGTGAGATCTTCCCGGACCAGGAATCAAACCCGTATCTCCTGCATTGTCAGGTGGATTCTTTACCACTGAGCCACCAGGGAAGCCCCCAGGCATTTCTGATAGAGGCTTCCCTGCACACATTAAGTGCAATATAGATTGTTTGAAAAAAACTGCTATTGGATGATCTCCCTGGGGCATCCCACTAAGTCCTGATAAGGCACTAGCAAAGAACCCCACGTTTATCACATTGAAGCACGTACCACACTATATGGTAATTGACCGTTTGTTTATCTGTCTCTCCCTCTAGGCTTAAAGTCAAGGCTGTGCCTCTCTCGGTACCTTATCTCTATTGCCCACCCCACAGCCCATGGTATAGGTGCTCAGTTAGCCATTTGTTGTCAAATGCATGGGCGAATGAACAAATCAACGATGAAGTGGTCTAAGATCACACAGAAGCACATTCGGATGGGTGCACTGAGAGCCCCACATGCCTCGTTTAGTTGAAAATATGCAGGTAGTAGGGGGGAAAATATGAAAAAAAAAGAACACCATAAGCTCAGTGTTGAAGGACAGAACATAAGCATATGAGCCGAAGCCCTCATAGAGCAGTAGAAATAGGCAGCAGTCTCAGCATTGTTAGGTGAAGACTTCAACCAACAAGAGACAGTCAGCGGCCTCAGGAGCAGACAGTGTGTGAGCTCTTTTCACAATATTGTACTGACTTCAGATTTATTTTGCATTTTGGAGAGTGATATTCTACAAATAAACCAATAAACAAGGACAAACATTTGTGATCTCTCAAAGCAACTGTGTTGTAGAAGGACTGACCTGAACCACCTAACATGACTATATAGTCGGGTGATTTTAAATATCTCCAGATCATTTATACAAACTATCTAGCACCAAGCTAGGCACAGAGCAGATACTCAATAAGTAATTGTTGGATAATCAAGTCTCAGGAAGCTTTGGTAAGCAAACACCTGTCTCAGCGTGACTCTGTTTCTGCCATGACAGACTAAAGGGACCTACGTTTATCATTCCAGGAGGACCCATTGCACTATTTCCCTTGGTCCCTCCTCCACTAAATTTTAAGATTTTTTTTTCTCCTGGAATATTTTTCCTCTTGTAAGAAAAATGTTTCCTATTGAAAATGAAGATGTTGCTCTCATCTGCCAAGAAATTTAAACACAAAATTTTGGGAGTAAACTTTGACTCTGAGGACAGACTGCAGCTTATAAAATTTAACCCCATTGTCTTCCTGGACTAAGACCCAGCAGTGTGACTGTCAGCAACATGGTGCCTTTCGGTGATACAAAATGCTTGCTCACAGGCCATGCTTTCATGAAACGTCTTCTCACAGTTAGAGCAAGGACAGGTGATCCCCTGATGCATATTAGCATTTATAGCCATTCCCCATAAGACAGCTAAGAGAGTGATAAAAAATGATGTCTCTCAAAATAAAAAGTCTAAAACTCGGTATGCTCCTCACAGAACATGGACAAAAAGAAATACACGTTAGAGTACCAAAATTTCTTAATACCTATCAATTTTATGCTTCACTAGTGTTAATGTGTTTCTCAAAAGCTTGTGGGGAATATTAATTTTCACAGAAATAATGATTAATATGGGCCAGGCTACTATTGTATGGTGAATGATGAGAATTCCTTATTTTCTTAGTATATTACACTATAAATTTTTTTCATTAAAATTGTTACCTCTATAGCAGCTGTGTTCTAAGGCTGGGCAGCATGATTCACTGTGTTTAGTGAATAAATTTAAATCTGAAGTAACTGGTTAGATGTGAATCCTGGCAATATGGTTTCTGAGATCAGAGCTTGAATGTATTCTTCCTTTACTGGGTGACGTTCTATGGAGTTTTGTTCCACAACTGAGCATATGGAATTATGAGAATAAGACCCAAAAGAGCAGACACAAGGAAGATGTATTGGGTAATTCCCTGGTGGTCCAGTGGTTAGAATTCTGTGCTTTCACTACCGAGGGCTTGGGTTCAATCCCTGGTTGGGGAACTAAGATCCCACAAACCGCATGGTGTGGGCAAGAGAGAAAAAAAAGCTCACGGTATTTGACACACCTTTTAAGCATAATTTCATCTCCTTCTCTTGCCACCTCTGCCTCTAGTCACTGCTGTGGTGACTTTGATCAGCCTTGCACAGGGACAGCCTGACAGCCTGACAACACTTCACCTCCAGGCCTGTTCATGCCTCCTGCCCTGGGGCTCCTCTGAAACTGGCAGCTAGTTTCCCCAGGACCCACTCAACACTCAGGTATGCAGTTTGGAAATGCAAAGGAGTTAGTGTCTCTGAGCCTCCCTTGACTGACAGTTCAGTTCAGTTCAGTTCAGTTCAGTTCAGTCGCTCAGTCGTGTCCGACTCTTTGCAACCCCATGAATCACAGCACGCCAGGCCTCCCTGTCCATCACCAACTCCCGGAGTTCACTCAAACTCATGTCCACAGAGTCGGTGATGCCATCCAGCCATCTCATTCTCGGTCGTCCCCTTCTCCTCCCGCCCCCAACCTTTCCCAGCATCAGAGTCTTTTCCAGTGAGTCAACTCGTCGCATGAGGTGGCCAAAGTATTGGAGTTTCAGCTTTAGCATCAGTCCTTCCAATGAACACCCAGGATTGATCTCCTTTAGAATGGACTGGTTGGATCTCCTTGCAGTCCAAGGGACTCTCAAGAGTCTTCTCCAACACCACAGTTCAAAAGCATCAATTCTTCGGCAATCAGCTTTCTTCACAGTCCAACTCTCACATCCATACATGACCACGGGAAAAACCATAGCCTTGACTAGACGGACCTTGGTTGGCAAAGCAATGGTGCGTGCTAAATAGCTTCAGTCATGTCTAACTCTATTCGACCCAATGGACCCGCCAGGCTCGTCTGTCCATGGGATTCTCCAAGCAAGAATACTGGAGTGGGCTGCTATGCCCTCCTCCAGGGGATCTTCCTAACCCAGGAATCAAACCCGTGTCTCTTATGTCTTCCTGCACTGGCAGGCATGTTCTTTACCACTAGCGCCACCTGGAAGACGAATATTAATAGTTCTTTCTTTTATTCCTGAGGCAAGTAATTGTGGGATAAATTTCCTAAGGTTCCCCAGAAGGTACTCTGGAATAAACTATAGTCAGCATCACTTCGCACAATAGCCAACTTAATACTGCATTTTTGCATTGGTTTTCCCACATTCCCTGTTCAGTTGCTCTCTGGGATCACATTCCCCAAAATCCCTTTAATGCAGCCTTTATTTAAGGGTTAAGAAAATCTTCCTCCTACTGTTTTAAGTATTAATATTTATAAGGCATGTGTGCTGACATTCTCAATTATTCATTAGTCAGTCATGGAATTTTTCTATAAATACGAGTTCAGAATCCCTCTGAACACAAGATTCCAGGGAGACGTTGTCTGTTCATTATCTCCCTGTTCTCTGACTCTCATTCTGTAATCTGTTGGAATCTATAAATGGTTGGAGATCTAAGCTGCCCCTGCTAACTAGGCAGCATGGTCATTTGTTGTAATGTGGATATTGAGAAGTAGACCAGCCTTACTCATTAGCTCAGTAACTCTCATCTTTTTAATCTAGAAGAGTTCCACCATCCTTTTTTGTCTGTCATAGCATTTGTATCACATCAAGAGTTACACAACTAACGTCCACTCAAAAAAAAAAGAATACATAACCTCAGTTATTTCATCGTTAGATGATGTCAAGTTTGATCATTTATTTAAACTCATGTTGGCTAGAATACTTTAAGAATTTCTCCTTTTGAAATTATTTCTCCCTTTAAAATTGATAAGTGATCTATGAACTGGTACATTGAGGTTATGTGAACATCTTGTTTCCCAATATATTTTCACCTAATTGTTTTGGCAAATTATCTTGATCTTCATGACCAAGATAGTCACGATAACGTGATCACTGACCTAGAGCCAGACATCTTGGAAGTGAAGTCAAGTGGGCCTTAGAAAACATCACTACGAACAAAGCTAGTGGAGGTGATGGAATTCCAGTTGAGCTATTTCAAATCTTGAAAGATGATGCTGTGAAAGTGCTGCACTCAATATGCCAGCAGATTTGGAAAACTCAGCAGTGGCCACAGGACTGGAAAAGGTCAGTCTTCATTCCAATCCCAAAGAAAGGCAATGCCAAAGAATGCTCAAACTACCGCACAATTGCACTCATCTCACACCCTAGTAAAATCATGCTCAAAATTCTCCAAGCCAGGCTTCAGCAATATGTGAACCGTGAACTCCCAGATGTTCAAGCAGGTTTTAGAAAAGGCAGAGGCACCAGAGATCAAATTGCCAATATCCACTGGATCATGGAGAAAGCAAGAGAGTTCCAGAAAAACATCTATTTCTGCTTCATTGACTATGCCAAAGCCTTTGACTGTGTGGATCACAATAAACTGTGGAAAATTCTGAAAGAGATGGGAATCCCAGACCACCTGACCTGCCTCTTGAGAAACCTGTATGCAGGTCAGGAAGCAATAGTCAGAACTGTACATGGAACAACAGACTGGTTCCAAATAGGAAAAGGAGTACGTCAAGGCTGTATATTGTCACCTTGTTTATTTAACTTATATGCAGAGTACATCATGAGGAATGCTGGGCTGGAAGAAGCACAAGCTGGAATCAAGATTGCTGGGAGAAATATCAATAACCTCATATATGCAGATGACACCACCCTTATGGCAGAAAGTGAAGAGGAACTCAAAAGCCTCTTGATGAAAGTGAAAGAGGAGAGTGAAAAGGTTGGCTTGAAGCTCGACATTCAGAAAACGAAGATCATGGCATCTGGTCCCATCACTTCATGGGAAATAGATGGGGACACAGTGGAAACAGTGTCAGACTTTGTTTTTTGGGGCTCCAAAATCACTGCAAATGCTGATTGCAACCATGAAATTAAAAGGCACTTACTCCTTGGATGGAAAGTTATGACCAACCTAGATAGCATATTAAAAAGCAGAGACATTACTTTGCCAACCAAGGTCCATCTAGTCAAGGCTATGGTTTTTCCAGTGGTCATGTGTGGATGTGAGAGTTGGACTGTGAAGAAAACTGATCACCAAAGAATTGATGCTTTTGAACTGTGGTGCTGGAGAAGACTCTTGAGAGTCCCTTGGACTGCAAGGAGATCCAACCAGTCCATTCTAAAGGAGATCAATCCTGAGTGTTCATTGGAAGGACTGATGCTGAAGATGAAACTGCAATACTTTGGCCACCTCATGCGATGAGTTGACTCACTGGAAGAGACTCTGATGCTGGGAAAGATTGGGGGCGGGAGGAGAAGGGGACGACAGAGAATGAGATGGCTGGATGGCATCACCAACTTGATGGTCATGAGTTTGAGTGAACTCCGGGAGTTGGTGATGGACAGGTTGGCCTGGAGTGCTGTGATTCATGGGGTCGCAAAGAGTCGGACACGACTGAGCGACTGAACTGAACTGAATTGTTTTGGCAGCATCTGGTGATTCTTGGCTGAATAATTATTATATTGATCATTTCAAGATGGTGATTTTTCTAATTTCATATTGCTTTTATCTAGTGCCCTTCAGTAAAGAAGAGCTTCCCCTTGAGAAGGTGAATTTTTCAAATGGTATGTAATGATATTTTCTTTTAAACTTTGGTGTATAAAGTATTTAGTAGCCCATAAAATATCTTGCTTGGTTCAGAAACAACTCTGAAATAAAACTATGATGTTAACTCTTATGTAATTTCCAGACTATCAGTGTCCCAGTGACTTATAAAAGCATGAAAATACTTAACCAGAAATGGGTTTCCCAGGAAGCACTGGTGGTAAAGAATCTGCCTGCCAATCAGTGCAGGAGACGTAAGAGACATGGGTTCAATTCCTGGGTCAGGAAAGTCCTCTGGAGTAGGAAATGCCAACTCACTCCAGTCTTCTTGCCTGGAGAAACCCATGGACAGAGGATCTTGGTGAGCTACAGTCCATAGAGTTGCAAAGAGTCAAACACAACTGAAGTGACTTAGCATTCTCACATGCTAGCCTAATAACCTGTGTGCTGATGTCCTTAGTTTGAAAACTAAAAGTGAAATGGGGCTTATTAGCTTTCATTGTATTTCTTTAACAAAACTGGAAATGGTCATTTTTCCAAGAACCATGACAAAGGGAAGAAAGGAAAATTATTCATCAGAGATTTGCCAGAAGATCCTGGACTCCCTGTCACTCACTTTTCCCACTCCAGTCCTTTTCTTTGCACTAGTTTGCAAAAACTTCACAGACCAGGACCACAAGGAGGACTTCTGGGAAGAATCCACATGTGCCCAGCTACTTGCTTATGTTTGTGTTTTGTGCTTTCAGGTGCTTCCCTATGACCAGAGGGAAATTGAAAGTGTATATAATGATGCAGCAGTCGTTTTCATTAGCATGATATCATGTGGGAGATGACAAAATCAGAATCTGAGTGTTAGAATCAGAGGGTCACAGATTCACATGGAGCGTCTGTGCTGTGCTGCCTCAGGCAAGGCAAGAAAGAAAAAGAAGAGACGTGGGCTCTGTCCTTAGGAAATTTATCATCTAGATTATACATTAATATGTATATATGTGTGTGTATATCCATAATTTATTGCATACATATGTGGATAAAAGATACACTATTGAATACTTACTGTGTGATAATGGAAGGCAATGGCAACCCACTCCAGTACTCTTGCCTGGAAAATCGCATGGACGGAGGAGCCTGGTGGGCTGCAGTCCATGGGGTTGCTAAGAGTCAAACACAACTGAGCGACTTCACTTTCACTTTTCACTGTCATGCACTGGAGAAGGAAATGGCAGCCCACTTCAATGTTCTTGCCTGGAGAATCCCAGGGACAGGGGAGCCTGGTGGGTTGCCGTCTGGGGTCGCCCAGAGTCGGACACGACTGAAGCGACTTAGCAGCAGCAGCAACAGCAACTGTGTGATAAGCATCTCAAAGATACCATCATATACTTCATATGTGCCCTGTGTGGTTGGCATTATCATCTTCATTTTACTAATGATTAAACCAGACAATGGGCTTCCAAGGTGTTGCAGCGGTAAAGAATCCTCCTGCCAATGCAGGAGACACAAGTGATGTGAGTTCGATCCCTGGGTCAGGAAGATCCCCTGGAGTAGGAAATGGAAGCTCACTCTAGTATTCTTGCTTGGAAAATTCCATGGACACAGGAGCCTGGTGGGCTAAATCCATGCAGTCCCAAAGGGTGGGACACAACAGAGCGACTGAGCATAGCATACAAACTAAACAATAGGTGTAAAATGGGTAATTCTGAAAGTTCAGCCATAGTACTGAGTACACCATGTGCCAGGCAATACATGAAGCCATATGTGTTCCTTATGGTGCTTTACAGTCTGACTGGGAAACAAGGGCTAACACAAATGAAAGTTCAGAAAAGACCACAAGCATGGCTTCTATTAAGTATCAGGTTGAGTGATGTAAACTGTTGTGGAAGGTTAAGAGGAGATCAGCAAGAGGGCATCAGGAAGGATAAAAGCAAACTGAAGAGTGGGTTTTCCAGCAGGGGAACAACAAAAGGACAGAAACTGAATATGGGAAACAGAAACAGTCAACATTGCAATTAGCACTTTTTATCCAATATGGATGTTAGGATAAGATAGAACACAAACGGTCTAAGTCTATGAAAACTTTCTATGGTATTGAATGTGTAGTTAGCATCTGTTATATTTTTGGTCTATTTCTTCCTAATGGAAACTTCTGTCCTACTCTCCATGTGATTCAGGTACAGTGTCCAGTCAAGGGGTTTCAAGGGGCTCACTATTCATACCTGGGAAATGAGTGAGAATATATGTGGGTCAGCCAAACAGAATCTTTCCTAGAGACTAACATGAGCCTTCTTTCTGGGGAATAGTGAGTTCTAGGGACCATTCCAGGCCACAGCTCTAGAGATCAGCTAGTCACTGGCAGGAGAGAGACTTAGAAAATAACCCAAGTCAGGCTCTTGTAGCCAGTGGTCAGAGATGACAGTTCTGATGAGGTTGTTAGAATGCATGGATTGAATCTGACCTGAAGGCAATCACTGGGCTTCCTAGGTTTGTCTGTTTGCTTGTTTGCTTTGATTAAATTACTTTGAATTGGGTTTTTTATACTTATCAACCAATACAATCCTGATTAATACAAAATGGAACAATGGATGGAATAAGCTATATAACCATGAGTCATAGGCAGGGGGCTTCCAGCAGAAGGACTGGAGAAATTGCTGAGAAGTAGTCTCTTGGTCCTGTATCATTTTTTGAGGGACAACTCCTATCATTTTCACTATCCAATCAATAAAACAATGTCTTTACCCCCATAAAGGATTTGCAAAGTTCTAACTAAGCCAAGAAAAAGACTTTGAGATCTTTAAACCAAAGATAAATAGTAAAAGACTAATATTTATCATTAAGCATCCTAAATAAGTATTGTTCCATTTCTTATTTAGACACATTTGAGTGTGGTAGTAAGAGGAAATGCACTTTTCAAGAACCAAACATCCTTTCTTTAACTTGGACCATCTGTTTTATGATTTCTTTTTAGGAGACATTTCACACCCTGCTGCTTTCAAGAGAACTGCTGTCTTCCTGGTCTATAACCCTCTCATTTCTTCTGTATCTTCATCACTTAATTAGTCCGTCTGTCAGCCAATCCATCTTTCTCTCTTTTCTTTCCCCTCAGTTTCCACCTCAGAAGGAAACCTCTAACTGATCGAAGCAAACGACTCCTAGATAATTATCTTCTAAAAGGAATATAATGCATTTTTTATGTATCCACCAAATGACACACTCTCCGTTCCTCTTTCAACTCTCATCCAGAAAGCAGTGACTTGCCTGCCTTCACATCTTAAATGAAAGTAAACTTTATTCTTTAGCTCTGGCTCCTAACAGCCATAACTTATAGCAATAAAGGTTAATGTATTGGGTGGAAAGGAAGTAAATTTAAGGTAATAATGAGAATGATTCTTTATCATTCCTGACAGATCTTGAGCTCTGTGTAGGCAGTAATTAAAGAAGAGTTTCAGAGACCATAAAAACATAAATAAGATTTCTAGTAAAAGTCTTTATTGTGGCTAGGAGTTTTTTTTATTGTAGTCTGGGCTGAGTTGAGAATATCCTCATAGGCTCTGTTAAGCTTTTTCACCCAGAGGGGAAAGAGGCAGTACAACAGTGGGTTCCCCGTCAATGGGCAGGTCTACCCTCCAGTAGGCATAGAAATATGGAGAGGATGTAGAGGGAGCTACCAAAGCTCTTTAAAGTTTGACCAGGGACTTCCCTAGTGGACCGTTGGTTAAGACTTCACCTTCCAATGCAGGTGGTGTGGGTCTGACCCCTGGTCAGGCAGCTAAGATCCCACATGCCTTGTCAGTTCAGTTCAGTTCAGTCGCTCAGTCGTGTGCGACTCTCCGCGATCCCATGAATCACAGCACGCCAGGCCTCCCTGTCCATCACCAACTCCCAGAGTTCACTCAAACTCATGTCCACAGAGTCAGTGATGCCATCCAGCCATCTCATTCTCCGTCGTCCCCTTCTCCTCCCGCCCCCAACCTTTCCCAGCATCAGAGTCTTTTCCAGTGAGTCAACTCGTCGCATGAGGTGGCCAAAGTATTGCAGTTTCAGCTTTAGCATCAGTCCCTCCAATGAACACCCAGGATTGATCTCCTTTATTTTTTTTTTTTTTAATAGCTGACACGTTTTAATATTTATTGGTAGAAACAGATCTTCAATGCATACTTTGTATAAATTCTACATTCTCTTACTTTTGTTGTCATTGTTTTATCTGGAGTTTTTTGGCCTCCAAATGAACTTAACATAGTATCTATGCATTTGATTCTTTACAGATTTTTTTTTAGATTTTAAACTAAATTTGAGAAACCATGCAAGTTGTACATTTTACTTAATTTAATCCAAAAAATAGTTTGCACTTTCAAAAAAGTCACGAAAAGGCAGAACTCAAATAACCTCTATGCTCTAAAATGTCCATGTTCCATTTCTGAAAAAAGAAATATTTGTTCAGTGTTATATATTGCTTGCTATCTAATAAGTCAGATTGTCAGAAACGCTTCATAAATTATCTCTATTTTTAAATATCTTAATCTACTTCCTCCCCGAGATGATCCTGCAAATATTAAACATTGTGCCATATGCAGCAATAGCCCAACAGCTTAAAATAAGAACCAAACCAGTAGTTTTCAGACTGAATATTTTAACCTTAAAATTATATACTTATATATACACATATTAAATTTAAGTGCGGCATAATAAATTTAACATTTCAAGTAACTTAAGTGCATTGAGCAAACATTCAGCCAGGAACTCTTTCATGAAGACACTTGTCCTTAGAATGAAAAGTTAAAGGAAGGCTTATTTAGACACCAATGTCTGGACACTGTATGAAGCCTACGGGACCTGAAAGTCCAAGCAAAACCCTGCAGGACTTTTCGGACAAATATTGACTTGTAACCTACCAAACTGTGCAGATATAAAAGTGCTTAGCATGAACAAAATTACCAAAATAAAAATATTTTAAAGGTTATTTGGTTCTAGCAATAATAACTATTCTGTACTTTACGATAATTTAATATTTGCATTTTAAACTTTCTATAAATTTACTCTTTTTAACAAGTTAAAAAAGCACACACAAAAAATAGTTCAAACTATAATCATCTGCTATTTTTCATCCTGGTAAGTGCATCACAAATGATTCAAGAAAACAATGCCTGAACACAGCTCCACGGTGGTGTGCCTCTGAGGGACTCAGGGTGTCACCCGCTGTTGGCTAGGCCGGACCCTAAAACAGGCTGCCGGCAGACGGGGCAGGTGCAGTTCTCTGAGAGCCACCGGTCGATGCAGTGGATGTGGAACTCGTGCATACAGGGTAACTGCCTGAGCTTGTTTCCGGCCACGTAGTCGCTGATACACACACTGCAGGCCTTGCCCGGCTCGCCGTCGGCACCGCTGTGCTCGTAGTTCCGGGTGGAGAGATTGTCGATCTGCTCTTTGGTTAAACCACGCGTGGGGTCGTCATCATCCCCCTCGTTAAGCAGGAAGAAGTGAGCAAGGCAAAGAATGGGTAGTGTTCCTGTCTCCACTAAGTTACCTGAATTCCGCACAGGCCGGCCCGCCACGGGGTCGCTGGCTAGGGTATGAGGCGGGGTGAGCTCCACGCGGGCCAGCCGGCCCCGGGGGGCTCCTCCCGCGGGAGGGCCGGTGGCCCCACCGGGGGGACCCGCGTCTGAACGCAGCGCCGGCCCGTGCGGGCCATCGCTCTGCGCCTCTGACTCTGACTCGGCCTCCATGAGAGAACTCAGCTCACCAAAGCCAGTCATGATCTGCCTTAGGATTGATCGCAGCGCCGCAGAAGACGGCTGGGCGAGCTCGTGCTCAGACACCCTGCGCAGCGGCACGGTGATGGTGCTCACGTAGGTGCGCATGCCCAAGCGCTCCTGGCGTGAGATGCTGCGGTGGAAGCCCCCGCTGTTTCTCTCCAAGGAGATCCGGTTCTCCGCCAGCCCCACCCGAGACCGAGTCCTGTTGGCGATGCTGTCGCGGTCGCTGCTCTCTCCAGGACGAATCCTCCTCACCTGCAGGTCCAGGGTGATGGTCGGGTGTCGCCGCACGGCTGCGGGCAGCCTGCTGGGCTCCTCCTCCTCCTCTTCCACCGTGATTCTGGACACGAGCCTGGAGTTGGAGAAGAGCGAGGACGTGGCCCCTCTGCCTTCTGCGTCCTGCTCCAGGAAGACCCGGGTTACCCCTCTCCTCCTGACAGACTGCCTGGTGCTCTGCTGGGAAGGCCGGCTCTCTCTTTGTGAATTATGGTAAACTGTGCCACTCGGCCACTGAATCGGCGACCGGCTCCGACTCCTGAAAGTAGACCGTAGTCTTATGGGCTCTAGTCTTTGGTTTGTATTCCTCACTGTGACATTGGTTCTGGCCCCATTTTCCCAGACATGGGCTGCTCCAAACCGCTGCCCCTCCCTCTGCCTAAGTTCACTCCCACCTGATGGGGTGCTCAGATGAGTGAGGGGGGCACCAGGTCCAGGACTGCCAGATGCACCCCCAAATCCATTTCTTAGTCTTCCCAATGGAGACAGAGAGCCTTCAACTGAGCTCTGCCCCCCAGAGCCAAGGCGCGTCCTGGGAATGCGTGCACCGCGGCTGAGATTCCCTGCAGACTGGCTCCTGGTTCGCCTGGCCACAGGACTGCTTGGTCTCTGGGACCCATCTGCAGCCTGATCTTGGCCGACATCTGAGAAGGGCATGCCCGCAGAGTCTTCGCCATCCATTTCAAATCCTCTGTTCTCCTGGTTGATGTGGATTTCCAGACTAAACCGAAACTCTCCACTGTGCGGGTTGGTTCGACTCACAGCTCTCCAGGTCTGGTTCCCATTCTGCCCACTTCTAGTTGCGTTTCCTGTGCGAAGAAAGGTGTTCAGCCATTCCAGCAGAGAATCTTCATTCGAACTCTCTCGAGGGATCCCTGAGTCTCTGGCGTTTGTCCCATTTCTCAAGTCAGGCTGAGACGCTATTTGTTCCTTGATGCCATCTAACCGCTGTTGTAATTCTTCTGATGTTATTTCTCCAGGAGTGCCTAAAAGATTATGGTCTCTCATCAGCCGATAATCTTCATCATTGAGGTTGTTGATAAACTGGTAATACGCTTCTTCTCTGTGGAGACGCTCTTGCTGCCACCTTCTCTCATTTTCTTGATGATGCTGGTCTTGGGATGAGGTTTCTTCACCACCATCATCTGACTGAGATCTAGATCGATTCATGCTGAGACTCCTGGCTTCTTATTTTCCTTTCAACATGCTTTTAACATACGCAGTGGTATCCGTCCTTCCATTGTTTGTGCTTTTTTTTGATGGCTGCTCATCTCTTCCCAAGCGGTCCCCGAGTAACGAACGCTTCCCATGGCTACCCAGGTTCCCAAGGGAGGCGCTGATCTCCTTTAGAATGGACTGGTTGGATCTCCTTGCAGTCCAAGGGACTCTCAAGAGTCTTCTCCAACACCACAGTTCAAAAGCATCAATTCTTCGGCGATCAGCTTTCTTCACAGTCCAACTCTCACATCTATACATGACCGCTGGAAAAACCATAGCCTTGACTAGACGGACCTTGGTTGGCAAAGTAATGTCTCTGCTTTTTAATATACTGTCTAGGTTGGTCATAACTTTCCTTCCAAGGAGTAAGCGTCTTTTAATTTCATGGCTGCAATCAGCATCTACAGTGATTTTGGAGCCCCCAAAAATAAAGTCTGACACTGTTTCCACTGTTTTTCCATCTATTTCCCATGAAGTGATGGGACCAGATGCCATGATCTTCGTTTTCTGAATGTTGAGCTTCAAGCCAACATTTTCACTCTCCTCTTTCACTTTCATCAAGAGGCTTTTGAGTTCCTCTTCACTTTCTGCCATAAGGGTGGTGTCTTCTGCATATCTGAGGTTATTGATATTTCTCCCAGCAATCTTGATTCCAGCTTGTGCTTCTTCCAGCCCAGCGTTCCTCATGATGTACTCTGCATATAAGTTAAACAAGCAGGGTGACAATATACAGCCTTGATGTACTCCTTTTCCTATTTGGAACCAGTCTGTTGTTCCATGTCCAGTTCTGACTGTTGCTTCCTGACCTGCATACAGGTTTCTCAAGAGGCAGGGCAGGTGGTCTGGGATTCCCATCTCTTTCAGAATGTTCCACAGTTTATTGTGATCCACACAGTCAAAGGCTTTGGCATAGTCAATGAAGCAGAAATAGATGCTCTTTTGGAACTCTCTTGCTTTCTCCATGATCCAGCGGATGTTGGCAATTTGATCTCTGGTGCCTCTGCCTTTTCTAAAACCTGCTTGAACATCTGGGAGTTCACGGTTTACATACTGCTGAAGCCTGGCTTGGAGAATTTTGAGCATGATTTTACTAGGGTGTGAGATGAGTGCAATTGTGCGGTAGTTTGAGCATTCTTTGGCATTGCCTTTCTTTGGGATTGGAATGAAGACTGACCTTTTCCAGTCCTGTGGCCACTGCTGAGTTTTCCAAATCTGCTGGCATATTGAGTGCAGCACTTTCACAGCATCATCTTTCAAGATTTGAAATAGCTCAACTGGAATTCCATCACCACATGCCTTGTAGCCCCCCAAAAAACAAGCCAAAAAAAAAACAGTATCATAACAAACTCAATAAAGACTTTAAAAATGGTCCACATCAAAACAATTTTTAAGGAAATGAAATTAAAAAATAAAGTTTGGTCAGAATCGATCCCTGAAAAAAGCCATAGACACCAGGACCACCTGGGCCAGTTCAAGGTGACAACATGTCAGTCTAGGAGAAAAATACCAACTCAGTTGTCAACACCCAACATGCCTTGACTTGTTTGTTTTTAGAAATATGATTGACATACAGCATTATATTAGTTTCAAGTGCATAACTTAATGATTCAGCATTTGTATATATTGTGCAATAATAACCACAATAAGTCTAGTTACCAACTATTACCACACGTAAACTAATGTTTTTCTTGTGATGAGAACTTTTAAGATCTATTCTCTCAGCAACTTTCAAATATGCAATTCAGTATTATTAACATAGTTATCAAACTGTACATTACATCCCCATGACTTATTTATTTTATAACTAGATATTTTTATCTTTTGACCATTTTCATCCATATTACCCACCCCCCCACCTATGGCAACCACTAATCTGTTCTCTATATCTATGTTCAGTTTTTCTGTTTTGTTTTTAGATTCTACATATAAATGACATCATATGGTATTTGTCTTTGCCTGGCTTATTTTATTTAGCATAATCCTTTCAAGGTTCATCCGTATTGTCACAAATGCAAGATTTCTTCTTTATTGTGGCTGAATTATATATGCTGTTGTGCTGTTAGCATATATAATCACATTTTCTTTATCCATTCACCCAATGATGAACACAGGTTGCTTCCGTGTCTTGGTCATTGTAAATAATGCTTCAATGAACATTGAGGAGGGGTATATATTTTTTAATTAATGTGTTTGTTTCCTTTGAATAAATACCTAGAAGTAAAACTACTGGATCATATGATAATTATATTTTTAATTTTTTGAGGAGCTTCCATACTGTTTTCCATAGTGGCTGCTGCTGCTAAGTCACTTCAGTCGTGTCCGACTCTGTGTGACGTCCAGTGGCTACAACAATTTATATTCCCACCAATAGTGCATAAGGCTTCCCTTTTCTCCACATCCCCACTAACATTTGTTATCACCTGTCTTTTGAATAATAAGGATTCTAACACACGTGAAGTGATCTCTTATTGAGGTTTCAATTTGTGTATCCCTAATGATTTGTGATACTGAGCCCCTTTACATGTACCTGTTGGCCATCTTAATTACTTCTTTGGGAAAATGTGTATTCAGATTTTCTGCCCATTTTTTAATTGGATCATTTGGGGGGTTTGCTATTGAGTTTTATGGGTTCTTTAAATATTTTTTATATTAACCCCTTATCAGATATATGATTTGCAAATATTTTCTTCCATTTAATAAATTGAGTTTTCATTGTGTTGATGGTTTCCTTTGCTGTGCAAAAGCTTTTTTGTTTGTCGTAACCCCACTTGTTTATTTTTGCTTTTGTTGCATTTGTTTTTGGTGTCAATTAAAAAAATCATCACCAGTACTGATGTAGAGGAGCTTACTGCCTGTGCTTATTTAGAATTTTTGTGGTTTCAGATCTCATGTTCAACTCTTTAATCCATTTTGAGTTGATTCTTATGCAAGGTTTAAGATATTGGTCCAGTTTTATTCTCTTCCATGTAGCTATCCATGCCTTAACCTGTCAGTCAAGGTGGGAGGAACATCTTTCATTGCGATATGAAGTCTGGAGATGATGAGATGTTTTATTAAGAATAAGGAACCACACTAAGACCTACCAACACAGTGGGCATAGAAAGGTGAGAAGGACTTGAAGAGAAGAGAATTAGAAAAAGAATGACCTCAGCAGGCTGTGGTTCCCTTGGCCAGCTTCACTTAACTCACCTTGCTGACCCAGAATATAGCCAGTCCCCAGAAATAGGTTAGATCGGCAAACAAAACTGTGAAGGAACCCAGGATATAGCACTTAAGGCATTTTTTGTTGCTCCTCACTATTTCTCTCTGTTTCTTCCTCTCTCTCCCCCCACTTCCTTCTCCATCATCTCTTCAGGGCTACTGAGCCCACATGGTAGTAGAAAACAGTGGCTCCTCAACTCTGATATTATTATTTCATAATTAAAAACACAGGCAAAGACTGGCTCTATACAAATCTCTAAATTCCAAGTCCAGATTCCTTGGAGATAGAAAGTGATTGACTCGAACTGAATCGAGGAGCAACCGGCACACTATGGCCAGAGTATCACGGTCACACACAGTTGCTAGCTCACCCTTCTGCATCAGGAAGCCAATGTGAGTGAAGACCCAACAAAATGAAATGAAATAAAAGGAACTATTCCTGGGTCAAGTGAAATGGGGTCAAGGTGGCAATGCTGGACATAGGAAAAGTTAAACAGGAAGTAATTAAAGGAAGGTCATGTCAGGACCATGCTCTACTCACTGTTAGGCCAATGGAGACTCTTCCATCACTCAGTCCATATTCATTTATGGAAAGAATAGATTCCATAAACGCTTCCTTAAAGCATTCTATTTTTAATTTAGGTAAGAATGTTACTAAGCACAGCCCATGCACCAATTTTATGACCCAGACTACAATGCTGTAAAAGTAAATCATGCTTAAATTAATAAATCTTTTCTCTCTGTAACCTCTGTATTGAGTTTATCAACCTTCCTCTAACTGAAATAATGAATGCAAAAATATTTCTCCTCACATAAAGCAGACTGCCAACTGACACTCTCTGCAGCATCCACCTCCACCCAGTCACACAGATAAATTCCACTGTCATTTTTATAGCACCTCTTGTATAAATCTGGATATTTTATTATTTGAGATTTTGCATTGACAAATTTTCAAAATTAGCTCATTTTATGTTTCTACAAATCATCATGCTGGGGTAATGAAGAATGAATGTTCATGACAGGGAATGACTTAGCAGATGCCTCAGGGAACATCAGTCATTTCTTTGTCCTCTTCCTGACTGCCTTAGCTCCCTCCACTCAGTTTCCTTCCTGAAGGGTGGTAAAAGAATTAGATTAAGTTTCTAGAATAAAGGTTGCAAATAGGTTACCTCTCGTGAGCTCACTCTAGTTAACAGTGCTGCCCAGGCTCTGTGTTGAGAAGAGTTCTGAGGTCTGGTCTGGACTCAGTTGGACAGAGTACTTGGATTGATTAGCGATGACTGCCATGGGTGTGGGAAGGAAGAGTATCAGCACACATGCCAGATATTTCCTATTCCTGCATCTTTCAAAAGAGACAAGGGGCCAATAAAAGTTCATAAGCCAAAATAGAGATCAAATTTCACGGAGCCTGGTATCTGGGAGAGTGCTGTTGCTACTATGCGGGTATTAAATTATGTGGAATATGGTTCAACATTGATATTCTTGACAGAGATCGTTAGAGTATATTTCAAACCCACCATCTCAGAACTAATTATAGTATTTATTAAACATATAGTGGGACTTCCCTGATGTTCCAGTGGTTAAGACTCTGTGCTTCCACTGGAGGGAGTGCATGTTTGATCCCTGCTCAGGAAACTAGGATCTCACAAGTTACTCCATATGGCCAGAAAACAAACAAAAAGCATATAGTATGAGCCACGCATTATCCTACATACTTTACATGTGTTTTTCTTTATAATTTTCACACTCGTATGAAGTAGGCACTATTATCTCCCTGTTTCAGAAGAGGAAACAGATGTAGAGAAGTGAAGTAATATGTGCATGATTACAGACCTAGGAAGGGTGTGGCTGGCAACCTGTGTCAGGGAGTCTGAGTCCAGTGCTCTTAACCCCTGTATTGTGTGGACTCCAGAATGTGTGGCACTAACTTTAGCTGAAGCGTGGATGCCAGTAGTCAGGTAGGGACTCTCAGTAGCTGCGTAATGTACTCCTTCACACCAGCCTCACAGCTAATTTGATTTAATCTTGTCTAGGCACTTTGCAGGCACTGCCTTATCCAAAGAACCTGTAGGATTGCTATGATTATTTCTAAACATGCCCCTGCAAGGTTGCAAGCAAGTGGCCAAAACTGAGTACTGTAGACAGAAGCTCTGAGAGGCTATAATGCCAACTAACTCTTACCACTACATTTAGAAGATCAGTATCTAGAAGACAACACTAGAGAGACAAGTAGAAAACACATGTAGGTCACTATCCATTCTCAATGATGAAACCATTCAATAAAAATGCAAAATTGTGGCATCCTAAAGAAAATCTGGATGCAGTGGTAAATTTACCTTGGTTCTTTATGTTCAGATAGCATCAAATTCCACTTCATTACAAGTAAATATTTTATGGAAATCATTTGCCTTTATAATTCACTGTGTATCTTTCTTTTCTGCTCAGTTATCTCTGGTTTATTTTAAAGTGTATCCCTTAGGAACCCCATTTCAAAGGAGCTGGTTAATCAGGACATTGTTGTTGTCCAGTCACTAAGTTGTGTCTGACTCTGAGATCCCATGGACTCCACCTTGCCAGGCTTCCCTGTCCTTCACTATCTCCCAGCGTTTGCTCACATTCATGTCCGTTGAGTTAGTGATACTATCTAATCTCTCATCCTCTGCACTCCCTTCTCCTTTGCCTTCAGTCTTTCCCAACATCAGGCCTTTTCCAAAGGCCCTTTGTATCAGGTGGCCAAAGTATTGGAGCTTCAGCTTCAGCATCAGTCCTTCCAATGGATATTCAGGGTTGATTTCCTATAGGATTGATTGTTTTGATTTCCTTGCATACAAGGGTCTCTCAAAAGTCCTCTCCAGCAACACAATTCAGAAGCATCAATTCTTCAGTGCTCAGCCTTCTTTATGGTCCAGCTCACACATCTGTACATGACTACTGGAAAAACCATAACTTTGACTATATGGATCTTTGTAGGCAAAGTAATGTCTCTGCTTTTTATTACACTGTCTAGGTTTGTCATAGCTTTTCTTCCAAGAAGAAAATGTCTTTTAATTTCATGGCTATAGTCCTCATCCACAGTGATTTTGGATCCCAAGAAAATAAAATCTGTCATTGTTTCCACTTTCCCTCTTCTGCCTGCCATGAAGTGATGGAACCAGATGCCATGATCTTACTTTTTTGAATGCTGAGTTTTAAACCAGCTTTTTCACTCTCCTCTTTCACCCTCATCAAGGGGCTCTTTAGTTCCTCTTCACTTTCTATTATTAGAGTGGTATCATCAGCGTATCTGAGGTTGCTGATATTTCTCCTGGCAGTCTTGATTCAGCTTGTGTTTCATCCAGCCAGGATGAATCAGTATATTGGGTCTTAATAAAAAGACGAGAGCCTCTTCCTAGTGGGGCGGGGGGGGAGGGGGAGGAATCGCCAAAGACACTTACACGTGAGGCACTTTATGAGAAAGCAGTTAAGCATTTTAGAAGCAAATGCTGAGTTAAATCACCTTCTTAAAAGGTGCCTGAGCTAAAAGAGATGGAGCCATTCAAGAATGGCATTTGAGATTACATAAACAAAAGATAAACATAAACTATAGTCTCTTTCTTTTAGTCCAAGTCCCTAACCATTCCTGAAATTATATTTAAGAAAATCACAATTCTTACATATAAGAAACAGGGGGCCCCCATGGGTAAGAAACTGTTAGGCATCCCAAAACTATGGAAAGCAAAGGGAATGGATTGAAGAGGAAAACAGCCCAGCTGACTAGTGCAGGAGGTGGGAGCTACACCCAAAGCTTTCCATCCCTGGAAGTGGTGGATGCTGGAAACTGACCCAGGAGCACCTCACAGACCTTTTTATTGAAATGAAATGCACATAACATAAAATTAACTGTCTTAAAGTTAGCACTTCAGTGATATTTAGAACAATATTGTTTATCTGTTACACGACAAACCTGCTGCGTTACAGTGTGGTTAATAAATTAAAAGAGTACACCCTGATTTAATAAGATGGGATTTAACTGTGAGGCTCTTTAAATGGGCAACTTTCCTTGTCTCTATGTGTTTATTAATAACACGTTAGCTAGAGAAGAATATGAGAGAGCCGGAAAGCGCTTAGAATTAATGTGGAATTATAATGATCCACTGAGAATCAATATAAAATAAGGAGAGTGTATCTCTAAAGTGTTGATTAATGTCAAAAGAAGCAAATGCTTTTGACTTGTAGGAACTCAGCTTGCATCCCAACCATAAATGACTTAAGCATAATAAGGCTTTATTTTCTTATGAAAATAAAAAGTTCAAGGGTAACATTTCTCTCTCCACATGCCTTGACTCTAGGGTCCAATGACATCCTTGCACCCTCTTCTCCATTTTGGCCCCTTTATCATCTTGTCATGGCTGGTGAGAGTTCCAGGCAGCATCTGTTTATTCCAGGAGAAAAGAAATAGCTTGTCTCTCTCCTGGTCACCTCAGTCAGTCCTAAGATTAGTTCTCATTGGTTCAGGCTGGTTCCATGTCTATCTCTGCATCCACCTTTTTTGTGTGGCCAAGAGAATGGAGTGTGCTGATTGGCTCAGGTCTGAGGTCACATGCCCACCTCTGGAGCTGGAGTTGAGATCAGCTTCATCCTAAACACATGCACTGAGAGTAGGGCTGCTTGGGATCTCTAGAGGTAAATGGAGGTATTCTTTACCAAAAGAAGGAAAAATGAAAGTTGGGGAAGAATTTTTTTTAAAAAAATGAACAAGGGTTCAGTATG
Source organism: Moschus berezovskii (assembly GCF_049115385.1). Classification (NCBI taxonomy): domain Eukaryota; kingdom Metazoa; phylum Chordata; class Mammalia; order Artiodactyla; family Moschidae; genus Moschus; species Moschus berezovskii. The sequence goes on from NC_142471.1 coordinate 75,917,194, forward strand.
CCCAGTTCATACATACATGAACTTACTGGGTTACAGTTTGGGTGTAAAGCTAGAACCAAGCAGGATTCTCATACCCACACCTGGGACAGGAGCTTTTGTGCCTTCAGCTGGGTGGAATGTTTGGCCCTCATCTAGTACAGCCACCAGGAGATGCTCACTTATAGGACATGCCTCCAGCTGCCGTGGGCATCATCCACTGAGAATTCCAAGCAAATTCTTTACAGGCTAAACCTATGTATCTACACATACCTGCCTACAGCAGTACCTTGCCATCTAGTGGCATCCCTGAGCAGTTGTTGTTATTGTTTAGTCACTAAGTCATGTCCAACTCTTTTGTGACCCCAAGGACTGTAGCCCTGTCAGGCTCCTCTGTCCATAGGATTTCCCAGGCAAGAATACTGGAGTGGGTTGCCATTTCCTTCTCCAGGGGATCTTTCCAACCCAGGGATCAAACCCGTGTCCGCTTCATTGGCAGGCAGATTACTTACTACTGAGCCACCTGGGAAGCCCATCCTTGAGCTGTACACATGAACAATATTGACCTGCTTAGAAAAGTCTAAAGAGGAAATACAAACTTTATTTTTTTTTAATGTTCCAAAATACAGTGAAAAAGGAGCATAAATCAGTCTTGCATTAATTTTCCAAGTGATCTGGCATTTAGCATAAGAGTAATCTAATTCTGTAATTCAGCACAACCAGGATAAAGAACGTGATCCTGTTTTAGTCTTATTTGAAGTGAATGCATTCCATGGGGTCACAGAGAGTCGGACACGACTGAGCGACTAACGCACACACAAAGTGAATGAGGCTGCCAGTTCCCATTTCAGCAGCAGTATTTTAGGAAGCTAAGTTTGTATGTGAGTCCTGCTGCACAGGTGGCTTACTCCAGAGGTACGACTTGGACTTCCAGAACAGGAGAGTGATCTCTTGAGAACAGAGAAGAAACATAGGTGGCTTCAGGAAGATCTCTTGCTTTTGTCTTCCCTCCTTTCCATGTCTTCCTCCTCTTTGTACAGAGTTTTAGTTGTTCTCACAAGCGCTTTATTCAGTATCAGCTCAGTTGACCATCTTCTCTTCAAAGTAGAGCCCATTCCACATACTCCCAGGCCAAAGTCTTTGATGGAAAGAAGAGACTCAGTGCCAAATATCCAGTAAACTGCACCATTACAGAAAGACTTAGGTGCCCCTGAAGATGGATCAAGAAATCTTTATCTAACACGTAATGGAGTCTTGACACTCAAGATCTCAGGTCTTACCTTGACTACTCTTAGAAGCAGCAACACAGAATTATAAATTCTTTATCTCAAATGCATCCATCCAATATGGCACAAGCAATATTTGTATCTCCTCACATTTACCCCTATTGCTCTCAATCAAGAAAATGTTCTTTTTATTCTCTGCCATTATTAAAATTCTGGCCCTATTATCTCCTTCTCAATCATAGCACCTCTTTCCAAGATCATTGCTTTCTATACTAGTCACCTGTTTTCTGAAACCTTACTGCATTAATCACCTGGACCCATATTAATACCTAATCATACAATTGCTTGTTTTGCTATATGTTTCTTATGCTTTCACCTGTTTAGAGTCTAAAAGGCACACTCCTAAAGGACTGGATCCATTATTTAGTATTCCCCCCAACCCCAATAACACCTGGTTCATACTAATTCCCATTGCTAGAATGACCCTGGAGAAGGCAATGGCAACCCACTCCAGTCTTCTTGCCTGGAAAATCCCATGGGCAGAGGAACCTGGTAGGCTGTATATTGTTCCCCTACTTATTTAACTTATATGCAAAGTACATCATGAGAAATGCTGGGCTGGATGAAGAACAAGCTGGAATCAAGATTGCTGGGAGAAATATCAGTAACCTCAGATATCTAGATGACACCATCCTTATGGCAAAAAGTAAAGAAGAACTAAAGAGCCTCTTTATGAAAGTGAAAAAGTTGGCTTAAAACCAAACATTCAGAAAACTAAGATCATGGTATCCGGTCCCATCACTTCATGGCAAATATATGGAGAAGCAATGGAAACACTGTCAGACTTTATTTGGGGGATTCCAAAATCACTGCAGATGGTGACTGCAGCCATGAAATTAAAAGACGCTTGCTCCTTGGAAGAAATGGTATGAAAAACCTAGACAGCATATTAAAAAACAGAGACATTACTTTGCCAAAAAGGTCTGTCTAGTCAAAGCTTTGGTTTTTCCAGTAGTCATGTATGGATGTGAGAGTTGGACTGTAAAGAAAGCTGAGCACCAAAGAATTGATGCTTTTGAACTGTGGTGTTGGAGAAGACTCTTGAGAGTCCCTTGGACAGCAAGAAGATACAAAAGGAAACCAGTCCTGAGTATTCATTGGAAGGACTGATGCTGAAGCTGAAACGCCAGTCCTTTGGCCACCTGATGTGAAGAACTGACGCCTTGGAAAAGACCCTGATGCTGGGAATGATTGAACATGGGAGGTGAAAGGGTCGACAGAGGATGAGATGGTTTGATGGCATCACAGACTCAATGGACATGAGTTTGAGTAAGCTCCAGGAGTTGGTGATGGACAGGGAAGCCTGGTGTACTACAGTCCATGGAGTCGCAAAGAGAAGGACATGAGTGAGCGACTGAATTGAACTGGACTGAAAGCTGTTCTAAAACACAAAGAATATTTTTTTAACATTTAAGCACCCTGATTTCATAAGAATGCTGGTGATTATCCTCTGAAAAGTTGCAGAGAATAGGGGGAATGATAGTGCCACCTGTGACCCAGTCAGGTTTCATCTCTAAGAAAAGTCCCGTAGATCTGTAGTGAAGGGGAAAGTCTTGGTCGCTTAGTCATGTCCGACTCTTTGAGACTGCATGGTATCGGGGACCAGCCTCGATATGGCCCAGGGTATCCTCGGGATGAACGGCGTCGGCGTCAGAGACAGAGAGAGAGAAAGAGAGAGAGACAGGGGCTGATGATTCCTTGGTTTACGCAGGAAACCAATAAAACCCCAGCACGGGGTTTGCTCTGTTTACGTAGGCCGCAGGCGCCCTCTCGAATCACTGGAGGCACCCCACCAGGGCACCCCCTCAAGTGGGTCTTAGAAGCCCAGGCAGATAATTAAACGCAGAGGGCCCAGCGCTCCAAGGATCTCAACCAGAAAAAGGAGAATAGAGAAAAGGATGGAAAAAGAGAAAGAATGACATGGGGAGACCAAGCTTCAGTGAGCAAGGCCCAAAACTTTATTTTCCAGTGCTGCTTTTATACCCTAAGTTATGCGCATAAGAAACAGAGAAAGGGAGGTATAGAGTCACGCCAAAATCACGTGGGGTCAGCAGTCTTGACCCTTATCAGGATCAGGGCTTATTTTTGTGTATCTCGTGATAAAAGTTTTTAGGTGGTTTACATCATCTTCTGGCCAGGGGGCCTGCTAACAGTTTTATGGCCCTCTCTCCTGACAATAGGTTAGTTAGCAAGTAAAAGACTTTTCCTTTAAGGTGACTTTCCTAAAGTTAGGTGCTAGACACATAACAAAGTTACATTCCTATAAGGCACCGGTGTAGTGAGCTGCAAGAAAGGAACTTATTAACTTAAGATCTGATGTGGTTAAATCAAAGGCTACTACTTATATTCTCTATATGTGATTAATATATTTCCAAGGATACAATAGATAGAGGAAACTTTGCAGCAAACATTGATTCAACAATGAAATCTTTTTTAGTACTATTCTAATGATTTTAACTTCTTCAACAGATTCCTGTATTTTAGAATATTAGGCTTTCTGTCCTTGCATGGCTGGGAGGCTATAAACAGTCACACTCATAGTTGTAAGAGCCCGGACAAACTTGTCATGCAAGTTAGAAAGCTATCAGAGGGGCTTGGATTGGAACACTCCTATTAAGCTGAGGAGAACTTTTAAACTACAGCTCTGAATTAATGTTTTCAGAGAAAGGTGGTTGGGGGGAAGCCCCCGTAAGTATTAGAGGACTTGGTAAGAGGCGTAAGATAGTAAAGCAGTCAGACTCCGGTTTTCTTTGGGGTAGATGCTCTGGTAAGTCCAGGGGGTTCCTCGAGTCCTGATTAGCCTTTGCCCGTCAGTCCTCTTCCCCAGTTGACCTTTGCCACCGGGTAGGATTTCCCTCGCTGGCTCCCGGCAGCATGGACTATAGCCACCAGGCTCACTCTGTCCATGGAATTCTCCAGGCAAGAATACTGGAGTGGGTTGCCATTTCCTTCTCCAGGGGATTTTCCCAACCCAAGGATCAAACCCCAGATCTTACAGGCAGATTCATCACTGTCTGAGCCACCCAGGAAGCCCCATAGATCTATAAGCATTATTTTACTCACAGGCCTTTGTGATGTGAGGCTAATGTGTAGGCCGGGAATAATTGCCTTTCAGTTCCTCTGAGGGAGTCAGTCTTTTATAGCTGCTGTTTCACCTGTGATGGCTCTTGACAGAGGTGAAATTGGTGAACACGGCAAACACAATCCAAAGCAGCCCCGAAGCCAGGAAAGGCCTTCCACTCGCCCACGGGTGTGTTCTCCGAGCCTTCTCAAGATTTATTTTCACTATTTGACTGCCGTTCCCTGGCAATGATGGAGGATGTTGCTCATCAGAGACTGCACAACCTTCAGATCAGGCCACTGTCTGGAAAAACAGGGTGCTCCTGCTAGCAGAGTGAGAGAGGAGGAGGCCAGGGATGTCAGAGCAGCTGTCACGGCCCCACCTCCTGCTGCTCATATACACAGCAGACAGCCCATCTTCTAATCTCTGTTCATAGAGATGAGGAGTCAAAAGATGGTTCTATTGCATTTCCAAGGACAGATTGGTTTCAGTTAATACTATGATTTTTAAATAGCATATTTTAGCTTTACTACTTTATTATGATTCACTCCCGTTTAATTATGTCTCATATTTTATTTAGGAGCACCAGTGCTGGGTGGGGCCAGGGAGGGGAATACAGAGCACAGGGAGTTTTAGTGGTCCAGAAACTTGACTGCATCCTGGATTCAGTTAACTCCTGTGAGCCCAGAGCCACTGCACCCAATAATGAATAAACCGTCTCTGTCAGGAAATGAGAGGCAAGTCCATGTTCTATGATCACTGTCTGGGGTTGTCTCTCCTAAAACATGGGGCATTTGGGTCCACTGTCTTATCACCAGCTTTATACCAACTTGACCTTCTTGGGCAGTAGTCTGACTTGAGTTATATCTGAGTCAGCTTGGGCTACCATAATAAAATACCACAGACTGTGTGACTTAAACTACAGATCTTTATTTTCTCACACTCCTGGAGACTGTGAGCTCAAGGTGCCATCAGTGTTGGTACTGGTGAGGTCTCTCTTTTTGACTTGAAGATGGTCACCTTCTTGCTGTATTCTCACACAGCCTTTTCTCTGATCCTGCATGGGGAGAAAGAGAGACCTCTGGTGTCCCTTCCTCCTAGAAGGACACCAGTCCTATCACCAGTCCTATTGGATTCAAATCCCGCTCTTAAGACCGCAGTTAACATTAATCACCTCCTTATAGACCTTATCTCCAAATATAGTAACATTAGGGATTAGAGCTTCAACATATGAATTTTAGAAGGACACAATTTAGTCCATAACAATGTAAAAACATAGCACAAATAATTTAAATAAAGTAGTAGAAAAACCATGAACATCGGAGAGGAAAAAAGCTAAGTTTGGAATTAGGGTTACTAGAGGGGTCACAAAAAATAAGAGAAGTCATTTGGCTTCTCTAATTTGTTTCTTAATATAAAAAATGAGAATAAAAACAATGCCTATAAATCAGAGTTGTCATAAAGCTAAAAATGTGACAAAGCATGTGAAAATGCATTATAATGGTTAATAGCCTCCAATTATATTAAATTATGGGCCCACTGGTTCTGAAAGTGAGTGCTGCAAAAATAAAGGATTCAAAACAAGGAGGCAGCAGACTCCAGTAATGCCTCAGTCCATAGAGCAGCCAGGGCAAGCTTGGGGCATCCCAGAGTGTGACCAGCCATGCACTTCCTGTATCTTTGCAGCCCCCAAAAGAACACAGGCTGTTTCCTCTAGTCAAACAAGTTCTCAATACAAAGCTCAATCAGGTAAAATTTACACCCCAGGGCATTTACTACTGCTGATGGAAGGAATTTTGGAAATTAGATTGAGGTAATTGAATGCTGCCAATTGCCTGGGCCCAAGCTCCTTATAACTGATACCTCCATATAAAGGATTGATCAATGAATGGGCCTGATCTCCCAGGGTAGGACTTTTACCTTGAACAAATAAATTTCATTAACAAAGGACAGAATTTCTTTGATCCATGTGTTAAGTTGCTTCTGTCATGCCCAACTCTTTGCAACCCTGTGGATTGTAGCCTGCCAGGCTCTTCTGTCCAAGGGATTCTCCAGGCAAGAATACTAGAGTGGGTTGCCATGCCCTCCTCCAGAGGATCTTCCTGACCCAGGGATCAAACCTGAGTCTCTTGCATTGGCAGGCAGGTTCTTTGCCACTAGCTCCACCTGGGATCCATGCAAGTCCTTTATCTCCAAGGCCATGAATCAATCCAAGCCTAGGCAGGTGCAGTTCCTACCCCCAGGCCTTCTGGTTTACAGCTGTTTCGTGTATCTAGTAAATATTGGGTTGGCCAAAAAGTTCCTTCAAGTGTTTCTCAAAAGTAAGATGTTACAGTGAACACCGAACGAACTTTTTGGCCAAGGTATTGCACACCAGCTGTGATGGGTTCCAGGAATACAGCAAGAACATAGGTAGATACTGTTCCTATCATCACGGAGCCTATACTCTTGGAAGAGACAGATATTAATCAAGTAGTTATACACATTTTTAATGAAATACTTACTTTCAAAGGTAAATGGTGTCATGGGAGTTTGAGGTGGGTGACCCTGACGACATAATTGACATGTGAGGATGAGTACCAGTTAACTAAGAAATCATTAGGAAAGAGAAAGAAAAGTGAGTCAGGTAAAAGTTCCTATGGTAAGAGGGGTCATGGCAGGTGGAAGGGGTGTTAGCAGAGTGGTGTGGTTGGTGTGCTTGAAACAAAGAAAGAGGGTGGCTTGTGGTATGAGATAAGGCTGGAGAAACAGGCAGTAGAAAAACTACAGAGACCCTTATAAGTCAAGTTATAAATTTATTTTATCCTGGAAGCAATAAGAAACCATTAACATATTTTAATCTGGGCAAAAATGATGATGTAATAAGATTTGCTTTCTTGGATGGATCCCTTTGTTTGTGCTATGGGACACTGTTTATTGAGAAAATATAGATAAGTGAGTCCCCTGTTGGGAAGCTCTAGTAGCTCTTCTGGCCAGAGACCACAGTAGCCTAGAACAGGTGCCACTGTGGAGATTCATTCTTTCATCAGATGTTTATTGAATGCTTCAGTATGCCATTCCTGTGCCAAGGCTAGAGACTATTTGAATAGTTAAGAGATTAAAAAAAGACATGCTGATGACCTGTATGTGGAATGCAAGAAGAGAGAGCTGTTGAAAATAATGTCTAAGTCTTTGACTCATCAGATACAGAACAGATAGTGGAGCTGGAGGGGGCCCATGTTTAGGGAAGAAGAGTGAACTCTTGGACCTGGACATTTTGGGTTTGCAGTACCTTTGAGAGGACTTAGGGAGATATCAGGAGGGACAGCAGATTAAGAGTCCACAGCACAGAGGGGAGGTATGTTAGTCACCACATAAGGATGGGAGAGGAAGCCACTGGTGCGGTGAGATCCTTCAGGGCCAGTGCAAAGTGTGAGTGAAAAAGAGCACCCAGGGCTGGCCCTCAAAGGGCGACTAGCTCTTTGCAGCGGAGATGAGAGGAAGATGAAACCTGGAAGGGAGTCCAAAGAAAGAATAAGGAGAGAGATAAAAACTTAGGGCAATGTAAGTCATGAAAACCACGAGCAGCAGGAATTGGTCAATAGTGGAAAATTCCACCGATGAGTCAAGTGAGAAGAAGACTGAAAAATATTCATTTGCTCCGTAACACAGAGATCATTGATTACATTTGTAAGAACAGTTAGAGTGAAGGGACAGTCACCAAATGGGAGCCGGAAGAGAAGTGAAGGAGAGGTGAGAATGTAGAGAAGCTTCTCTAGAGACCTTTGGCTCCGAAGCAGCTGAGGTGGGGGGAAGAGAGAAGATACGAGTGGTTACCTGGATGATTTTCCTACAATGCACTGTTCTGCTTTGCCTCTGATGGTCCAAGATTTCTACCTCTATATTCCCTGTTTCACAAAAAGCACATACACTCGGACCTCAAGTGTCAGGGGAATCCCTAGGGCTCAGCTCAGAGCATCCACTCTGGCTCTAAATATAGGTAAACACACTGCATTTGTCATATCATCCCAGGAAATAAGGCCCCAGGAAAGCCATGGCCCACAGTCAGGAAGCTATTTGGAAGGGTTCCAAGCATGAGAAGAAAACATTTGACAGCCTATATCTGTATTAAGAAAATTGCTGCTCTGGGTAAGGTTTCAATAGGAGCAAGTGTTTCTGCTAATGCAGAACATTCGCCAGTAACAAATCCACTGTTTGACATGGCAAGCAATGGTGACAGGTCTGTGTTCCTAAATACTCCATTTCATTAACTGAAGCTGTCTCCTTCCTTAAGCATTAACTCACTGAATTCTGCCACTCAGATAAACTGCCTGAAGCAGACGGGTATTCCTTGTGATCTCACAAACAGTACTTCTCTATAGCTCCTTTTTGTTTTAATGCATGAGCTTTAAGGTGGTAAAAAGTTGCAAACTGTCATTTGTCACTTTTTGGTGGCAATAATTTAGCATCTAATGAGCAAAACTTGCAACTCCTGCCCCAGGCAGTGCAAAAGCTCAGGAACTACTGCTGAGGGTACAAATGGAAGACTTTACAAAGGAAATAAATGTGGCTCAGAGATGGAAATCAAGCTGAGAAAACAAGCGCTTGAGTGTGTCTGGGCAGCAAATACAAGAAAGAAACTTTAAAGGCGGATCACTGATGCATATTAAACTTAAAAGGGGCAGCTAATGCCACAGGAGTGATAAGAATAAAGTAATAATCATAATATCGATATAGCCCTCATTTATCAAGTGCCACATACTGTGTCCTATGCACTATGCCAAGGGCTTTGCCAGATGTTCTCTTTGGGTCATTACAGTAATCTCATGAACTGTTCAAAGAATCCAATAGCTCAAGCTGAACTTCAGTTTAGAAATCCTCAAAACAGAAATTATAATGATGACAGGTCACAAAGCTAACAAGTTTCAGAGACGGATTTTGAACTCATGTGCATTTGACCCAGGAGAACAAAGCTTTTAAACATTGTGTCAGGAACTGGACAAGAAATAAAAAGATCTGGAATTTTTACTACAGTGCCTGCGTGCTAAGTCACTTCAGTCGTGTTCAACTCTGTACAACCCTATAGACTATAGCCTGTCAGGCTTCTCTGTCCATGGGATTCTTCAGACAAGGGTACTGGAGTGGATTGCCATGCCCTCCTCCAGTGAATTTTCCCCACCCAGGGATCGAACCACATCTCCTGTGGCCCCCGCATTGCAGACAAATTATCACTGAGCCACCACAGAAGCCAGTTTTTATCACACCTGGCTACAAATTAACTGTGTGGCTCGGGATCAGAAAAGTACAATAATTTTTTCTGAGTTTCACATCTACAAAATGAAGAGTTTCGTTTTTCTATGAAAAAAATGCCATTGGAATTTTTATGAGGATTGCATTGAATCTATAGATTTCTTTGGTTGATATGAACATTTTAATAATATTAACTCTTTCAATGAGCACAAAATGTCTTTCCTTCTCTGTCTTCAGTTTCTTTCATCACTGTCTAATAGTTTTCAGTATACAAGTCTTTCACATCCTTGTTAAATTTATCCCTACGTGTTTTATTCTTTTTGATGCAATTGTAAATGAGATTGTTTTCTTAATTTCTCTTTCTGATAGGGCATAATAAGTGATCAAAAATGCAACAGATTTTTGTATATGGATTTTGTATCCTACAACTTCACTGAATTCATTTATTAGTCCTAACATTTCTCTTTTTTTCCTATTTGCTCTGGCTAGTGTTTTCAGTACTGAGTCAGATAAAAGTAATGAGTGCATGCACCTTTGTCTTGCTCCTGATCTTAGAGGAAAGGCGTTCAGTTTTTCAACGTTGCGTATGATGTTGACTTTATTATCTGTATTGTCTGGAGGTGCATTCCCTCTATACCCACTTTACCCACTTTATTAATACTCTGGCTGCTTTCAAGATTTTTCTCTTTGTTGTTGGTTTTGAGAAATGTGATTATAATGTGCCATGGTATTGTTTTCTTCATATCATTTGCACTTGGGATTTATTGAACTTTTATCTGTTGATATACAGTTTTATCAAATTTGGAAAAAATTAGTCATTATTTCTTCAAGTATTTTTTGTCCATTTCTCCCCTTATGTCAAAGAATCCAATTACATGTATTTTCTGCCACTTGAAGTTATCACACAGCTCATTCATGCTCTTTTTATTTGCTTTAAAATGCTTCTCTGTATTTTATTTTGGATACTTTCTTTTGTCTTCCAGTTTACAAATCATTATTTCTGAGGTATACAATCCACTGTTATCTTGCCCAATGTATTTTTCATCTCAGATATTGTAGTTTTCATCTCTAGAAATTTGATTTAGATCTTTTTTATATCTTTTCCATCATGACATAACATGATTAATCTTTTCTCTGGCTTCTTGTGAAGTACAGTTACAATAACTGTTTTAATGATCTTGACTGCTAATTCCTTCGTCTAGTCATTTCTAAGTTGGTTTTGATAGATTGGATTTTATCCTCACTCTGAGTTTTATTTTCCGACTTCTTCATATATCTAGTATTTGGCTGCATGCTGACCTTATGAATTTCACCTTACTGGGTGCCAGATAGTTTTATAGTCCTAGAAATATTCCTGAGCTTTGTTCTGAGATAACAGTTACATTACTTGGAATCAGTTTGAGCTTTTTGGATCTTGCTATTAATCTTTATTAGGTACGACCACGGCAATGTTTAATCCGGGACTCATCTTGTCCTGCTACTAGGGCAAAACTCCTGAGTACACTAACCATTGCCCTATAAATTATAATGTTTTTCCATTTGGCTGATAAGAGCAAGAACTATTCCTGGCTCTGCATGAGCTCTGGACAGTATTACTGTTAGGAGCCCTAACATCTGAGTAGCCAGGATAGGCCTGAGACCTTGCTTAGGCCTAAGTTTCAATGTCCTGGAGACAGGGTGGAGGCTAAGTTCACAGAAACTCCTCCCTAAGAAGATCCCGCCGGCGCCAAAATTGAGAAACTCCTCCCTAGAAAAATCCCACCGGCGCCAAAATTGGGCCAATCAGAAGAAACAGGGAAATCCCCCAGAGAAAACCCCGCACATATAAACTGGCCAATGAGCTTCCGCGCGTGCATGAACTGGCCAATGAGCTTCTGCCAGCTTGATCTTTTGAACAGAAATAGGTGCTTATGTAACTTGAGACTATAAAAACCGCTGTGACCTGGGCTCGGGGCTCTTGTCCCACTCCACTGCGCTGGAGGAGGCATGAGCCCTAGCTCGAGCTAGAAATAAACCCCATTCTTGCTTTTGCATTGCTGCGAGTGTCTTATTCTACCAGTATGGGGGGACCAGACTCAGGGCATAACATTTGGGGGCTCGTCCGGGATCCCTCTGACTGGGGAGAATAACGCTCTCCCGGCAGAAGGGGTTCATCAGCCCGGAGGAGGGCTGATTATAGCACCGGTGCAAGGTCTGTTCAGGGGCGATCGCCGTAGCCAGCGTAAGGTCGAGGCCCAGCATTCGCGGTGGAAGGCAGCTGGATCTGCAAGGTCTGTTCAGGGGCGAATTGGTCGCCGTAGCCTGCATAAGGCCGAGGCCCAGCATTCGCGCTGGAAGGCAGCTGGCTCTGCAGGAGAGAGGAGGTCTCTCCCAATCCGGAATCTGGTGGGCAGTGGACGTCCTTCGGTAATGTTACTTTAAACTGCAGGAAGCCTCAGAGGTCTCAGAGACCTAGTAGTGTGTTTTCGGCCGATGTTTGTCCTCCATTTGTCGTGTTATCGTGTGTGCCGGCACTGTTTCTGTCTCTCTCCTGTGTCTTTTCTCTCCCGTAATCTATTCTGTGGTCATGGGTCAAGGAAGCTCTACCCTGCTCTCCCTCATGATGGATCATTTCTCTGACTCTAAATCTAGGGCGCGAGACTTGTCTCTGCTAGTGAAGAGGAATAAGCTGGTGATGCTCTGCTCTTCGGAGTGGCCCACTTTTAATGTCGGGTGGCCGAGAGAGGGAACCTTCAGCCTGCCCACCATCCGGGCTGTTAGGGGGAAGGTTCTCACGCCCGGCCCTTCTGGCCACCCAGACCAGATGCCCTATATCCTGGTCTGACAAGATCTGGTGGAAAACCCACCAGCATGGATAAAGCCTTCTGTTTCTATCCTTTTCACCCATAATCCCACCTGGGTTGACTGTCAGTAGCTGTTACAGGTGCTCTTCACCACGGAAGAACGGGAGCGGATTCTATCGGAAGCTCGGAAACATGTCCGGGGTGTGGACGGGAGGCCCACCCTGCAGCCGAACCTAATTGATGAGGGATTTCCATTGACCCGGCCCCAGTGGGACTTTGAGCGCGCAGAAGGTAGGGAGCATCTCCGAGTGTACTGCCAGACTCTTATGGCAGGCCTCCGAGCAGCTGCCCAGAGACCAAGGAATTTGGCTAAGATAAAGTTGTTCAGGGATTGGTTTTGGCTATGAAGATTAAATGAAAATTATGCTGCGAATACAATCTCCAGAGCTCGGGTCAAGTAAAAAGGATGAATCGGACCCTAAAAGAAACATTCACAAAATTGGCAATAGAGACTGGCGGGGACTGGGTGACTCTCCTTCCTTATGCCCTTTTATTGTTTATGGGGTCCCTCCGCCGACCCCCTATAGAATCGGTCCAACTGTTTTATAAACTAGTAAATTTTATATTGTAATGTCTAATTCATGACTAAAGACTCACACTGTGTCTGTCTTAATATGTCTTGGTATGTCTTTGTCTCTGAGTAATATTTTTGAAGTTAATTTGTAAATGAGCTCTATTTAATTGGCTTAAAGGGTAAGTGCTTACAAATCAGATAATTCTAAATTAATAAATTCCAGGTTCAAGTAAAGTGTAAAATATTCAGTATTAAATACCTGATATTAATGTTTGTTGATCTATCTAATATAGACATGTCTTAGAGTAATTAACATTAAGTAGAATATTTTCATTGCACCTAGGTTCAATATAAATTAAATATCATATCTGTTACAAGTTTGTCGACAAAGAAATTACCTTAAGTGAAAAAAAAAACTTCTAAGAAATGTAAATGAGACATGAGCTTTTAGATAAACTCTATTAAGATTAAAAATGTCTGTCTAAAACAGTTTCTCTAGATTTTGGCAACCTGAATTTCTAAGGTTGTGCTAAATTAAGTAACAAAAGTTTATTGAATAGCTAGGTCATTTCCAAATAAAATAAGATTCTGAAACATTCACTACTGAATACTAACTTACAGAAAAACTAAAGATTTTAGACTATTAACAAATAATGTTTGATGCCATCCTGAGATGTTTGGTAAAATTTTGTAAGTTATCACTGGTATTTATGTTCACCAATCTATAGAATGCTAATATAAAGGTCAATTCTTGGTTGCTTAAGGGAAGTAAGATGTGTGTGTTCAGTAAAGAAGGTATGAATAATGAAGTTACATTTTATGAAGGAAAAAGGTAGTGGGTCTGACTTACAGTTGGCTGTTTCAGGATGGGAGAACAAATGGGTACAGAAAGTGATAAAATGGTTTTGTGGAAAATGGACCCCAAGGAAAGAGTTTTGTGTATAAATAAACGTTTTCTTGAGATGTTAAACTGCATTTGACAATAGATTTAAGATTATTTGCCTCTTAAATGGTCTGTTCTATATTTGCCTCTGAAATCCTATATTGTTACTAAGGCTGAGTGAATAGCTATTGTTTCAGTGACCTATAATACCATCTGACTGAGTGCTCTAAACCTTTCTGATATTTGTTGACAAAACTTCCTCAATCAATCTGATGAAGCACTTTGGCTTCTAGCTGCCTTTGGGATGCTTCAGAGGGCCCCTGAAACATCCCAAAGGGAGATATTACACTAATTGGGTTCAACTTCCATGTTAAATTACATGGGAAGTACTGTCAAGTGAATAATAAGTCTTGGGTATATTGTATGGTAAATGTTACTAATACAGATATCCTAGAAACAATTTATATATAAATTCTGATATATTCAGGTAAAATGTTGCCATAATTCTGATTACTGTCTTAAAGTGTTGTCACAGCACTAACCAAGTTTCTTGTGAAAATGCTTCCTCTTTCAGAAGATTTATAAAAAGGACCTTTGGATAAATACAAGTTTCTGAACTGGGTAAGAAATTAAAAGATTCTAGTGAGAAACCTGATGACTGTACAAAGGTTAACAAAAGGACCGAATGAACTGGCAAATATGCTTATAACTTTTATGGTTTCTAAAAAATTACTGGTTTGAATCTGTGTTTTCCAGATTTTAGGAAACCTTCCCCTCAAACTAATTATGACTTAACAGTAATTTGGTAAAATGGTATTTAATAGACAAATTGAAGCATTTAACATTTTTCTCTGTCTGACCCCTTCAGAGACTGGAAACTCTTAGGCTTCCAGTAACATTATCAGATAAACTAAGAAGGTTATCTCACTAACAGGTACGGAAATCTCAGTTTGGGAGACCTTAAGAAAGGGAGGAATTCACTCACATCTGTTAGGCAAAATCTGTGATAAGCCTTTGAGATGATTTTCTCTAACCCTGAAAGGTTTTAAAGTTAAGTTTGAGACTCCATAAAAATTTCAGCAAAAAAAAAAAAAAAACAGAAAAGCCTATGGTTATATAAATAATCAGGTCAAGTTTATTGAGAACAGATTTATTTTGTAAACAAGTCTTAATTTGGTTATATTTGATAAAAATGAGTAATTTTAGGGAAAAAAAGATGTTTCAATGAGTGTTAAATCCCAGTTTGTTAATGGAAATCTGTTTCTACTAAGACTCATTTCTTGAATGGATCTTTGCTGTTATGTGATATTAATATAGGATTTGGTTGAGTTCTTGAAGAGCACCCTAGGTTTGTTTCTGAAGCTTGTCTCAGTGATCTATCTTTGGATGAAGATCAGATGCCTCATGACCTGCAACCAGGACTAGAAAAAGACATAATTTAAGGGACTGTCTCCAACCTGGATGGAAGGACTTTTTTTCAGAAGAAACTACACTACACCAGGATGAGAAGACGACGACATCAGAGGTAGACAGCTTGCCCAAGATGCTGGACCTGATTCGTATGATTATTTATAATGTTTTCTTGACTTCTTAGACCTCTGCATATAAATCAAATGCTTTTCTACCATAGGCCTGATCCTATGCTAGTTTTAGAAATTAATCCAATTGTCGGGTTTGTAGACATGTAAAAGCTCATTCTGCTTATACAAAAACTCTGTTAGACTTGTGCCATCCTAATGTCCTTTAAACCATGGCAACAGTCTGCTTCTAAATTGGAAAATTAAAAAAATAGCTGGAAATCAGAGTCAGGGCTATGGGAAATCCAAGATGGCTGCTTGGCTTTTCCCAGCTCCCTGACAAACCTCATTTTTTATTGGATGGGTTAAAGCCTCCCTGGCTACAGGGCTTCCATAATGGAAAATCATGAAATATTAAGTTTGTAAATTGTTAAATTAAGTTTCTAGTTTTGTTAATGTCTAATTGGAGGGACTGATGCTGAAGCTGAAACTGCAATACTTTGGCCACCTCATGCGACGAGTTGACTCACTGGAAAGGACTCTGATGCTGGGAAAGGTTGGGGGCGGGAGGAGAAGGGGACGACAGAGAATGAGATGGCTGGATGGCATCACCGACTCTGTGGACATGAGTTTGAGTGTACTCCGGGAGTTGGTGATGGACAGGGAGGCCTGGCGTGCTGTGATTCATGGGGTTGCGGAGAGTCGGACATGACTGAGCGACTGAACTGAACTGAACTGAACTGAATGTTTACTAAGACTCACTGCTGAAACAGTTCCTTGTTACGTGATACTGCTAAAAGATTTAACTAAGTTATTAAAAAGGACACTCCAGGTTAGTTTCTAAGGCTTATCTCAGTAACCAATCTTCAGATAAAGGTCAGATGCTCCATAATGTACAACCAGGAGATTAACACCAGGCTTAGTCATTTAACAAATGAAGTCAGGTGACTTGGGGTATACCAGGCTTTATCTAAGAAAAGTTCTTGACTTATAATTCTTATTTTACTCTTAACTGCTAGCTATGGCTATATTATTTTCTATGTCACTTGTTTCACTGAGCCTGTGATATAATGCTGATATGCAGTTCCATATGAGATCAATAATTGTAATAATGAGACTCTGGGTATGAGAAAAAGCAACAAGAGGGAATATTTTCCTGGACCAGGAGGCTAGTAAGACAGTGGTCCAGAGACTTTTGCTACTTGCAAGGCCTGGTCCAATTTTAGCACACTGAGTGGCCCATCGCTTCCCTAGACCTGGGAAATGAGCCTTCCCAGCACCGCGGGACACAATGGCCATAAAGTGGTGTCACATGGTCGGATATGTGGCTATGAAGAGACCCTGCTGACTAGAAGTTGGTACTTGCCAGCTGCCTCTACAAAGATTATGTCATGACCATTGCAAGCTGCTGAACTTCAACACCCCCTGAAAGAAGTTCAGGGTGAAAATCAGGAATGAGGCACTCTGTGCTCTGAAAAAACTGGCAGAACAGGCCTTCAGATAGTCAGATCTTTTCAGAAAAAGGTTTTATGAGTTCCAATTCTTGCATCTTCTCATACCTAGAAAAACACTGACGTCATTAATGGTGACATCTGCTTTGGCTATTAAAAAAATTTTAGTATTAAAAGTCAAAATAGAGTAGCTATGGTTCAGACATCCTGGGAAATAACTATTTCCCAGATATCCTGAAAAATGATATTATGGGTGTGATTTCAGATTAGATGCTATAACCTAATGTAGAACTTAATGCTTCTGTAATGCAATTTTTGCTTCTGTACTTTGCTTGCTGCTTGCTGCTCATAAAACCAAAGTTACTCCATTTTAGATAAGGTTGTCTTTAAGTAAAGATTCCTAAAATTGTTTTTGAGTAAGGCTGTATAAAGATCCCTGGATCATACTCTACCCACGGAGAAAGATTCCTCCGTTTGAACAACAGAAAAGGGGGGAGATGTTAGGAGCCCTAACATCTGAGTAGCCAGGATAGGCCTGAGACCTTGCTTAGGCCTAAGTTTCAATTTCCTGGAGACAGGGTGGAGGCTAAGTTCACAGAAACTCCTCCCTAAGAAGATCCCGCTGGCGCCAAAATTGAGAAACTCCTCCCTAGAAAAATCCCACCGGCGCCAAAATTGGGCCAATCAGAAGAAACAGGGAAATCCCCCAGAGAAAACCCCGTGCCCCGTATAAACTGGCCAATGAGCTTCTGCGCGTGCATGAACTGGCCAATGAGCTTCTGCCAGCTTGATCTTTTGAACAGAAATACGTGCTTATGTAACCTGAGACTATAAAAACCGCTGTGACCTGGGCTCGGGGCTCTTGTCCCACTCCACTGCGCTGGAGGAGGCATGAGCCCTAGCTCGAGCTAGAAATAAACCCCATTCTTGCTTTTGCATTGCTGCGAGTGTCTTATTCTACCAGTATGGGGGGACCGGACTCAGGGCATTACATTACCTCTAATCTTTTTTAATACTTTTTGCCCTGGTCTCTAGTAGTTCTTTACACAAATGCTGACTGGGGCTCAGGTGAAGAAGCCAGGGGTCTCTAGAGTTCCCCACAGAACTCTGGAATTCCTGGAATTCCTTCTCTAGAATTCCTTTTCTCTCTGAAGTTCTCTTTAACCTAGCTTTCTGCTCTGTGAACTCTAGTCACCTTGGCCCTCCTGATTTCTCAACTCTTGTCTTCTAAATTCAGGCCACAGTGCCTCATCTGGGGGTCTCCTCTGCCTACAATGCCTGGAAACTCTCTCTAGGCAATAACCTGGGACAATCACGGGACTCATCATTCTTGTTTCCTGTCTCTTAGGGATCATTCATCTTCACTGTCCAGTATCCAGTGTCTTGAAAACTACTTCCTTAACTATCGTGCTCAGTCTTTTTTTTTCATAAATCCAGTCCCTGTTATCCTCTCCAAGCTGAAAGTGACTACTTCTAATATAGCATAGTTAGTAATAGCTGTATTACAGTAGAGCAAAATGCAAGTGGTGGAATTCTTAACACATTTTTGTAATTCCTAAACTTGACATGAAAACGGTGCTTGTATCATGTGTATATGAATATCTGCTCTAAGTCAGCCACTATGTAGACCAAATATGTTTATGTTGTACTTTCAGTTCAGTTCAGTTCAGTTCAGTCGCTCAGTCGTGTCTGACTCTTTGCGACCCAATGAATCACAGCACGCCAGACCTCCCTGTCCATCACCAACTCCCGGAGTTCACTCAAACTCATGTCCATTGAGATGGTGATGCCATCCAGCCATCTCATTCTCTGTCATCCCCGTCTCCTCCTGCCCCCAATCCTTCCCAGCATCAGAGTCTTTTCCAGTGAGTCAGCTCGTTGCATGAGATGGCCAAAGTATTGGAGTTTCAGCTTTAGCATCAGTCCTTCCAATGAACACCCAGGATTGATCTCCTTTAGAATGGACTGGTTGGATCTCCTTGCAGTCCAAGGGACTCTCAAGAGTCTTCTCCAGCACCACAGTTCAAAAGCATCAATTCTTCGGCAATCAGCTTTCTTCACAGCCCAACTCTCACATCCATACATGACCACTGGAAAAACCATAGCCTTGACTAGACAGACCTTGGTTAGCAAAGTAATGTCTTTGCTTTTTAATATACTATCTAGGTTGGTCATAACTTTCCTTCCAAGGAGTAAGCGTCTTTTAATTTCACGGCTGCAATCAACATCCGCAGTTATTTTGGAGCCCAAAAAAATAAAGTCTGACACTGTTTCCACTGTTACCACATCTATTTCCCATGAAGTGATGGGACCAGATGCCATGATCTTTGTTTTCTGAATGTTGATATTGTACTTTAAATATCCATTATCATAAATTTGTAAATTAAAAATGACAACTTTAAATAATAAAGGTTAAAATGCAGAGAATATATGACATCCAGTTAGTGAATGGCAGAGAAATGATGGAATAAACTCTGACCTAACTTCAAATCTTGCCACCCTTTCAGAAAGACATGCTACCACCAATGTGTTCATTTGATGAGCTGTTGAAATGATTATAATGTGTCCAGTCTGTGGCAGACTTTGTGATAACAGAGATGATACAAAAGAGGGCATTGTCCTGGCACTCAAGTGACTTACAGGCTTTTATAGAATGGGACACAAATGTGAAGTAACTGGAGAAAAAGGAGTTGCTCAACCGTGTTCTATACTTCTGAATGAAAGCCAGTGAGGGAAAGACAAAAAAAAAGAAATTTATAAATTGGTACCTTCTCACCCTTTCTCTCCAGTCGTGATATGTGCAGTTGACTCTCTTCCTTGTCGTCTTCTACAGGACTTAGGATCAAGCGATTCCTGGCCAAGATGCAAAAGCATAATTGTCCCATTCTCAGATGGATTCAGATGAAACTAATAATAAAATCAGGTTCCATTCCAAGAAGAGACATTGAAGAAGAACCAATCTGGGTGTATGAGGAATTGCATATGCAATGGCATGCATCTTTATGCTGTATCAAATTCACTAATGTCTTACCATATCAAGCTGAAAATGTCACCACTATCTGGAAATTTGCACGTTTTGTTAGGAAAATGATTTTTCTCTTTGTTTTTATGCTTCTTCACTAGTTTGGTTCCATAATAATACATGAAAACATCTGTTTGGAAAAAAAAAAAAAATTGATGTCTTTCCCTGTTTGCCTTTCAGCTGTGATTTTTGGCCTGAAGTTGTGAAACTCTGATGAAAAGTTATGTCCTCCTCATTAAAACAAATGTCTTCTTTTGTATTAGGAAACTATGTTCACTAAGTCTGACTCATTTGGGGGACCACTTAGTGTCTCTGGGAAAAATAAAAGTGTACGGCGACCTTGCAGATGGAGCTACAATTGGGTATATCAAAAGCAAAGAATAAAAGGAAGACAGGGACAGGAAGAAACAAGTAAAAGATAGAAGTTCACTCAGCAGATTAATGTTACCATGGATCAAACTTAGAACATTTTAATAAGCATATTGCCTGGAATTTAAAATATAAAAGCAATTGTTCAATAAAACAAAAACTCAAAACAGAGAGCTAAAAGGGCTCATGAAAGATGAGACCACAGAAAGAGTTGAAATGCTGTCTTCAGGAGAGAAGTAGAGACACAGCACACCATTACAAAAGGAAGGTCGTGTTGGGAGCAGCACAACGGAGACCAGACATGACTGAAAGTTCTCTAGAAACGTGGGCTATAGACTTAAGGAAAAAACAAGCAAATGTAACTAGAAATCCACAAAAAAATTAACAAGATATGGATATAATTTAAAATGGAAAGATTAAATCCAACATATTTAAAATTAGTGCTCCTAAAGAACAGAGAATAACTAAAATTATTCTTATACGTGTAACACACAAATAATATTTAAATAGATACAGACGTGTACACAAATTTTTTAGAAACAGAAGAAGCATTGCATATATAGATCAAAAAGTCATCCCATGTCCCTGGAAATTTTGATGCAGGGTGGTCATCACCAAAATGAAATTCAAACAAGTGTCTGCCAAGGTGTGAATGGATAAAGTATATGTGTGATACATATATGTATGTATGTGTGTGTGTGTGTGTGTGTGTGTACATATACACAAATGGAATATTATCCATGAGAAAGAAGGAAATCCTGCCATGTGTGATAATAGGGATGGACCTTGAGGGCATTATGCTCTAAGTGAGATGTCAGACATGCTTGTATGCTAAGTCACTTCAGTCATGTCAGACTGTGCAACCCTATGGACTATAGCCCACCTGGCTCCCCTGTCCACGGAATTCTCCAGGCAAGAATATTGCAGTGGGTTGCCATGCCCTCCCCCAGGGGATCTTCCTGATCCAGGAATCTAACCCGAGTCTCTTACATCGCCTGCATTGGCAGGCACATTCTTTACTGCTAGCACATCTGAGAAGTCTGAGATGTTAGACAAAGACAAATACTACTGTGTAATATACCTTTTATGTGGAATCCTAAAAAGCTGAACTCATAAAAACAGAGTAGGATGGTCATTACCAGAGGCTGGGGCAGGAGAAACTGGAAAAATGTTGTTTGATGGTTCAGACATGCAACTAGTAGATAAATAAATTCCAGAAATGTAATGCACAGCATAGTGGTTGTAGTAAACAATACTATATTAGAAATTTTGAAGTTGCTAAGAGATTAGATCTTAATTATTCTCAACTCAAAAAAGAAACACTTCTATGTGATGTAATAGAAGTGCTAGCTAATGCTACCATGGTAATTATACTATGGTTTATAAATGCATCAAATCAATACATTGTACACCTTAAACTTAAATGTCAATTATAAAAAATGAAATTCAAACAAAATACTGGATTTCAAAAATTAAGAATTCTCTGTGCAACCAGGCAAAATGATTATATAAATCAACTCATCTCAGACTCTCTTCCCCAGTGAGAGAAAACAATAGAAAACAATAGAAAAAAATCTAGAAAACAATAGAACAAAGCCTAAAAGTCTCCACAGAAATAAAGAATGGGACCAAAACTTTTATCCCCAGCCAAATCAACATTCTAGTCTAAAGATAAGAAACACCTCTGAGCATGCAAGAACTCTGGGAATGTAATCCCCATGAGACTTCTAGAACTTTCTAGAAGATTCTCAAGAGCAAAATTCAACCAAGCAAGAGCTGAATAGAGAAACTCTGGATAAACTTCATCTGATTAAGTAAGGGTGTAAAACTGAAATAAATATGGAGTTATAGTTACAGAACAGAATGTAATTGTTTAATAAACACTGACAAAGTGGAAAAGATAGAACAAAG
This sequence comes from Moschus berezovskii, assembly GCF_049115385.1. Taxonomy (NCBI): domain Eukaryota; kingdom Metazoa; phylum Chordata; class Mammalia; order Artiodactyla; family Moschidae; genus Moschus; species Moschus berezovskii. Next base: position 75,939,256 of record NC_142471.1, read on the forward strand.
TTGGGATAGAAAAGAGGAGGAAAAATATGAAAAATAGTGTAAAGACCTTCAAAGCAGGTAAACCAAGTAACAGAATTCTATATCAAGAGCTGTGAAAAATAGCTTTTACTTTGCATGCAAGCTAACAAGTTATTCTTCCACGGTTCCACTGATGCTTACAGAAAGCCTGATACTCCTGGGTCGAAGGCAAAGCAACATGAATCTCATGCTCACTTCAGTTCCCCTGTCCCCCAAACTCTATGTGGACAATGCAGAGCAGCCTGAATCAATGCTGCGCATGCAGTGGGTCTGCATCACAGCTGAGAAACCCAGGGTCTAGGGAACCCCAGTGTTTTATAAGGGGTCCGCTGGAAAAACTGCCCAAACTTTGCCCCAGAGGGAGACATTATCTTTAGTGCTGTGGGCAGCAAATAAATCTTTCCCCTGCCTATAATCATTATAATCAGGAAGTGGATGAAAAAGGGGCAAGTTGAGAGGAAGATGAAGTATACTGATTTCACTGCAGTTCATAATAAGGAGTAAATGGTACTCACTAAAAATTTTGAGAGCAAATATAAAGAAACAGCCCAGATATACTGGTAGCATAAGAGGGAAAGCATGCAGCGTCGTTTGTAAAAGCAAAAACCCCTATTTAATCTTGAAGTTTCAGCTGAAATGTCACTTCTCTACAGAGGCCTCTCCTGAACACCAGACCAAGTTTGCTGTTCTTGGTATCATCTCTCATAGCTGCCAAGGTCACAGCTAGTGAGTGGTGGAGCTGAGGTTCAGGCCTAAAATTGTTCATGCTAAAAGTTTGCACTCTTAGTAACTCATCTCTGCAGGCCACTCACTGATGCATCTAATTATATTCCATTCACACCTGATAGCACAGAGTTTTGTCTAGCTTTCAAGGCTTAATTTTCCAATACCTTGTAATATTTGAGACATATCTTATGTGATCTGAGCATGGCCCCCAGGACCTAGCAGAAAACAAGCACCCTTTAAAATCATTCAATAAGTAATATGAACACAAATGAACATTTGGGGAGCCCAGGGGAGCCTGGTGGGCTTCTGTCTATGGGTCACACAGAGTCGAACACGACTGAAGTGACTTAGCAGCAGCAGCAGCAACTAAATACCTACTGATCACCCTGCTTTGCAGCACACGAGTAGCAGTTTGAAGGAGAAAAACCAGGACCAACTCTATCTCCTGGTCCTAAGCACTAAATCATTATCTGTCCCTAATGAATTATGTGTGAAATTCCTGAGGTTATAAGGGGAAACCACACACAGTCCTTGAAATAGCTTTCAAGGGTGAATAATGAATGCTCTATATTTAACGCATGAGAATGCAACATGCAGAAAATTGCACGAGAGGTCAAACTCCCATTCCTTGCAACAAGAGATCTTTCTGTCTTCCCACCAATAAATGAATCACTGATCATTAAATATTTTAAAACATCCAAACAGGATCCATAAAGCCTGGGTTTCTCTGATCTCTTTGCTTCAGGCCTTCTCCTAACCATGGGCATCATCACCTAATTAAGTGATATCATGGATTTTTTGCCTTTCTGAGAAGTGGGCACCACAGCTCTACTCCCTATAAAACTGGCTACCATGTTGGAATTTGAGGAAAAGTAAATCTCACCATCATGATGATAGAATGTGCAGTTGAAGCCAGGATAGTGATGGCTCTGAGAAAATGGAATCTTTGACAGCATAAGTTTAACTCTGTCAAATTATTCAGCTTTTTTCTTAAAAGTCACATAATATTTCACACAGGTATTACTTTTGCCATCAAATATCACTTTGGTAAAAGTTAATAATTTAGGAACTTTTACATATCTTTTATAAAGGGCTCACACAATAAACGCACAAGATGCGTAACGAGAGAGCCCTCTCACCCTGTGAGTTTTGAGTGATTGTGTCAGTCGGCATCATTAACATAGGTGATGCAGAGGCTGGGTGAGACTAGCAGTGTGGGTGTCTCCACTGGGGCTCCAGTTTTTCCACGCAGTTGCCCAGCTTACAGCTATGTGTAGAGGGAGAGAGGACCAAAGGAACCTTAACACAGTCAGTGAAGCCTTTGTTTTTTGTTTTTTTTTTTTTTTTTGAAACCTCAGACTGATAACGCTGGGCTATATTCCATCTCTCTCCAGTTCATCTCTCACTCTTGGGATTATCTCCATGGCAACCAGGAATGCATCCACAACCTTGAGGATATATTTATCTGCCTTTCTACCTTTCTTAGGGTTAACTTTGTTAACCTAAGTGTGTCAAAACATGATGGTTTCCAGCGCACTTTTGAATTAATTTAGTGATGCATCATGAAATCCTGAGAATCAAGCTGCGCTTTTTCAAACCTATGAGAGGCATTTTGTTAACTGTTAGCAAGTTAGCCTCAATGAGACTCAGCCTCCTTTCTCATGTGTACAATGAGGGTAGAAATATAAAAATATTAGGAGGATTGGATGGATTTTTTGTAACACATGAAAATAAAACCTAGGATCATAATTGGTCTTTAGGAGTGCTCCAAAAATGCCAGCTCCATCGTTGGAGAACATCCCTTTAGCTGTTGATTTAATGGACATGGAAGGTGTGTCCCAGGCTTTTACTCTCAAAGGTTTCCAAATCCTCTTCCTTTTGAGGATATTGATAGCGCCTCCCACAGTGCAATAAGTCAATTACATTTCCCAGTTGAAATGAGTCTGTGGCTCATCTCAGAAGGCTGGTGGAGAAAAATTGGGGACATCCAGATTAGAGAAACTTGTGGTGAAACATAGATTAGGAAATAGCCAGTCTCACACACTGAAATCCAAATACATTGATGGTTGAAGAGAATTGGCTTTAATTACCAAAATACCCTTGTCTAAATTGCCTCGCTGTTTGAGAAAATGAGCTTGAAAGGGATTGAAGAAAACCACTTCTTTCCTATCTTCAGATCTTCAGGGGTGGAAGGAATAAAGCCCACCCCTCACCACACCACCCAAAAGGAAACTGGAATGGCCAGTTTTCTTCTGGGAATCTGACCAAGGAAACCTGAGTGAATGGTTCTGAATGGTCAGCTGTTCCACGAGAGATGCCTCACGATGAGATTCAAAATACAATTAAATCCAGTCCAGCCTCCCAGATGTCCACTAACTGGAGCAAAACCTTTTCTGTAACAAATGGCAGAGCTAAAGTTTGTGCTGTATTCTTTTAAATGCTTCTAAATTCCAACTAATAACAAAATCAGTAGTAATTCCTACCTTTCCCAGTGCACACCATCCAACCTGATCTAACCCGTTAGCTGCCCCTACACAAAAACTTTGTGTACACAGGTCTTCATACCTTTGTACACACGCAGAATGCTTCTCTTCACTTCCACCCTGCTGTTCATCCTCTAAACCTAGAGCATCCTCTATCCCTTCCCCATGGTTTTCTCTGCCACCTGCTGCTCTCACTGATGTCTGTCCTCAGAAACCCAAAGGAGCTTATCGTCCCTTCTGAGCAGCATTTCTTATACCCTGATTATTTACTCATTTTCTGTAAATGCTAAGAATTGCTTTTCTTCACAACTAGTAATTATTTAAAGACAAAAACTGTGAGTTGTTTTTTCCATCTTTTCACAGCATAATAGGCTCAGTAAATATTTGTTGGTTGGTTAATAATGACTTCTATGTAAACAAATGCTGCCAAATTTGTAACAAATGATTAATTCAAATACTTCACAGTAAAATATTTTTTCCCCAGCTCTCATCTTAAGACTATAGCATTTTAAAGCCAGAGATAAGAGTCTCAACCCATCTCCTCATTCTTTAGATGAACCAACTGAAGCTAAGGAAGGTGAAGTGACTTGATTAAGGTCACACATCTAACTAGCAGCCAATTAGGGCCACAGCCCAAATCTGCAGACTTCTAGAGATGTGCCTTTTCTGATACACAGCACGATGCCCCAGGGTTACACTCTACTCGTAAAATTTTTTGAACTTTTTATTTTATATTAAGATATCGGAAAGATCCCCTGGAGTAGGAGGTGGCAACCCCCTCCAGTATTCTTCCCTGGGAAATTCCACAGGCACAGGAGCTTGGTGGGCTATAGTCCATGGACCTGCAAAGAGTCAGACACAACTGAGGACCTGAGAATGATAGCTGACCAGCAATGTGGTCATAGTTTCCGGCAGACAGCAATCTACTTGTACACTGACATCACAGTTCAGTAAAGAAGGACTGGGAGCTAGCTGACATGGGGCCACATCCTTGTTCCTTCACTAATTCATTCTGTGGCCTTGGGAAAATCATTTATCCCTTTGGCCTCAGGCTCCACAGCTGCAAGATGAAGGATGATATTCTGCGCACTGTTACCTCAATGTTCAACATATTACAGCCTACAAGCCAAATCCAGTCCACACCTGTTTTAGCAAATAAAATTTCACTGGTTTACCCACTTATTTACCTATTGTAAATGCCTATAATGCCAAAGTTGAGTAATAGTGAACACAGACGCCATAGGACCCACAAGATCATATTTACTGTTTGGCCCTTTACAGAAAAAAAAAAAAAATGTTGGCTCTCAATCTAACCTGTTATATAGTACAGTTGTATGAACCTAATACAGTTTAATAGTCTATGCAAAGATTATTTTCACCTGCAAAGGACTAAGCCCACCTTTAAAAAATCATTGTTATTGACAACAATAGTAACAATAGTAAATTGTGAAATATCAATATCAAAAAATTCTCTTTAACAAGTGTCATCTAATGACAGTATTGCTTGATTTGAGTTGCCTCACCTCCCTATTGTTCATCGTAATGAGTTTTTGCAGAACCAAGTGACAACTTTAACAGATTCAGGAATATTTCAGAAATAATTAGAATGCTTGTATATAAAACATAAAACAACTGTTTTCAGAAGAATAGCAGGTCATCCATGGAGGGCACCTGCCCTCATTTTCATCACTGATCTGGCTCACTAGGTACACACCATCCTGTGTCACAAGTACCATATAACGAAATTAACATTCACCTGGAAATATTGATGACACACACTGACCTTTGACAATTGATTCTCTTACTCTAAATGTATTAAGCTTTTTCATTGGCAGGGTTGTTTTTTTTTTTTTTTTGGAGTCTAATTGCTTTACAATGTTGTGTTAGTTTCTGCTGTACAACAAAGTGAATCAGCTATATGTATACATATATCCCCTCCTCTTGAGGGTCCTTCCCACCTCCCCATTCCACCCGTTTAGGTCATCACAGAGCACTGAGCTGAGCTCCCTGTGCTATGCAGCAGCTTCCCACTAGATATCTATTTTACATATTTGTTTGTTTAGTCACTTTTGTCGTGTCTGACTCTTTGTGACCCCATGGGCTGTAGCCTGCTAGGCTCCTCTGTCCATGGGATTTTCCAGGCAAAAAATACTGGAGTGGGTTGCCATTTCCTTCTCCAGTTTTACATAGGATAGTGTATATATATCAATACTACTCTCTCAATTCGTCCCACCCTCCCCACCCCTCACTGGCATTTTTGAGAAGGAAATTAGTGGCTCTCAGTGGTTTTCCCCTGCCATGTACTCTGGGCATGGACATTAGCCAAGGAATACAAGTTATTTTCAGGCAAGTGTGAGATTAATTATTGGCCACATCCAACTTGGGGGCTTCCTGGTGACTCAGAAGGTAAAGAATCTGCCTTCAATGTGGAAGACCTGGATTCAATCCCCTGAAGAACGGAATGGCCACCCATTCCAGTATTCTTGCCTGGACAATTCCATGAACAGAGGAGTTTGGAGAGCTACAGTCCATGGGGTTGCAAAGAGTTGGACACAACTAAGCAACTAACACACACATACACACACACATACACACACACACACACACACACATCCATAGACATAATGGATCCATATGATCTATGGATCCATAATGGCATGAGATTTGATCCTAAGAAATACAGCAGTCATTGAAAGGCCTTAGAAGAGCTCCTTCTCTGAAACTGGAACCACAGTATGGAGAATAAGTCTGGTGGTACAAGAGCAGGTATGGGAAATGGCATAGAGGCTAGAGGACTAGCCCAAGCAGGAGACAGGAGTGGCTTTGACTAGAATTGACATGGAGATTCCCAGGTGGTGCTAGTGGCAAGGAACCTACCTGCCAATGCAGGAGACATAAGAGACACAGATTTGATCCCTGGGTCGGGAAGATCCCCTGGAGGAGGGCATGGCAACCCACTCCAGTGTTCTTGCCTGGAGAATCCCATGGACAGAGGAGCCTGGCAGGCTACAGCCCATAGGGTCGCACAGAGTCAGACACAACTGAAATGACTTAGCACACACTCACGACATGGAGATGGGGATTTGAAAAACCATCAAGGACAAGCTGAAGTCAGGGGGTGCTGTGGGAAGAGTGCAGGGAGGCAGGACAGGTGCTGACCCAACCCAGTGCTGCACGAGGGCAGATAGTGAGAATCCAGCGAGATTACCTTTGCCTCAAATCCATCTCCTGCCCCTATTTCAATCGGACTGAGAGGCCCATAAAACCAATTCCTGTTAGGACTCTTTATTCTTCACCAATAAAACTTAAAACTTTCATTTGATTCAGTAAAATTCTTAACATCTTTTTATTTCCTTCTTTAAAGCACCATTTTTACATGGTCAAAATATAAGTTATTTAGTAGTGACAAATACATTCCTAATTAAATAACTATTTTCTTACACATTTTCAGCCTAAAAATGTTTAAAGCCTGAGATCTGTCAGGGAAATATATTACTTTATTTATAGGAATTGATATGAGAGACCTGATCTTCCTGGTATAAATGAGTCAGAAATGACCAGGATAAAATGAGGCAGAATTTATCAGGTTTTATGGCTGGGGAACCTGTTTTCTTTGAAGTATTACTCTGCCTGCCTATATCTGTACATGAGTGATTGTTCATACCTGTGTGTGTGTGTGTGTGTGTGTGTGTGTGTGTGTGTGTTAGTCACTCAGTCATGTCCGGCTCTTTTCAATGCTCTGGACTGTAGCCTGCCAGACTCCTCTCTCCATGGAATTCTCTAGGCAACAGGGTGTGAATGGGTAGCTTTTCCCTTCTCCAGAGGATCTTCCCAGCCCAGAGACCTAACCCAGGTCTCCTGCATTATAGGCAAATCCTTTACCATCTGAGCCACCAGGGAAGCCTGTATGTGTGTGTATAAAAGGCCATTTCCCATGAAAGATAAGAAATGTCTATGTGATATGAATCCTCTCCTACATCCATCACTAAAACATTCCTCTGAAATTTCTATGTCAAAAAAAGGGCCTGACAGCTTCCCTCACGGCTCAGTGGTAAAGAATCCACCCACAAATGCAGGGGACACGGATTCAATCCCTGGTCCGGGAAAATCCCACATGCTGCAGAGCAATTAAGCATGTGAGCCACAAACATTGATCCTGTGCTCTTGAGCCTGGGAGCCACAACTCCTGAGCCTTCATGCAGCAACTTCTGAAGCCCAAATGCTCTAGGGCCTGTGCTCGACATCAAGAGGAGGCACGGCAATGAGAAGTCTGAACACTTGCAACAAAGGGTAGCCTCTGCTCTCTCCTCTGCCCATGCAGCAACGAAGACCCAGTATGGCCAAAAAAAATAAAATTACTTTTTTAAAAAAGAGCCTGAAACTTCTAAATGTTAAAGGCATATACCCCTCAGAGAGGTTAAATAGGAAACTTTGATCAGCTATTAATGACTCAATGGAAACTTACATATCTTCTCCAATAGCTAAGAATAAAGCATTGAGGCCCTGGGAGTTTTGATAGAGGATATGTTGAAAACATAAATTGGGACCTGGCACTTTTATACACCACGATAGAAGTATCTTGGATATTAGACACTGTTATGCTATTTCTTGAGAACAAAAACCAAAGACCAGATTTTCCGTGTTACAACTTTACAGAGGCCAGCCCTCACTCCTAACCAAACCATATATTAAACTTGGGCTTTATTTCTACCCACTTGTATAGGCTTCTCCAAGGCTTGTCTTGGCCCAACCCACTGCTACAGAAGTTAATTTTCTTTATGTTATGAGAATGAGGTTTCTAATAATGTGGAACATTCACCCAGCCTTGTGAGTTAGTTTTTTAATAACAAGAACAGGTATATGTAAACCTAGCCACACTCTATTTTTTGGAACACCTCAACATCAAAGTCCATATAAACAGGCTGGAATAGGGACTGTGCCCACATAATAAGAAGAATAATCTAAATTGTGCATCCTTCTGTGCAACCATTTTTTTCATCAGTTCATTCATTTTTTCAACTATTCAGCAGTTATTTCCTCTATATCCACCTATTCTGGACCCTGTGCTAGAGACTAGGGATATAGGAGCAAGAAAGACAGTCCAGATTCTGAGCTCATGAAGATTAAACCTGTTAGTAGGCCAAAACTGAACTTCATTGGAAAATGTCATCCACCCTAGAAGGACAGTGGATAGAGTCACCAACTCTGTCTCTGTTTAACCACATGACCTTGGGAAATTCTCTCACCCTCTGAGACTCAGGTTCCTTATCTAGGCTTTAGACCAGATGGTCTCCAGGATCTAAACCATTGTTCCTTGTGGCCTCCAAACAAACATGACCTGCTGACTGGCAGCCATACTTCTTAGCAACATATATATATCTGGATTTCTAGGAAATGCCTCTGGGGAGTTTGGAAGTGGATAAGACTGTGTCATTGGGGGTGGTTTCACTAAGCACTTTTTTTTCCATTCTCCCTTCACTTTTCTAAATCTCTGCTATATACTGGTTAGAGAAAGGAAGGCATATGCCTGGCACTCTCAGTGTGTTTTTTCTGAAAGTGAGAGGGATGAGACTGGAGAAGGAGGGTGCATCTTAGGGATTCTTTATCCAACCTCTTCACTTTTCAGGGAAATAACCTAAAATACAGGGAGCAAAGTAACTTGATTAAGACCCCACAGCAAAAAGGAGTCAGTCTAGAACCAAGACAGACACCACTAGGCTTGCAGTGGCACATACCTTCTGACACCAGCATCCTGCCACAGTGTTCCACCATCCAGGTCACTTGGTCCTCATGGTCCAGTGGGGAGTCTGTGCTCTCTCCCCAGTCCACTGAGCAGTCAAATCACTTAACTCCTGTGGCCTCAGCGCCCGCAGCTGCAAGAGGCCAGATGTCTAATGTATAATGCTGTCGTGCAAACAGAATGCAGGTCACTGGTCAGACAAAGGAGATTTTCAAGTCAACAGTGCTACATCCTTGTAAACCACTGGAATCATTGTAGATATAATAGCCATAGTAAATCATGAAAGATACCCTTCACCCGAGTCCATCAGGATCTTTGTCCATTAAATGTGTGGCAGTCAAATCACCTCTGTGGTGTCAGTAAAAAAAATGTTTTATAAAACTAGATTATACCTTAGAATATTTGTGAATGATTCTAGAAGCAATTGATATAAAGATTTGTGTACAAAACACAAGTGGATGTTGTCAGATAAACAGCTCACCCCCAGAAGGCATCATCCACCACTGCCATCACTAATGTGACCCACCGAGGGCTCCTTTATGAGCCACAAGTGTGTCGTTAGAGCTCCCACCTGGGACCCTGACTTTGGAGCAAACTGACTTTTTATGTTCAGATGCTGTTGTTGTTCAGTCTCCAAGTCATGTCCGACTCTGCGACCCCATTGACTGCACTACACCAGACTTCTCTAATGCATTGGATTTATTATTCTTATTTTGTTAGAATCATTATTAGCATAGGATTAGCATTTGCATTTTTGAGAGAGAGGTTTGTGCCTCCAAATAGTTGATTTCCTGGTCTGCTGTGGACATGCTGTTTCCTTAGTTGAGGAAAATACTATTCTCAGAAAAATAGGAAAATTAATCATTGAACCCATCCAGCCCCCATCCTTCCAGCTCTTGGGAGAGGATTTACTTATGGAAAGTGCCAGCTTCAAAATCAGAAAGCCAGTTTCTGCTTTATGTTCCAAATTCCCAAATACCTTTCTGGGTTTGTTTTCTCTTTTAATACATGGAGCCAATATCTTTTTATTTTCCTCCTTATAAAGGGTTTTGAGAAGAAAATGAAAAACAAAACAGTTATGATCAACATGGAATGTTTAAAAAGGAATAAAGTACATCCCAGGTAATTAATTGTATAATATAGAGAGAAACTAGCCAATATGTAAAAGTATTTTGTGCCAGACACCATTCTAAGCACTTTACATAAAATAAACACTATTGACTAGTAATAGCAATAAACAGTACATTTAATAGAAATTTATCCGTATGGATATTCATATGGATAAAGCAGAGTACCAGCACTTTTCAGCTCTATCCACATGCATAGCTGTGTCTCAGTTATAGGAAAGAAAGTAGAAGAGTCAAGGAGCCTTCTGCAATCTGTAGGAAAATCTGTGCAGACCATTCCACCCCTACAGAGCCTTGAGTGACTGGCACCTGACAAGTCCTCAGTTTAGTGGATGGAAAAATAGCCCTTCCCACAGGGAAAGGGGAAGAGAGTGAAACTGTTTGCTCTCTTTCTGATACAATGCCCATGCCAGGATTATGGTGTGAGCCTCAGCTGTAAACCCCATGGATATAAAGATAACTTAAAATGCACATTTCATCCCATTTGTGTGTATTTCAAAGGACTTCAGAGTTATCAGGAGACGGGAGTGTAATAACATGGTGGTTATTTAAAGACCCAGAGGATTGAATGACTTTGTCCAACTACTGCTGCACTGTTGTTGTTCAGCTGCTCAATCATGATCCACTCTTTTGAGACCCCCATGCACTGTAGCCCAGGCTCCTCTGTGACTGCTGAACCGACGTGTCCACAAATAGAAGATTCAACATGCTGACTTCCAGCCGCAGGAGCCAAATAAACCCTCTTTGTTGTTGCTGTCACTGTTGTCATTGTTTTCTTTTTCCAGAAGGTAGTATTTGCTGTGTAATAATTGGAAGTTTCTCCAAGACAAACACCCATTAACAACTTCTAAAAGGGATGGAGGCCAGGGTAAATAGAAGGTGCAGTCTTGATCACTGGTGGGAACAACTTCAGAACTAAAAGAAAAAGGAGACTGCCTAGCAGATGAAATCCTGTGAGAAGCAGCAGGGCACCTGGCGTGAGGAGCTGCAGAAACTGTGGCTGTGTATACATACAGTGAAATATTACTTAGCCTGAAAAAGGAATGAAATATTTTCATTTGCACCAACATGCTTGGACCTAGAGATTATCATACTAAGTGTCTCAGATGAAGATACATCACTTGTATGTGGGATCTGAAAAATAATACAAATGATTTATTTAAAAAGAGAAACAGACTCACAGTCATAGAAAGCAAACTTATGATTACCAAAGGGTAAAGGGAGGTGGTGAGAGATAAATTAGGAGTATGGGATTACCAGATATAATTTACTATACCTAAAATAGATATTTGACAAGGGTTTACTGTACAGCACAGGAAACTGTATATGTTGAATACTCTTTTCAACATCTTGTAGTAACCTGTAATGGAAAAAAATCTGAAAAAAAATATGTACAACTGAACCACTTTGTTGTACACCTGAAACTAACTCATTATTTTAAATCAACTGTACTTTAATTTTTAAAATTAGGTAGATGCTATTATTATCCTCCTGTACATATGAGGACACTGAGACACAGAGAGGTTAAGTAACTTACTCAAGGTCACTGGCTAGTGATTGGAGTTGCTGGTCTTTGAGTCCCAGCAATCTGGATTCCTAGACACCATATTAAAAAGCAGAAACATTACTTTGCCAACAAAGGTTCATCTAGTCAAGGCTATGGTTTTTCCTGTGGTCATGTATGGATGTGAGAGTTGGACTGTGAAGAAAGCTGAGTGTGAAAGAATTGATGCTTTTGAACTGTGGTGTTGGAGAAGACTCTTGAGAGTCCCTTGGACTGCAAGGAGATCCAACCAGTCCATCCTAAAGGAGATCAGTCCTGAGTGTTCATTGGAAGGACTGATGTTGAAGCTGAAACTCCAATCCTTTGGCCACCTGATGCAAAGAACTCACTCACTGGAAAAAACCTGGATTCTGGGAAAGATTGAAGGTGGGAGGAGAAGGGGATGACAGAGGATGAGATGGTTGGATGGCATCACCAACTCAATGGACATGAATGAGCTTGAGTAAACTCTGGTAGTTGGTGATGGATGGGGAGGCCTGGCATGCTGTAGTCCATGGGGTTGCAAAGAGTCGGACACAACTGAGTGACTGAACTAAATCTGGATTCAGTGCTCATGAGACCAACGACTGCACTCCACCACCTCTCCTGTGGCAGAGGGGACAGGACAGGCATAGGCATGATCACACCTTTTGCTGAATGTTACCCAAGTGCTTTGTAATTATGTACTTCAGAAAAGGGACATGGTTGATTAAAGAAGCCTTCATGGAGGCAGAAGATTCTTACTAGTCTTCTGTGTTGCCTCTTTGTTATGAAGCATGTAGAGCTCCACAGATAGGTATGGGTGGAGTTCACCTGCAGATAGTGGGAATGGCATGAGCCAAGTCATCCTGGTATAAAAAGCTGCTTCTCAAACTCTAATGTGAGTACAAGTCACCTGTTTATTGTTGAAAGGCAGTTCAAGCACAAGTTAGTGAAATTCCAACCAGATGAGGCTTTTCCCCAAATTCATTCTCTGCCCTTGTTTAAAATGAACATACAGGTACATAAAACCACTCCAACACTTGAAAAATTCATTTGATCCAGTAAAATTCTTAATAACCTCTTTTATGTCCCTCTTTTTAAATCAATTTTATATGTTCTAAGTAAAAATAATTACTGACTAGTGAGAATGTTTCCCTGATTCCACAGTTACTTTCTTAAAATTCCCTACTTAAAAATGCTTCAAGTCTGAGATGTGCCTAGAAAATAAATTATTTACTTAATGCATATTATAATTTTCTCTTAAATAATTATCTAAGGGTTGGAAAGAAAACAAATTGGGCTGAAAAGCTCAAGTGTGTAACTTTAGACCTGATCTACCTGAAAGAAATCGAGAGAATTTGTTACCATGCAATGAGGATTGATGAGCCTCCGTGATTGAGGCCCTGGTTTTCTATGGAGAGTGTGTGTGTGTGTGTTTTCACATAAGTGCATTGCCTGTGCACATGCGTATGTGTGTACCCATGAATGATCATTAAGGAATCAGTTCAGTTCAGTCACTGAGTCGTGTCTGACTCTTTGCAACCCCATGAATCACAGCACGCCAGGCCTCCCTGTCCATCACCAACTCCCGGAGTTCACTAAACTCATGTCCATCGAGTCGGTGATGCCATCCAGCCATCTCATTCTTTGTCGTCCCCTTCTCCTCCTGCCCCCAATCCTTCCCAGCATCAGAGTCTTTTCCAGTGAGTCAACTCATCGCATGAGGTGGCCAAATAGGTGTCTTTAAACAAAATGCTTATTTTCAGCCCCAGTGGCTAGAAGTTGAAGTAAGTGCCTATGTGACAAATCTCCACCCACTCCCCTGAAAGATTCTGCTCTCTTTCTCTAAGACAGTACCTGTGTGTTTTGTAGCTAACTCCCTAGAAAGATGGTAGAGGATATTTCAGTTAGCTACTTAATGAGTCTGTGGAAGTATGATTATCAAATACTCTGTGCTGCAGGAAGAGGGGTCCCTTCCAGGGTCCGAGAGTGGGCTCTTGTCTAACACTTGGAAATAACTTGTCAGAGGAGACACACATGCTGACAAACCAAGAGACTTTGTTGGGAAGGGGTGCCCAGGCAGACAGCAGCAGAGTAAGGGAACCCAGGAGAACTACTCTGCCACATGGCTCACAGTCTGGGGTTTTATGGTGATGGAGTTAGTTTCCATATTGTCTCTGGCCAATCATTCTGACTCCAAGTCCATCACTCAGCCAAGATAGGTTCCAGCAAGAAGGATTCTGGGAGGTTGGTAGGACGTATGAACTGGTGTTTCCTCTTTCCTTTTGACTTTTCCCAAATTCTTCTGGTTGGTGGTATCTTGTTAGTTCCACATTCCTTACCAGGACCTCTTGTCTTAAGTTAACTCGTGCAAGTGTTACTATCTTGCCTGGCCAGGGGGGGCAGCTTCTGCCCGTGCTCTTCAGGTCATCTGTTGAAACAAATACAGAGCCCTGGGCACTAATAGTAACTCTCATCGACTGAAAAAACAAATGTGTGACCTTAAAGTTGAGAGTTATGTTTTTTTCAGTGGACATTCTGAGGACTTCAAGACTGGGAGACAGAAATCTCAGATTGCTCTGAGGAACTGCTCTAAACATGCAAAGGGGCAGGAGCAGGTGGAGGGGCCAGGATATATAAGAGTTTTTGCAACAAAGACCAGGTAGTTGAAACAGCAAATGATTACTGTTAATTAAAAAAAAAACAGACATCTCAGGTTAATAAAATTAGCGCTTTTCTATGTATGGAAAGATGCAAAGCCTGGGCTCATTGAAACCATGCCTTTGACATACACCACAGCTATCTGTGGCCAGTGTCTGGTGTTTACTCATCCTGAGTCTCCTCAGCGTGCACTGTTGAGGGGTGACTGCAGCAGGTGACTGCTAGATGGCAGGTATTCTGTTTCCATCTCAAGTTCCCTCAGGGCTCACCTTCTATTTTGGTGCATCCTAAGTTTGCAATAAATGGGGTGTAGACACTTGAGGGTTCAGTTCAGTTCAGTCACACAGTCGTGTCCAACTCTTTGTGACCCCATGGACCTCAGCATACCAGGCCTCCCTATCCATCGCCAACTTCCGGAGTTTACTCAAACCCATGTCCAATGAGTTGGTGATACCATCCAACCATCTCTTCCTCTGTGGTCCCCTTCTCCTCCCACCTTCAATCTTTCCCAGCATCAGGGTATTTTCAAATGAGTCAGGTCTTTGCATTAGGTGGCCAAAGTATTGGAGTTTCAGCTTTAGCATCAGTCTTTCCAATGAATATTCAGGACTGATTTCCTTTAGGATGGACTGGTTGGATCTCCTTGCAGGCCAAGGGACTCTCAAGAGTCTTCTCCAGCACCACAGTTCAAAAGCATCAATTCTTCGGCACTCAGCCTTCTTTATAGTCCAACACTCACATCCATACATGACCACTGGAAAAACCATAGCCTTGACTAGACGGACCTTGGTTGGCAAAGTAATGGCTCTGCTTTTTAATATGCTGTCTAGGTTGGTCATAACTTTTCTCCCAAGGAGTAAGTGTCTTTCGATTTCATGGCTGCAGTCACCACCTGCAGTGATTTTGGAGGCCAAAAAAATAAAGTCTGTCACTGTTTCCACTGTTTCTCCATCTATTTGCCATGAAGTGATGGGACCAGATGCCATGTTCTTAGTTTTCTGAATGTTGAGTTTTAAGCCAACTGTTTCACTCTCCTCTTTCACTTTCAAAAGACTCTTTAGTTCTTCTTCACTTTCTGCCATAAGGGTGGTGTCATCTGCATATCTGAGGATAATGATATTTCTCCCAGCAATCTTGATTCCAGCTTGTGATTCATCCAGCCCAGCCTTTCTCATGATGTACTCTGCATATAAGTTAAATAAGCATGGTGACAATATACAACCTTGACATACTCATTTCCCAATTTGGAACCAGTCTGTTGTACCATGTCCAGTTCTAACTGTTGCTTCCTGACCTGGATACAGATTTCTCAAGAGGCAGATCAGGTGGTCTGGTATTCCCATCTCTTTCAGAATTTTTCACAGTTTGCTGTGGTCCACACAGTCAAAGGCTTTGGCATAGTTAATAAAGCAGAAGTAGATGTTTTTCTAGAACTCTCTTGCTTTTTCAATGACCCAACAGATATTGGCAATTTGATCTATGGTTCCTCTGCCTTTTCTAAATCCAGCTTGAACATTTGAAGGTTCACAGTTCACTTACTGTTGAAGCCTGGCTTGGAAAATTTTGAGCATTATTTTACTAGTGTGTGAGATGAGTGCAATTGTGCAGTAGTTTGAACATTCGTTGGCATTGCCCTTCTTTGGGATTGGAATGAAAACTGACCTTTTCCCATCCTGTGGCCACTGCTGACTTTTCCAAATTTGCTGGCATATTGAGTAAAGCACTTTAACAGCATCATCTTTTAGGACTTGAAATAGGTCAACTAGAATTCTATCACCTCCACTAGCTTTGTTCATAGTGATGCTTCCTAAAAAAGATCTTCATGACCCAGATAATCACGATGGTGTGATCACTCACACTCATGTAGAACCAGACATCCTGGAATGTGAAGTCAAGTGGGCCTTAGGAAGCACAACTGAGTGACTGAACTGAACTGAACTGAACTGATGCTTCCTAAGGGCCATTTGACTATGTATTCCAGTATGTCTGGCTCTAGGTGAGTGATAATACCATTGTGACTATCTGGGTCATGAAGATCTTTTTTGTATAGTTCTTCTGTGTATTGTTGCCACCTCTTCTTAATATCTTCTGCTTCTGTTAGGTAGATACCACTTCTGTCCTTTATTGAGCCCATCTTTGCATGAAATGTTCCCTTGGTAGCTCTAATTTTCTTGAAGAGATCTCTAGTCTTTCCCATTCTATTGTTTTCCTCTATTTCTTTGCAATGATAGCTGAGGAAGGCTTTCTTATCTCTTCTTTCTATTCTTTGGAACTCTGCATTCAAATGGGTATATCTTTCCTTTCCTCCTTTGCTTTTCACTTCCCTTCCTTTCACAGCTATTTTTAAAGCCTCCTCAGATAACCACTTTGCCTTTTTGCATTTCTTTTTCTTGGGGATGGTCTTGATTCCTGTCTCCTGTACAGTGTCACGAACCTCCATCCATAGTTCATCAGGCATTCTGTCTATCAGATCTAGTCCCTTAAATCTATTTCTCACTTCCACTGTATAGTCATACGGGATTTGATTTAGGTCATACCTGAATGGTCTAGTGGTTTTCTCCACTTTCTTCAATTTCAGTCTGAATTTGGCAATAAGGAGTTCATGATCCGAGCCACAGTCAGCTCCCACTCTTGTTTTTGCTGACGTATAGAGCTTCTCCATGTCTGGCTGCAAAAAATATAATCAATCTGACTTCAGTGTCGACCATCTGGTGATGTCCATGTGTAGAGTCTTCTCTTGTGTTGTTGGAAGAGGGTGTTTGCTATGACCAGTGCATTCTCTTGGCAGAACTCTATTAGCCTTTGCCCTGCTTCATTCTGTATTCTAAGGCCAAATTTGCCTGTTACTCCAGGTGTTTCTTGACTTCCTACTTTTGCATTCCAGTCCTTTATAATGAAAAAGACATCTTTTTTGGGTGTTAGTTCTAGAAGGTCTTGTAGGGCTTCAAAGAACCATTCAACTTCAGTTTCTTCAGCATTACTGGTCGGGGCATAGACTTGGATTACTGCGATATTGAATAGTTTGTCTTGGAAACGAACAGAGATCATTCTGTCGTTTTTGAGATTGCATCCAAGTACTGCATTTCAAACTCTTTTTGACTATGATAGCTACTCCGTTTCTTCTAAGGGATTCTTGCCCACAGTAGTAGATATAATTGTCATCTGAGTTAAATTCACCCATTCCAGTCCATTTTAGTTCGCTGATTCCTAAAATGTCAACGTTCACTCTTACCATCTCCTGTTTGACCACTTCCAATTTGCCTTGATTCATGAACCTAACATTCAAGGTTCCTATGCAATATTGCTCTTTACAACATCATACTTCACGTCTATCAACAGTCACATCCACAACTGGGTGTTGTTTTTCCTTTGGCTCCACCTCTTCATTCTTTCTGGAGTTATTTCTCCACTGACCTCCAGTAGCATATTGGGCACCTACAACTTGGGGAGTTCATCTTTCAGTGTCCTATCTTTTTTCCTTTTCATACTGTTCATGGGGTTCTCAAGGCAAGAACACTGAAGCGGTTTGCCATTCCCTTCTCCAATGGACCACATTTTGTCAGAACACAGTTGAGGGTTAGGAGGAAGAAACTGGATACTACAGACACTGAGACAGCACAACAGCCTTAGCTTAGAAACAGCTCCAGAGTTGGGGAGAGGGGAAATCTCTTAAACCACTGTGGGTCACAGCCCAGCCCTTGAATCAGCATATCCCAGAGCTAACCCTCAGGCAGGCTTGGCAACAAAGCACATCCTCCAGCAAAAGTCAGCACCTAAAATGACACGCGTTAGTGTTAGAAAACTGAAGTCTTAGAAATATGGATTCATGGGCATGTGAATTAGTACAACCACTTTGAATCATTATCCAGCAATCTGGGTAAAGTTGAGGACATGCACCTCTTGTGACCCAGCAATCCTTCTCCTCAGAATGGGCCTGATAGAATCCAGCCCACAGGTGCCCATGGAGACACGGGCAAGACTGTGCTAGCAGCATTGTTTCATTCCATTTCATTTCATTCTTGTGTTCATTCCATCAACACAACAACGGATGCATAAATTGTAATACATTCACACAAAGGAGATGCCTGGACACAAAAAAGATGTGTATCAACATGCATTTGTCTCATAGATCTACTTTTTTATAAATGCAAGTTTCAGAAGAATACATATGGTTGCTGCTGCTGCTGCTGCTGCTGCTAAGTCACTTCAGTCATGTCCGACTCTGTGCAGCCCCATAGACAGCAGCCCACCAGGCTCCCCCATCCCTGGGATTCTCCAGGCAAGAACACTGGAGTGGCTTGCCATTTCCTTCTCCAAGGCATGAAAGTGAAAAGTGAAAGGGAAGTCGCTCAGTCATGTCCGACTCTTAGTGACCCCATGGACTGCAGCCTACCAGTCTCCTCCACCCATGGAATTTTCCAGGCAAGAGTACTGGAGTGGGTTGCCATTGCCTTCTCCGATACAGTATGGTAATATCTTGTAAATTTTTAAAACAAGTCAAAAAATACCATAATTTTTGTTAGAGATGCATGCGTATGTAGTAAAGATATAAATGATGAACACTAAGTTCAATAGCTTCCCTGAGAAGGATGGGGGCAGATTTGTACAGGGAACCGCATGAGACATTCCTGGTATGAATCACTATAATATAATTCATCCTATTAGTCTTTATATCTTTTTTCATATCCAGACTTTGATGCAGTTTTTTTTAATCTAAAAAATAAGAGTAAGATTTACTTGTTCATTCATCCATCTGTATGTTCATTTATTCAGTATGTATTTATGAACATCTACTTTGTGCCAGGCGCCTCCCAAGAGCCAAAAAGGAAAATGAGGAAAATAAAAAGGATAAGTCACTGACCTCAAAGTTCTCTTTAGGATAAAGAGACACAAGGAACTTAGACAACTGTACACATTCACAGTGAAGGAATCTGTGTCGAAAAAGACACAGCTTGGAGCAAAATATGCACAGAACCTGGCTTCCAGGAGTGTGGCTAAAGATGAAGGAGGGAAGCCACCCCAGCTCCAGGGTCACGGGACACAGAGCTCCCATTGGACCCTCACCTCTCCCTCCCAGGATGCATTGCTTCCCATCATCCTGGAAGGTGTGCCAATTCAGGCCTAGGTTGTTTCAGACAATTGGCACAACCACTGAAATTCTGCACAGAGGGTGATTTCATGCTGTGTTGTGCTTCTTTTTCAGTATAAGTGTCACAATCCTTGGCTGAGAGGTATAACAATGATAGAGGTACATTCATCAGTCATTCTAATGCCTTGTGTTGGAAGAGCACTTTGAAGCTATTTTCCCCCCCAAGAGTACTTTATATCAGAACATATTGGTTCAGACTACAGCTCTCTTTTCTGCTGTCCCTCACAAACGAACCAAGGAATGCACTAAAGGAAGGCTCTGTCGTCTTTGTTACAACTATTTGTGGAGAGCTGGTAGGGATGTTACTGGTCATTACATGTTATCAGAAACTGAGCAAGTCAAGAGGATGGGGCAGTGTTCTATCACATCCAAGAAAAAAATAACTTCCAATCTTTTTTTACAACCTGTATGATGCTGATGACGGCAATAAACTAAATAGGAAATGATATACATACATACTATTTGAGTCATAATTCCAAGGATATCCATTATCATTAAATGACATACAGAAAGTCCAGAGTAGTTTGTGGTAGAAATAATATTACTCTTGCATTCAGAGCCTATTAGACATCTGGAACGAAAAAATGGTGGCTAAATATTACTAACATTTTCAACATCCGCAGTTCTAAATGCTTTTAAAATATGCCTGTGTGTTAATTTGTGCTTTATAGCCTTTTGCAGGAGGATTAACTCTCTCACACACACTCACTTGTGCAGATGGGTTAAACAGCAAAATCCAACGATTTGTGAGAGCTGGAACAAGAAACGGATAATTCTGAAATAACTTGGTCTTTTATTCCTGGGCAGCCAGGGGCGGTAAACAATGAAGACTGTTTTCCCTTCCGAGTAGGGGGAAAGGGGAGGAGTAGCTGCCTGCTGTATGTAGGATTCACTAGCCGTGAGGCTCCCTTGTTTAGAAATACTTAATAAAGATGACGACTCTCCTCTGTCAAGGGTGGCATCTTTGCTGCAAAGAACTCAGAATGTTGAGTACAAGAAACATGAAATATATATCAAGCCCAAAATAAAAAGCAAGGGCTTTAACTTTCCTTGAAATATAAGGTGGAGTGAATCACCGGGTGCAGCTTGGTTGGTTTCCTCATGTTTACTTTTAGCTCCAAGGGGAAAGGAGATGTAAGATTTTCCCTGGGCCTGGACCATGTGTCTGTGGGCAAACTGGTGTCACCACAGAAGCCCTGCCATCTTACCGCTCACATTGGAAGCAAGTCATTCATTTTATTAATACTTTCCATTAGTTCCTTCAGGTCTGAGCGCTGATGTCTGAATTGCTCTGGGGTATAAAACTCTCTGGAGTCCAAGAGAGGTCCATGTAGTCATAGAAATGCCTGCCACTTGCATATCTAACCTGGGTTCTCAATGTGAGGGCCTTTTGGGGGTCCAGCTTTTTCCTAATCAGAGATAGGAGGTCACCTAGATGACCCTGACTGCCTCATTTTACCCAGCAAGCAGTAATCATAGGGCTCATTTGGCAGCCTCTCAAGATGGCTCTGGATTTAGCTCAAGTGCCCTCTGTTGACCATGCAGTACTTATTTTCCCAATGCACTGATCTCCAGACTTCTGATTCTCCTGTGTTTGTCTTGTTACTCTGGATCTAATCACCTTAACATCCGTGGTTTACAGTCTCTGGGAATAGGCTGAAAGGTGGTACCAATCTTGAACTTACTGTTTTTCCCAGGGTCAGGCGCATCTCAAGTCATACATCTTTCAGAGAACTAGCAGCAGGGTCAAACCCTGCCCTGATCTGACATACCATGAGCTGCATCAACAGGGCCTCTGAACCGTAGCACTGCATGCGGTAAAGAACCAAATGATCCAATGTGGAAATGACCCCTTGTCACATAAACCACAAAGCCACCAAAACAGGAAAGCAGCCAAGATGTCACAGAGGCAGGTGTTGATCCCTTGTGACTTTGGCTCTTTTTGTCCCTTATTAGCTGGATGGTGTAGGGCAGTTACTTCCTCAGCCTTAATTTCATCATTTGTAAAATGGGAATAACAATACCAACTCAATTCAGTGGGGATTACACCTAATGTTTCCTGCCGGGGGGAGTGGCTGGTACTTAAAGAACTTTTAATAAGGTGGCTCTTATCCTTATTACTCTGATTAGTGGAACATGTGAAAATGCCTGGAATATAGTAGTTGAAAAACATGTATTTGTAGAAGGATGTTGGGTTATTTCAAGCCATTAAAAAAAAAAATCTCCTTACAGGTATGGAAAAGCAGGTGCCCATCAATCCTTTCACTGACTGCTACCTTTACTTGTCTGCACCATGTAATTATCCCTATGGTTTTGTAGAGCCCCAGAAAGCACAGCATCATGTCAATAGTGTTGCTTCAGCATTTGCATGGCACTGAACAGTGTTTTAATACACATCTCTTGCATCCTTACAACAGCCAGGTGGTGCATTGAACAGGTCCCCTTGTCCCCTTTCAGTCGACGAGGTCATCAAACAGAATCTAACCAGTTAAGTATCAGAAAAGAAACCAGAGCCCAGATTTTAAGATTTCTCACAACAAACTGTGGTTCCATATTACAGGCTGAGTCTATGTTTCACATTTCCCCAAAACCTGAATCAGAGAGTTAAAAGTTACCTGTGTCACCTGTAACCCCTTTCATCTGTCATAAGTCTGTATTGAACAAAGCCATTCTGCAGGGCATCAAACATTAACTCTGTGTAGGGGACAGGGTGACCCTGAATCACCTCTGTTCATACTATGTCGTCTCTTTGGAGGGGACAGAATGACTGTGATGATAGCAGCCTAGGCTAGATATAATTTTGTAGCCACTATGTTAAGAAGCATTAGAAGACTTGTATTAGAACCTAATCCATGTAGATCAGGTGCTTGATTTTGTATAATTCATGTGTATTCTCTGATAGCAAGTTACTCACAAAAGGGTTTTGGCTATTCCTCTCCTAGAATAGACCTAGAAACAAGATGAGCAAAAGGAACTCTTAGGCAAACAGAGATGAATAGGATTGCCAACTGAAAATCTGCCCTAGGTTGGAGAAAAATTTCCTCTCTCTCTCTCACACACACACACACATACACACACACCAAGAATATTGGCATGATAAAACTGGAAGCAAAAGGTATTCCATTATTTTTAAACCTGTCTAGGCCTGGGAGGCATCACTTTACTTCTGATTACAATATCCTAGGAGCTACCATTGGGTTTGTCAAAGCGCCTTAGCTTCCTGATGAACGTCTTCACATCTTTGACATACGTAGATCAGAAAGAAATAAAGCTCTGGGTAAATAAAGTTAAGACATTGCGGGATGGTGACCCATTAAGAAAGTCAGCCCACATTAAGGGGAATGACATTTGGGAAGGATTGTTGAAGCCACCTGTCATTAGATTCCTTCGCAAAACATGTTGCTTTGCACGGGAAAGAGATAGTTGTAACACAAGACTTCCTGGAAAGTGGGCAGTTCTAAATATATTCACAACTGTCTCCCCTCAGGGTTTGAGTTTTACTCCAGAGCCAGTTTCAGAGACTTATTTCAATTGAAAACTTTTACCCAATCTGATATGTATTAAGATTCCATCAGGTAGAATCCATTGAGGGAAATTGCTTCCTGCAATGATGTATGATTCATTCATTCACATCTCTGAGCTATTTTAGAGGAAATTATCCATGGATTGTATCATTAGTTTAAAAGCCACTGCAGTTGTTTTTCTGTCAGTATAATTTAAGCACGTAAGATCGTTAGTTGGGAAAACATATATGAAAAGAGTACATAACTTATTCTCTCCCTGGAACAGTATGATTTATGTCAGAGAAACCTAGCATTGGAAATTAAACTTGTAAGCATAAATCATCCTGGGGAATGACATCCGAGCCCCTCTTCTCCCTTGAAGTGCCCCATTGCAAAGGTGTCCCAAAAGTACAAGGATATTTCTAGGGGTCCAGAACACTATTGTGAAGATATCCACTTTGCAGCTGCAAAATTACTGTGATGACAAAATCCATCTCCATTGGCTAACTCAGCAAAAAGCCAAGAAGTTTATTTGCCATTATTCTGTTGTACCATTCATCAGCCTGAGCTTCCTTTCTCAGCTTGGTGGCCTCCTTGAGGGTTATCAGTGTCTGGCTGCCAACAGCTTCCTTAGGTATGAATTAGGAGGCAGAAATGCCAATAACCTCTCTGCCCATATTGCTGACACTGCCATCTTATTTAGAGACCTGTTCTTGACTTTTAGATCACCTTTTCTTCTCTCTTCTATATGAGAGTAAAATTCAGTGTGAGATGAAATTTAGTATGAGATTCATAAATGTCATGTGGTTTTACCATCCAGAAACATCGGGACAGAAATGTACTCAGAATCTTACCTTTTGTTCTGACTTTACTTAACTATCCAGCACCAGCTGAGTCATTTGAATCTTTCTTAGGAATGAAATATAGTCTGAAACATTTCCATAAGCTACATAAGGAGAGAGACAGTAGAAAGGGCAAGGGTGAGTGCAGTCAAACAAGTTTAATAGAAGAAAAAAATGACGGTTTGCTTGGCCATTCTCCAGGCTACCATCAGAACTTGATTTTGATGGTATTTGCTACATACTGCAGTCCGTGGGGTCGCTAAGGGTCGGACACGACTGAGCGACTTCACTTTCACTTTTCACTTTCACACATTGGAGAAGGAAATGGCAACCCACTCCAGTGTTCTTGCCTGGAGAATCCCAGGGACGGGGGAGCCTGGTGGGCTTCCATCTATGGGGTCACACAGAGTCGGACACAACTGAAGTGACTTAACAGCAACAGCAACAGCTACATACTAGGAGCTACAGATGGGTATTCAGTGGCACTGATTCTCAGGGAACAGAGTTTGGTGTCAGTTCCACGGCATTCCCCTGATTCCTCTGTGACAAAAGGGCTGGAGTTCAGTCTCAGCTTTGTCAAATAGTTTTGTGACGTTAAGAATTATTCAACCACGCCAAGTTTATAATCTTCATATGTAAATCTAAGGCCATAATAACAAGCATAATTTTGAAAACTGCATAACAGAATGTACGCAAAGCACTTAGTACAGTACCTGGTTGATATCAAGCAAGTAAAGAATAGTCATCACTGTTAAATAATAATAATGCTATTATTATATTTCTTCCTAATGAACTTTTTATAGTCATTTTAAAAATCAGTTTATCACCCCAGTGTGAAAATAAAGGGGAAAAGTTTTCCCCAAATCTCAATTCACATGATTTTATAATAGTCAAAGCCTTTTAAAACAGCCCACTCTTTCCAAAGTACATGTTTATGGAAGGTAAACCAGTATAAACCAGCATAGCACTGGTGGAATCTGCAGGATCTGTCTTCCAAGGAAGGATAGGCAAAATTTCAAAATGAAAAGCAATATGAGTATTTGCTGCTAAGAGCTTATTTTCTCTTTATATCAGAAAATAATTATGTGTACCTATTCAAGATTTATAAATACCTGACATTACAATAATATCATTCATCTATACATGATGCGGAGAAGGCAATGGCAAGCCACTCCAGTACTCTTGCCTAGAAAAATCCCATGGATGGAGCAGCCTGGTGGGCTGCAGTCCGTGGGGTCGCTAAGGGTCGGACACGACTGAGAGACTTCACTTTCACTTTTCACTTTCATGCATTGGAGAAGGAAATGGCAACCCACTCCGGTGTTCTTGCCTGGAGAATCCCAGGGACGGGGGAGCCTGGTGGGCTTCCGTCTATGGGGTCACACAGAGTCGGACACGACTGAAGTGACCTAGCAGCAGCATACATGATGCACAAATCAGAATCACATATTGCATTTTAATGTCACGTCATATTTGTTTGGCTTTCCTTGTGGCTCAATGGTAAAGAATCTGCCTGCCAATGTAGGAGATGCAGGTTTGACCCCTGTCAGGAAGATTCCCTGCAGAGGGAAATGGCAACCCATTCCAGTATTCTTGTCTGGGAAATCCCATGGACAGTGGAGTCTAGTGGGGCTACAGTCCATGGGGTCACAAAAGAGTCAGATTTGAATTAGCAACTAAATAACAACATATCTATTAGGTCTCTTTGTGTAACAGTTCCTCAGTTTTTCCTTGCCTCTCATGACCTCACCATTTAGAAAGTCCTTTGAGTTTTTCTACTGTTCTGTCATGATTTTTTGCATTTTAAACAGGAATCCCATAGAAATTATGCTTTGCTTGTCTCAGTGCATCTTATCAAAAGGCACATAGCAGGGGCATCATATCCATGACCCTTGTAATGAGAGCTGTGAAATTTCATCCCTTGTTCTGGTGCCAGCCAGGTTTCTCCGTTGTAGAGTTAATTGATAAATATGTTTGTGCTTACTTGAAGTCATGTCTCAGGAATCTTCAGCTCTGAAATCATGAAATGTCTTCCTATCTGGAGGAAAAAAAGTGTTCCCTAATTCTCAGGAGATGACTGACTGTCATAGTTTTAAACAAAGAGTGAGGATTATTTAAATAATTTAAATAGATTAATAGAAGAGGCTGACTTACCTCATTACCTTGTCATTAAAATCAATGGATAGATCTTTATCTTCGTCTTGTTTGACATTTTAGTAACATTTGACATTTTGACCCTTCCTTACTTGAGACGCACTTCTGTGTTTTCTATGATGTCAGTCTCTAGTGCTTCTCTTCCTAAACAGGTGGTCAGACTTGCTCCTCTGACTACTTCTATAAACTTTTGGTTCTCTATTTTTGTAATGATATATAACAATAATAATATTTTAATAGCAAGGAGAGATAAGAAAGCCTTCCTCAGCGATCAATGCAAAGAAATAGAGGAAAACAATAGAGTGGGAAAGATTAGAGATCTCTTCAAGAAAATAAGATACCAAGGGAACATTTCATGCAAAGATGGGCACAATAAAGGACAGAAATGGTATGACCTAACAGAAGCAGAAGACATTAAGAAGAGGTGGCAAAAACACACAGAAGAACTATACAAAAAATAGCTTCATGACCCAGATAACCACAATGGTGTGATCACTAACCTAGAACCAGACATCCTGGAATGCAAAGTTAAGGGGGCCTTAGGAAACATCACTACGAACAAAGCTAGTGGAGGTGACAGAATTCCAGCTGAGCTATTTCAAATCCTAAAAGATAATGCTGTTAAAGTGTTGTACTCAATATGCCAGCAAATTTGGAAAACTCAGCACTGGCCACAGGACTGGAAAAGGTCAGTTTTCATTTCAATCCTGAAGAAAGGCAATGCCAAAGAATGTTCAAACTACTGTACAACTGCACTCATCTCACACGCTAGCCAAGTAAGGCTCAAAATTCTCCAAGCTAGGCTTCAACAGTACATGAACCGTGAACTTCCAGATGTTCAAGCTGGTTTTAGAAAAGGCAGAGGAACCAGAGATCAAATTGCCAACATCCATTGGATCACTGAAAAAGTGAGAGAGTTCCAGAAAAACATCTACTTCTGCTTTATTGACTATGCCAAAGCCTTTGACTGTGTGGATCACAGCAAACTGTGGGAAATTCTGAAAGAGATGGGAATACCAGACCGCCTGACTTGCCTCCTGAGAAATCTGTATGCAGGTCAAGAAAGCAACAGTTAGAACTGGACATGGAACAACAGACTGGTTTCAAATTGGGAAAGGAGTACACCAAGGCTGTATATTGTCACCCTGCTTATTTAACTTCTATTCAGACAGAGTACATCATGCGAAATGCCAGATGAAGCACAGGCTGGAATCAAGATTACTGGGAGAAATATCACTAACCTCAGATATGCAGATAACACCACCCTAATGGCAGAAAGTGAAGAAGAACTAAAGAGCCTCTTGATGAAAGTGAAAGGGGAGAGTGAAAAAGTTGGCTTAAAGCTCAACATTCATGTTACTCTTTCGTACATCTCACCCTCTCCCCATGTCCATAAGTCTATTCTCTATGTCTGTTTCTTCATTGCTGCCCTGTAAATAAATTTGACAGAAAACAACAAAATTCTGTAAAGCAATTATCCTTCAATAAAAAATAAATCATTAAAAAACTCAACATTTAGAAAACTAAAATCATCATGCAGTCCCATCACTTTATGGCAAATAGATGGGGAAACAATGGAAACAGTTACAGACTTTACTTTTGGGGGCTCCAAAATCACTGCAGATGGTGACTGCAGCCATGAAATTAAAAGACGTTTGCTCCCTGGAAGAAAAGCTATGACCAACCTAGACAGCATGTTAAAAAGCAGAGACATTAATTTGCCAACAAAGGTCCGTCTAGTCAAAGCTATGGTTTTTCCAGTAGTCATGTATGGATGTGAGAGTTGGACTATAAAGAAAGCTGAATGCCGAAGAATTGATGCTTTTGAACTGTGGTGTTGAAGAAGACTCTTGAGAGACCCTTGGACTACAAGGAGATCCAACCAGTCCATCCTAAAGGAAATTAGTCCTGAATATTCATTGAAAGGACTGATGCTAAAGCTGAAACTCCAATACTTTGGCCACCTGATACAAAGAAGTGACTCATTGGAAAAGACCCTGATGCTGGGGAAGACTGAAGGCAGGAAGAGAAGGGGATGGCAGGATGAGATGGTTGGATGTCATCACCTACTCGGACATGAGTTTGAGTAAGCTCCTGGAGTTGATGATGGACAGGGAAGCCTGACATGCTACAGTCCATGGGGTCTCAAAGAGTCGAACACGACTGAGCAGCTGAACTGAATTTATATTCAAAAAATAAAAATGAGTAACTAAGTTCCAAACTGTTTACAAGAAGCAGGGCTTAACCTTTTCCCAGCCTGGACACAAGCCAGCCTCAAACAATGCACATTAAATTGCAAAGCAATCAAGCTGGAAGGCTTAAAAGACCCAAATTTGTTTTATAGTGAGAACCAGGAGGTCCCAAATTGTGAAGTGACTTTCCAAGGGTCTCTCTTGAGTCAGAGATAAAATTAGAAGGAGAGAGCTTTTTCAGTGCCCAGGACACTAGAGTTTCCCACACCATCCTGCCACCCAGCAGGGTTCGTTACCAGAGCCATGTTTCTCTTCTGCCAAGAACAGTCATTGGTTGACCCAGAGTATCCTTGGAAGTTTTGTCCAATGCCTCTGTTTATCCCAAACTAAACCTCCACTGTGTTCTGCCTTTCACCTTGACAAAAGAAAGAGATTGGGAAACTTGACCTAGGAAAAACTGGCCTGGAAAAGTAGTTTGTATGTTTAACGACTCTCATTATTTTATCATGATTTTAGCAAGGGAATAGACGTTTAGGGAAGAATATTTAGAAACTACATGAGCAAAAAAAGCTCTCAAATGAAAATAAAAATGAGCTGTAATCCTGTCACAAAAGCATAAGTATTTGCTCTTCTAAATCTAGGTCTCTGTATATGCATATGTAACAGTAGATAATAATATTTTTCCAGTTGCTAACCTGCTGCTTTTTTAACAAAACAAATGGAGCTTACTAGAGTTTCATAACTGTTTGTAGACCTTTGTACTAATTTATATCCTGGCAACATTTTTCTATATCATTAATATTCACATAAATAATATTAATTCTTGCTTAGCAAGCATTAGTGTGTCCAATAATGCATCATTATTTACTTAACCAATGTTGGAAACTTTAAAGCACTTACTGTAAAAACAAAAAAAAAACATTGCTTTAGTACATTTCTTAATAGAATAGTCTATGAGTATAGCTATGAAAAGGCAATCCCAAAGAAAGGCAGTGCCAAAGAATGTTCAAACTACCGCACAACTGCACTCATCTTACATGCTAGCCAAGTAATGTTCAAATTTCTCTGAGCCAGTTTTCAACAGTACATGAACCGTGAACTTCCAGATGTTCAAGCTGGTTTTAGAAAAGGCAGAGGAACCAGAGATCAAATTGCCAACATCCATTGGATCACTGAAAAAGCGAGAGAGTTCCAGAAAAACATCTACTTCTGCTTTATTGACTATGCCAAAGCCTTTGACTGTGTGGATCACAGCAAACTGTGGGAAATTCTGAAAGAGATGGGAATACCAGACCGCCTGACTTGCCTCCTGAGAAATCAGTACATGGGTCAAGAAGCAACAGTTAGAACTGGACATGGAACAACAAACTGGTTCCAAACAGGAAAAGGAGTACACCAAGGCTGTATATAGTCACCCTGCTTTTTTACTTCTATGCAGAGTACATCATGTGAAATGTTGGGCTGGAAGAAGCACAAGCTGGAATCAAGATTGCCGGGAGAAAGATCAATAACCTCAGATATGCAGATGACACCACCCCCATGGCAGAAAGTGAAGAACTAAAGAGCCTCTTGATGAAAGTGAAAGAGGAGGCTGAAAAAGTTGGCTTAAAACTCAACATTCAGAAAACTAAGATCATGGTATCCAGTCCCATCACTTCATGGCAAATAGATGGGGAAATAATGGAAACAGTGACAGATTTTATTTTGGAAGCTCCAAAATCACTGCAGATGGTGACTGCAACCATGAAATTAAAAGACGCTTACTCCTTGGAAGGAAAGCTATGACCAAAATACACAAAATATTAAAAAGCAGAGACATTACTTTGCCAACAAAGGTCCGTCCAGTCAAAGCTATGGTTTTTCCAGTGGTCATGTATGGATGTGAGAGTTGGACTGTAAAGAAAGCTGAGTGCTGAAGAATTGATGCTTTTGAACTGTGGTGTTGCAGAAGACTCTTGAGAGTCCCTTGAACTGCAAAGAGATACAACCAGTCAATCCTAAAGGAAATCAGTCCTGAATATTCATTGGAAGGACTGATCCTGAGCTGAAACTCCAATACTTTGGCCACCTGATGCAAAGAACTGACTCACTAGAAAAGACCCTGATACTGGGAAAGATTGAAGGTGGGAGGAGAAGGGGACGACAGAGGAAGAGATGGTTTGATGGCATCACTGACTCGATGGACATGAGTTTGTGTAAGCTCTGGGTATTGGTGATGGTCAGGGAAGCCTGCCATGCTGCAGTCTATGGGGTCGCAAAGAGTCAGACACAACTGAGTGACTGAACTGACTGATAACTATGATAATCTCCTAGGAGAGAAAATTAGGTCATTGTATATATAAATCCTAGAGGAAGAAATGGCAACCCACTCCAGTATTCTTGCCTGAAAAATTCCATGGACAGAGGAGTCTGGAAGGCTACAGTCCATGGAGTCACAAAGATTCAGACACAACTAAGCAAATGGACAAACACACACACACACACATTTTAAGGACCACTGCTTTCTTGAAAGATTATACCAACTTATTGTCCTGTCAGAAGTACGTTAGCAAACTCACAGTGTGTTATCATTAGCGGGGGAAAAAGCAACTTTGCTAATATAAGTGAAAACATTCTTTTAATTGTGGTAAAATATGCATAACATAAAACTTATTTCAATTATTTTTAATTGCACTGTTCAGAGGTCTTAAAGATATTCACTTTGTACAAGCATTACCACCATCCATCTCCAGAATGGTCTTCATCTTCCCAAATGAAACTTCATGCCTATGAAACACTCATTACCCCTTCCCTTCCCCGTCAGTCTCTGTCAACCACCATTCTATTTTCTATCTCCCTGAATTTAACTATATTACTTACTTATATAGTCAAACATTGTCTTTTTGTGACTGATCTCACTTAGCATAACATCAAGTTTCATTCATGTTATGGCATGTCAGAATTTCTTTCCTCTTTTTTTTTAACCATGCAGTGTGACATGAGGGATCTTAATTCCCTGATAAAGGACCAAACCCATGCCCCCTGTATTGGGAGCATGGAGTCTTACCACTAGACCACCAGGGAAGTTCCTTTTTTTGATAACATATTATTTTAATTTAGTTCCTCATATTGCTTATCTGAATTGCTAGTAAGTAAATAGGAAAAGGTGTACGCCAAGGTTGTATATTGTCACCTTGCTTATTTAACTTATATGCAGAGTACATCATGAGGAACGCTGGGCTGGAAGAAGCACAAGCTGGAATCAAGATTGCTGGGAGAAATATCAATAACCTCAGATATGCAGATGACACCACCCTTAGGGCAGAAAGTGAAGAGGAACTCAAAAGCCTCTTGATGAAAGTGAAAGAGGAGAGTGAAAAAGTTAGCTTGAAGCTCAACATTCAGAAAACAAAGATCATGGCATCTGGTCCCATCACTTCATGGGAAATAGATGGAAAAACAGTGGAAACAGTGTCAGACTTTATTTTTTTGGGCTCCAAAATCACTGCAGATGCTGATTGCAGCCATGAAATTAAAAGACGCTTACTCCTTGGAAGGAAAGTTATGACCAACCTTGATAGTATATTAAAAAGCAGAGACATTACTTTGCCAACCAAGGTCCGTCTAGTCAAGGCAATTGTTTTTCCCGTGGTCATGTATGGATGTGAGAGTTGGACTGTGAAGAAAGCTGATCGCCGAAGAATCGATGCTTTTGAACTGTGGTGTTGGAGAAGACTCTTGAGAGTCCCTTATACTGCAAGGAGATCCAACCAGTCCATTCTAGAGGAAATCAATCCTGGATGTTCATTGGAGGGACTGATGCTAAAGCTGAAGCTGCAATACTTTGGCCACCTCATGCGACGAGTTGACTCACTGGAAAAGACTCTGATGCTGGGAAAGGTTGCGGACGGGAGGAGAAGGGGACAACCGAGAATGAGATGGCTGGATGGCATCACCGACTCGATGGACATGAGTTTGAGTGAACTCCGGGAGTTGGTGATGGACAGGGAGGCCTGGCGTGCTGTGATTCATGGGGTCGCGGAGAGTCGGACACGACTGAGCGACTGAACTGAATGTATGGATGTGAGAGTTGGACTGTGAAGAAAGCTGATCGCCGAAGAATCGATCCTTTTGAACTGTGGTGTTGGAGAAGACTCTTGAGAGTCCCTTGTACCGCAAGGAGATCCAACCAGTCCATTCTAAAGGAGATCAATCCTGGGTGTTCATTGGAAGGACTGATGCTGAAGCTGAAACTCCAATACTTTGGCCACCTCATGCGACGAGTTGACTCACTGGAAAAGACTCTGATGCTGGGAGAGGTTGGGGGCGGGAGGAGAAGGGGACGACCAAGAATGAGATGGCTGGATGGCATCACCGACTCGATGGACATGAGTTTGAGTGAACTCCGGGAGTTGGTGATGGACAGGGAGGCCTGGCGTGCTGTGATTCATGGGGTCGCGGAGAGTCGGACATGACTGAGCGACTGAACTGAACAGAACTGAATGTAGAATCCTGAACCAAAGTATAACAAAAAAATTTTTCTAAACCTCTGAATTATATATTTGAAGAAACTATAAAGAGTCGTCAGGCTTTTACATTTGTATTAAGGAACTTTGGTGCACATTACTGTGTATGATTGTGCATTATGGTGGTAGTTAAACAAGGCCAGATTGCTGAGAAGACTCACAGAACCCAAAATGATGATGCTTGCAGATCCCCAGTTCGCTACAGAAAATGCACATTCAGTATAGCAAGGGCATTGAATAAAGACATGCATCACAGCCAAAGTCTGGAGCACCCAGGTGAAATCTGCCCGTGCCCCCACTGTAAGGCCCCGGCAGAATATACTTTCTCAAAAGATCAGTAACCACCAATGTGTACAGAGAACACCCCAGAGCCACGAAATCTAAAAGGCAGTCTCAGCTGGTGGTCACATAGGCTTCTTTCTGCTAAGTAACCAGCCTCCACAGCAGAGCCCTCCAGGGGGCTCACTGAGACCAGTTGCAACTCATCAGTCTCACTGTTAAAATAAAGAGCACTGGCACTCAGCCCTGAAACTCCTCAGACCCAAGATTGCAAAGCAACACTATTAATCAGTACATTTCATGCCTTGATCAGGGGTAGTGCCATGCAAAACAGCTCAGCCTGATCCCAGATCTGCCGAAATTAACCCTCATGGCACAGAGTGTAGCATTTCGGGGCATGAGTGAATTACCTGGTTCTATTTCCATTTACTGTCAAGGTAGCTTCAGGTTTTCACAAATACTAGCTACTAATACAATATGGCTATGGAATGGTGTTATGAAAGAATCAGATATTTACTCTTTATCTCATCCCATCATTCTTTAAACAAAGAGGTAAGTCTTCTCACACCAGATACTGCCAGGAGGTATTTATTAAACTGCTGCTGTTGCTACTGCTGTTGCTGCTGCTGCTGCTGCTAAGTTGCTTCAGTCGTGTCCAACTCTGTGCAACCCCATAGACAGGAGCTCCTCCATCCCTGGGATTCTCCAGGCAAGAATAGTGAAGTGGGTTACCATTTCCTTCTCCAATGCATGCATGCATGCTAAGTCGCTTCAGTCATGTCCGACTCTATGCGACCCCATGGACAGCAGCCCACCAGGCTCCTCTGTCCACGGGATTCTCCAGGCAAGAATACTGGAGTGGGGTGCCATGTCCTTCTCCACTATTAAACTGCATATATCCAGTTTACATATATTTATAGTGTTGCATCTTCTCTTAGAGCAGATGACTCTATGGTTTACTGAAAAATTCTATCCTGAAATGTCTTTCAAAGTAAATGTTATTGTTTGCCTCTTATACTTTTCCTTTTATTACTTTTATTTTTAGGTTAGCCATACACTGGACTATGCTGGAAAGAAAACATAACAAACAAGCTGAAAAAGATTTAAATCTTTTCCATATTTAAAAGAAAATTCATAAAGTTAGTGTGCTTTAACTTTTCATGATTTAATAGCTGAAATTGGAAGCTTATTTCTTTTTTTTCCTCCTGTTCTCTTTATTTTTGTGTATGTGAAAAGAACATTTAACATGAGATCCATACTCTTAGCAAATTGTTAAGTATACAGTACAGTACTGTTGACTATAGGCTCTATACTGTACCATCACTCTCTAGGACTTATTCATCTTATATACCTGAAACTTTGAATCCTTTGACTAATACTTCCCCACTTACCTTTTTCTCCAGCCTCTGGCAACCACCACTCTGTTCTCAGCTTCTATGAGTTTAAATACTTCAGATTCTTCATGGTGGTATCACATAGCATTTTCCCTTCTATGGGCGGCTTATTTCACTTAGTATAATGTACTCCAGTCCAGAGTCAACCATCTTGCCCCACATGGCAAGATTTTCAGCTTTTCAGGCTGAATAGCATTCCATTGTACATATATACCATATTTTCTTTATTCATCCAGCCATTCATTGATGGACATTTAGGTTGCCTCCCTGTCTTGGCTAATCTGAATGATGCCGCAGTAAACGTGGGGGTGCAGATATCTCTTCAAGATGCTGATTACAATTCCTCTGGATATATATTCAGAAGTAGAATTTCTGGATCATATGGTAGTTATTTTCTTAATTTTTTGAAGAACCACCATACCGGTTTCCAGCTGACTGCACCAATTTACATTCCCACCATCAGGGTATAAGGGTTCCTCTTTTTCAACATCCTCACCAGTATTTGTTATCTCTTTTCTTTTTTATAAATCTTTCTGTGTTTTATTTTGTTTACAGTTCATAACAACCCTGTACTCCTTTTCGACTTTTGCATTTTTTATTGTGTATTGGGGTATAACCAGTTGACAGTGTTGTAAAAGTTTCAGGTGAACAGCAAAGGGACTCAAGCATATATACATGCATTCTTCTCCCCCAGACTCCCCTCAGCATCCAGGCTGCCACGTAACATTGTGTAGCGTTCCCTGTTGATGACAGCCGTTCTGACAGATATGGGCAGCATCTCAATGGATCTGGATTCCCCTAATTATTAGTGATGTTAAGCACTTCTTTGTAAAACTATTTGTCATTTGTACATCTTCTTTTGGAAAATATCTATTCAGTTCTTTTGCTCATTTCTAACTGGATTATTTTGGTAGTTAGTTTTTGAATTTTTTGAAGAATTTTTTGAGTTTTTTTGCTTTTGATTGCTGTGAGTCCCTTATGTATTTATTCAGTATCATTGATGTACAAAGAAGTACACATGTTGCATGTGTACAGTCCATAGTAAGCCATTTGCCACATTTTGTTTTTGGCAGCTTTTACTTCTTGGCTATGGTAAATAACGCTGCTGTGAACCCTGCTATCAACTCTTTTGGGAATACTCCAACAAGTAGAATTGCTATATTGCAGAGTAATTCTGTTTTTAACTTTTTGAGTGAATGAATAGTTGAATACATTTTAATTTTTCAATGTATAGATCTTAAATTTTTTGGTGAGGAGTAACATTTAGAATAATTTTATAGGTCTTGGCATTTCTTTGGTTGTGATTTATGAGCCCATATTTGTGAACATTTATAATTTTTATGAACATTAATAATAGTAACTATTTCCTCTTAATAGAAGTTGCAAATATTTTTCCATTTATTACTTACTTTTTACTTCATTAAAGGTGGTGTGTGTATTTGTGCATGTATTAATTTTAGAAGTGGGATGAGAGGAATGGAAACATTCTAAAATAAATATGTGCACTGTGAAAATTCAGAGTTCATATGCTGACATGAAGCATAGTCTGACCAAAGTGGTTTCCAGAGAACACATCTGGCATTTGATTCTGCCTTTGCCACAGTCCTTGACAAGCAGGCACAGCTGTTCACAGAATAAGTTCCCTCTGCCCAGCGTTTAAGGAGGAAGATGTTCTCGCAGGAAAAGCAGTAAATCTACAGGAGAGTTGCCCATAAAGTCTCATTCAAGATGCTTAGTGTGAGAGACTCTGGTGGAAAAAGAAAATTCTGACTATATTGTCACTGAACTGTTTGAAAAATAGGCAATCAGGTCTTGATTAATGAGCATTTCCTGCATCATCTATGCTCAACCTCTCTGCAGCTCGCTTCTGTAAACTCTAATACATGGTCCCGGAGGAAGTACTATTTTCTCTGGTTTTGAGGTCTCTTTGCTCCCTATGTTCACTCCTGCTTTCTTGATCACACAGATGGCAATCAGGTGATAAAAAAGAGCAGAAGAATGATCAGGCTTAAAAAACAAACAAGACAAAGAAAAACCAAACAATTCTCAAACATGAAGAGTCTAGTTTAAACCTTCACCCACAGATATATTTAGATTTCTTAAGGCTCTTTTTCTTGAGCTCTAGACTATCAGTTAGCTCTGTTTTTCTTTCTCACAACTCAGTGTGGCATCTGTATGAATTAGTCAAACTGAGAGGCAAGTGGGAAATCTATATCTTTGCTCTAATCCTAAGCTCAAATCGACTTCCTTTACAACAGTGTTTTCAAACATTTTTTCCATTATTATCCCCCCAAAGAGCCCTTTCAGAAAACTTTTACTAATTACCCTCCTCTAAAGAAATTCAAGGACGCTTACTCCTTGGAAGGAAAGTTATGACCAACCTAGATAGCATATTAAAAAGCAGAGACATTATTTGCCAACAAAGGTCCGTCTAGTCAAGGCTATGGTTTTTCCAGTGGCTATGTACGGATATGAGAGTTGGACTGTGAAGAAAGCTGATCGCCGAAGAATTGATGCTTTTGAACTGTGGTGTTGGAGAAGACTCTTGAGAGTCCCTTGGACTGCAAGGAGATCCAACCAGTCCATCCTAAAGGAGATCAACCCTGGGTGTTCATTGGAAGGACTGATGCTAAAGCTGAAACTCCAATACTTTGGCTACCTCATGCAAAGAGATGATTCACTGGAAAAGACTCTGATGCTGGGAGGGATTGGGGGCAGGAGGAGAAGGTGACGACAGAGAATGAGATGGCTGGATGGCATCACCGACTCGATGGACATGAGTTTGAGTAAACTCCAGGAGTTGGTGATGGACAGGGAGGCCTGGTGTGCTGTGATTCATGGGGTCGCAAAGAGTCAGACATGACTGAGCGACTGAACTGAACTGAAAGAAATTCACTGGAAGAACTGATGCTGAAGTTGAAACTCCAATACTTTGGCCACCTGATGCGAAGAGCTGACTCATTGGAAAAGACCATGATGCTGGGAAAGATCGAAGGCAAAAGGAGAAGATGGCAGCAGAGGATGAGATGTTTAGATAGTGCCATGGACTCAATGGACATGAGTTCGAGCAAACTCCAGGAGATAGTGGAGGACAGGAAAGCCTGGCATGCTGAAGT
This sequence comes from Moschus berezovskii, assembly GCF_049115385.1. NCBI lineage: Eukaryota > Metazoa > Chordata > Mammalia > Artiodactyla > Moschidae > Moschus > Moschus berezovskii. Next base: position 75,976,670 of record NC_142471.1, read on the forward strand.
CCATGGGGTTGCAAAGAGTTGGACAAGATTAAGTGACTGAACAACAACAACAAATGAAATTTTAATATCATGGATATGTTTATGAGCTGATGGGATTTACTTGCTCTGTGCAATAAATTCTGGAAACGTCTCCTTCAAAGTTCTGACTGATCTCTTTCCCTAGGACAGAGTCATACTCCTAGAGCCTTTGGTGATAAATTAATTCTTTGACCCTAGGACTATTTCCTTGTGAAGCTCCTGATTTCATTGAGTGGTATCTGCATATCTCCTCTGTAGTAAAACCTCATTAACTTGTATAAGAAGACTAATAGAGAATAGGAAGATATGAATAGAGAGGAAAAATAGGATCCACAGAGAATATATCCATTTGATAAATTCATGCAGCTGGATAAAGTCAATGAGGTGTGAGTCAGGCATAGAATGTAGAGAAAGTCAGTGGTTGAGAAAAGGGAAGGTGACCTCTGAGGAGGATGAGGATGGAATACTGAGAGAGGAGGTGACGGGCTTCAAGGAATGTGACCTGGAGAGAGTGTGCACCAGTGTGAGATCTGCTCAGCCATTCATGGGAGATTTTAAATCAAATGATTGGGTGTCTGCACGTCTTTGGTATGAAATCTGGACTGGCAAGGGGGAGATGTTGACTTGGTAAGAGAAATGAATGAGGTTGGTCCTATGGAGCTTTGCGGGGGAACAGGCAGATTGCTCTGGTGGATGAAACAGAGACCTTCCTGGCCCCATGGTCCCTTCTCTGGGTGGGGCGGGAGGCATTCCATTCCCTCTGATACATTCTCTTTCTCTTCCTGTATCAGCCCACAAATAGATATTCTTTTGCCTCCAGATAACAGCAACAAACCCAAACAATGCATTTTTTTTTAAGAATTTTTATTTATTTATTTATTTTTGGCTGCACAGAGTCTTCATTGCTATGCAGGGGCTTTTCTCTAGTCGTGGCGAGTGGGGACTGCTCTCTAGGTGTAGTGTGTGGGCTTCTCATTGTAGGGGCTTCTCTCGCTGTGGAACACAGGCTCTAGGGTACACAGGCTTCCATAGCTCCGGCACAGCAACTTAGTTGCTCCACAGCATGTGGGATCTTCCTGGACCAGGGATCGAACCCAAGCCATGTGTTTTGATTCCTACCAATCTGTGCCCTGCTTCCCAGCCAGGTCTCCCTGCTAAGTGAGAATGGAGGCAAACAAGGCTCTCCAGACTCAGGTTGCACATCTTCCCCCAAAAGTTTCCCTGCTGAGGCTTTAACAAGTGAAAATTTGCTTTTTAAAAAAGTGCCCTGCAAAGGGCAGCCCTGTATTTCTCTGTGACTTGAGCAATGTCATTACTGCCCAGAGGATGGAGGGAGATAGGATTTACTGCTTAAAGGACCCCTCCATAAGTCACCAGCCTCGGCAGAGATGCATATCCATAATTTATGGAGGAAGTGATCAATCACTAGAAAATACATCCTGCCCAGTAAAGTGAGCTGCTGGCCTCGGGACTCCTGTCAGCCCATCACACTGAACTGAAGGGTCTGGGCCGAGGACCTGGTCCTGCCTTTCTCTGCCACTGGTGTTTAGGGCACAGACAGGAATTTTGTCATTGTCTCAGAGGCTTCAGGGTCCTCCCGAGTGGCTCAGATGGTAAAGAATCTACCTGCAATGTGGGAGACTCGGGGTTCCATCCCTGGGTTGGGAAGATCCCCTGGAAAAGGGAATGGCTACCCACTCCAGTATTCTTGCCTGGAGAATTCCGTAGATAGAGGAGCCTGGCAGGCTACAGTCCATGGGATCACAAAGAGTCAGACACAACTGAGCAACTAACATTTTCACTTTTCAGAGGCTTAACGACCTCTAATGGAGTCCAGGTTTGGAAAATAGGTTCATAAGGGAACTAGGAGAGGCAGAGGGATCTATACTTCATCAGGTCAACTTTAAAGGGAGAGAGAAAGTGAAAGTGAAGTCACTCGGTCATGTCCGACTCTTTATGACCCTATAGACTGTAGCCTAGCCTACCAGGCTCCTCCATCCATGGGATTTTCCAGGCAAGAATACTGGAATGGGTTGCTATTTCCTTCTCCAGGGGATCTTCCCCACCCAGGGATCAACCTGGATCTCCCTCATTGTAGGCAGACACTTTACCGTCTGAGTCACGAGGTTCAGCTATTCCTGCAGGTGATGGGGAAGCATTCAGGAGTCAAGTCTTCCATATGTGGCCAGAAATGAGATTTAGAGATTGAAGGCTGGTGGTCAAGCTGAGGATACAGAGACACACAATGAGCATTGGCTTATCTAATCCACTTAGATAAAGTGGCAAGAGGGGCAAGAGGGACACTGAAGGGAAAGCAAGGGAACAAGTGAAAGACAGAAATAACCACAGAAGAAAAATGAAAATGAACTCTTTACTCATTAAATCACCAAAGGGAGCAAGAAGTTGAAACCTGGAACCATAATATGTCTAGAATTGCTCAACAGTGTGGCAAACTTGGCCCAAATCTAATATTATTCTCATTTTCAGGAGCTCAGGAACTTTAAGAGGTACCTGTTTTCGGTCCCTACAATTTACCAAAATGGAAAAACCCAGACACCAGAGCAATTCAGCAGACTTTCACAACCCACTGGCCTGAGCTCCCACTGTTTCTTCAGACCACACACACCTTCCTGCCCCATGGGTCCCATCAGGCCCTCTGGAGAGGAGGAGGCTTTGACCAATAGGAGCAGCCGGGAGATATTTTCCTCCTGGTTCCATCGAGGCAGTGCTATAAGGGCCTCTATGGGCGGAAGTAAGAAGCAACGCCCCCCCACCCCAAATTCTTTGTTCTTCCATTCAGGACTCCCACTCTTGCCCTAACACAACCTGCTCACAGAGACATCATTTATACCAAGATATCAGTGGAATTTCCTCTTCTCTGTGTTTTCACATTTTAATGGAGACCAAGTCCTAACTCTAAAAGAATGAATTGCTAAGAATTGGATTTTAGTAATAGCCAGCCTTATGAATAGGCTGTGCATGCGTGCATGCTCTTGCTCAGTCATGTCCAACTCTTTGCAACCCCATGGACTACAGTCTGCCAGGTTCCTCTGTCCATGGGATTTCCCAGGCAAGAATACTGAAGTGGGTTGCCAGTTCCTCCTCCAGGGGATCTTCCCAACCCAGGGATCGAACATACACCTCCTGAATCTCTTGCTTTGGCAGGTGGATTCTTTACCACTGGATCACCTGGGAAGCCCCCATGAGTAGGCTGGGGCCAGGCAAATCACTCTTGATATGGCCTGTTAGACACAAGGATCCAGACTCTGCCCCGGTTGACTTATGTCCACCTGGGATACTTGTCTCCCTTCTCAAACACCACCCTGTCATCAGCCCCAGGGCCTTTGCACTTGCTCTTGTATCTATCTGTAGCTCTCTTCCTCAGCCCTTCACATAGTTAATAGTCCAGGACTATTTATCCCAGGACAAATGTCACTCCTTCAGGGAAAACCTCCCTGCCTCCCAAGACAAGGTCCTGCCCCCCAATGGAGGCTCCCCAGGACCATGCACCACATCTCCATTCCTTCTTTGTCCTAAAGGCCTTGGAACATAACAAGCTTGACAGTTTCTGAATACCTATAAAATATCAGTGTGACTGGGGTATAGTGGGCAGGAGGGCTCAGTAATTAGCCAGGCCTGGGAAAGCTTAATTCAGAATTTTATTCTAAGGACAATCAGAAAACACTGGGGTTTTAGGGCAGTGGAGTGGATTTATATTGTAAATAATTGCTCCAGCTACTGTGTGGAAATGGATGGATGTAGGAGACAACCTTAGAAGCAGGGAGGTTAGTTGGAACACTGTTGTGCTATGTGCTAAGTCACTTCAGTCATGTCTGACTCTTTGTGACCCTATGGACTGTAGCCTGCCAGGCGCGCTTCCATGGGATTCTCAAGGCAAGAATACTGGAGTGGGTTGCCATTTCCTTCTCCAGGGGATCTTCCTGGCCCAGGAATCGAACCCGCATCTCCTGCATCTCCTGAATTTCAGGCAGATTATTTACCACTGAGCCACCAGGGAAGCCCAGTGAATTGTGCCAGAGGTATTTAGTGGAGGTGCAGAGGAGCAAATGGATTCAGTGCATGTTTGGGAAGAAAATACCAAAGACATATTCACAGATTGAATGTGGTGTTTGAGGGAAAGAGAACAACTAGTTTTTAACTTGAATACCTAGTAAATGTAGCATTGTTTATTGACATGAGAAAGAATGATAGGAGTAGGAAAGGGAGGGAAATCGATGATGTTTCAGGAAGTTAAATTTCAAGTCTCTTAGACGTCCAAGTGGAAATGTCAAGAAAGCAGATGGAATTGCTAGGAAAGGTCAGACTGGGAAAAAGGTATTGCACAGTTATTGATCTATAGATTGGTTTACCAGGGCCAAGGTTCCTACTTAAGTACAATGGAAAAAGGGACTGACATCAGTGTTTGCAAGTTAGGACCTTGGAGCCTGACTGGGTGAGAAAGAAAGAAAGGACACTAAAGCAGTGAGAACAGGGGAAAGGTTAATAGCATAAGAGAATTGAAAGCATCACTGAGGGACTTCTCTGGTGGTCCAGTGGTTAAGAATCCATCTGCCAATGCAGGGGTCACGGGTTCGATCTCTGGGCCATGAAGATTCCACATGCCTCGGGGTGACTAAGCCCCTGTACCACAGCTACTGAGCCCACCTTCTAGGGCCCTTGAGCAACTACTGAGCCTGCATGCCACAACTACTGAAACCCACGCACCTAGAGCCCATGCTCTGAAACAAGAAAAGTCACTTCAACAATAAGCTTGTGCACCATAGCCAGAGAGTAGCCCCCACTCTCTGCAACTAGAAAAAGCCTACCCTACATGCAGCAACAAAGACCCCAGTGCAAAAAAAGAAAGAAATCAAAAAGCAACAGTGAGGTTATGTAACTGCTCATGTAGCAGATCCAGAGTAGGCAAGATGGAGGCACAAAAGATGGTTGCCAGAGAGTGAATTTAAAAGACAGAGACCTTACACATTCCAGATCCCAAGCCTTTGCTACAGTCCTGGTGGTGCTGCCCTGTTCCAAAACATCTTCCCCCTTTTCCAGCACCAGCCCCTCCGTGTTACCCACTCTGTAGCTTTAAACCAGCTTGATGCCCATTAAGCCGCCTACACGTTGACCATGAAGTAGGCACTGAGCAGGCTCCATCAGTGACCACCTTCCACATCACTCCTGCTGCTGTGGCTCTGCCTGATCCCTCACCCTGCAGAACTCTGCAGGGTTCTTATCATCTTTGCTCTGGTCTAGAGTCTTGGTTCCTTTATCCACGCGACATCATGCCTCCAGCTCTGGATCCTCTCGGAACTATTGCTGCAGGTCGCTTTTTGGAACTCCGCCTCTGGCTGACAAGGCACCCCCACAGGCTCCGCCTGGTTCTCCACCAGGGAGAGGATGAGAAAACACCCACGACTTCCTTCACCCTCCCTTCCCCACAGCCTTCCCTCCCAGATGCCACACTGATGAGCTCCTCTTCCTGTTTCTTCTCTATGCCTAAGAATATGTTCCCATCAGCTGTGTAAACATATTTCTCTGGCCTGCTTTGACTGTAGGAATCTTATGCTGCTCCTTATTCCCTTTTTTTTTTTTAACACCTTTATATGAAATTTGATCTTGATCTTTTTGTCATTCATTTTTACATGGAATTGGTTGTTTTCCTTCCTCGCTTCATGGCTCTCGAGCTCCCTCTTCTGCTGTTTATGTGAAATGGTCACAACATGTTCTTTCTGAAAATTTTACCCTGATCTCTCCTCCTTCCATCTGAACTTCCTTCCTTGCCTCTGTTGACCCCTGCTGCTCACTTTGAATTTCATTCCCAGCAGATTCAATTCAGTGAGGGGTGTCATCTTAGAAGGAACTTCATCTAGTTAGCATCGAAAGTTCATCGGGTCCTGAATGCCAGGGGAAGTCAGCTGGGGCACACAGGCTGGCAGAGTCTGAAAACCTCCTGGTTTCAGCAGCTGTTCTCAGGTTGGCCCTCCAACCTCCAGTGCATACCTGTCTGCTTGTGGTACCCATCAGATGCCCGCTGCTTTCCTTCGCTTTCCCAACACACGTGTGGAAATAATTCCAGTCTTGGAATTTTGATGGTTTAATTTCACCTACCCATATTTACTGTTCATACAGATACTTTGTCAAATAGCGTTTTTGTAGATGTTGACTATAAATTTTGAGGAGTTGGGGTTTTTCCTGCATAATTGGTCTGTTTTACTTTATAGGTCTCTGAAAGCCTTCCTCAGTGATCAATGCAAAGAAATAGAGGAAAACAACAGAATAGGAAAAACAAGAGATCTCTTCAAGAAAATTAGAGATATCAAGGGAACATTTCATGCAAAGATGGGCTCGATAAAGGACAAAAATGGTATGGACCTAACAGAAGCAGAAGACATTAAGAAGAGGTGGCAAGAATACACAGAAGAACTGTACAAAAAAGATCTTCATGACAAAGATAATCACAATGGCGTGATCAGTCACCTGGAGCCAGACATCTTGGAATGTGAAGTCAAGTGGGCCTTAGAGAGCATCACTACGAACAAAGCTAGTGGAGGTGATGGAATTCCAATTGAGCTATTTCAAATCCTGAAAGATGATGCTGTGAAAGTGCTGCACTCAATATGCCAGCAAATTTGGAAAACTCAGCAGTGGCCACAAGACTGGAAAAGGTCAGTCTTCATTCCAATCCCAAAGAAAGGCAATACCAAAGAATGTTCAAACTATCGCACAATTGCACTCATCTCACATGCTAGTAAAGTCATGCTCAAAATTCTCCAAGCCAGGCTTCAGCAATATGTGAACCGTGAACTTCCAGATGTTCAAGCAGGTTTTAGAAAAGGCAGAGGAACCAGAGATCAAATTGCCAACATCCGCTGGATCATGGAGAAAGCAAGAGAGTTCCAGAAAAACATCTATTTCTGCTTCATTGACTATGCCAAAGCCTTTGACTGTGTGGATCACAACAAACTGTGGAAAATTCTGAAAGAGATGGGAATACCAGACCACCTGACCTGCCTCTTGAGAAACCTGTATGCAGGTCAGGAAGCAACAGTTAGAACTGGACATGGAACAACAAACTGGTTCCAAACAGGAAAAGGAGTACGTCGAGGTTGTATATTGGCACCCTGCATATTTAACTTAGATGCAGAGTACATCATGAGGAACAGTGGGCTGGAAGAAGCACCAGCTGGAATCAAGATTGCTGGGAGAAATATCAATAACCTCAGATAGGCAGATGACACCACCCTTATGGCAGAAAGTGAAGAGAACTAAAAAGCCTCTTAATGAAAGTGAAAGAGGAGAGTGAAAAGGTTGGCTTGAAGCTCAACATTCAGAAAACAAAGAGCATGGCATCTGGTCCCATCACTTCATGGGAAATAGATGGGGAAACAGTGGAAACAGTGTCAGACTTTATTTTTTGGGCTCCAAAATCACTGCAGATGCTGATTGCAACCAGGAAATTAAAAGAAGCTTACTCCTTAAAAGGAAAGTTATGACCAACCTAGATAGCATATTAAAAAGCAGAGACATTATTTGCCAACCAAGGGCCATCTAGTCAAGGCTGTGTTTTTTCCCGTGGTCATGAATGGATGTGAGAGTTGGACTGTGAAAAAAGCTGATCGCTGAAGAATTGATGCTTTCGAACTGTGGTGCTTCTCTCAAGAGAAGACTCTTGAGAGTCCCTTGGACTGCAAGGAGATCCAACCAGTCCATTCTAGAGGAGATCAATCCTGGGTGTTCATTGGAAGGACTGATGCTAAAGCTGAAATTCCAATACTTTGGCTACCTCATGCGACAAGTTGACTCACTGGAAAAGACTCTGATGCTGGGAGGGATTGGGGGCTGGAAGAGATGGGGATGACAGAGAATGAGATGGCTGGATGGCATCACCGACTCGATGGACATGAGTTTGAGTGAACTCCGGGAGTTGGTGATGGACAGGGAGGCCTGGCGTGCTGTGATTCATGGGGTCGCAAAGAGTCGGACACGACTGAGCGACTAAACTGAACTGAACTAACTTTATAGGTATACTTGTGTTCAGTCGCTCAGTCATGTCCAACTCTTTGTGACCCCTTGGACTGTAGCCCACCAGGCTCCTCTGTCCATGGGATTTTCCAGACAAGAATACTGGAGTGGGTTGCCATTTCCTTCCAGAGAATTGACAAAATTATGCCACCACTGCCGTTTTCCCAGACTCCCTTGGGTTACCTATTTAAGCTTTTTAACAATCCTCTTAAGTACTTACCATCATTATTCTCATTATAGAGATGAGACCAGATCCTAGAGAGGTTAAGCAGATTTCCCAAGGTCAAATACTGTAAGCAATAGAAATCAGATAGGAAAGTGCCATTACACCACCAGAGGAATAAGCAGAAATTGGACAAATGATCAATAGGGAGAAACCTGTTCTGGGTTGAAAGAATAGAATAGACGAAAGCCCTGAGGCTTTCCTGCTTCTGAGGAATTAGAAACCAGTGTGGCTATAGACTTCTGAGACTCAAGGTGGTGCATGAACAGGAATCAATGAAGATTATTCAGGATGCTGCAAGACAGGAAGAGATTTTGGATTTTATTCTATATGCAATGCAAAGTCATTAATAAGGCTGCCTGCAGCATTCCAAAAGAGCTTGGAGGAAGGATCACTCTGTTCCACTTGAAGAACAGGGTTAGGTTTCTTTGCTGTTTAATCCTTCCAGTTTTATTGATGTATAATTGACATACAGCGCTGTGTAAGTTTAAGGCGTACAACATAATGATTTGACTTACATACATCAAGAAATGGTTACCACAGTAAGCCTAGTGAACATTCATCACCTCATATAGATAAAAAAGAAAAGAAAAAGGAAAAATATTTTTCCTGATGATGAGAACTTTAGGACTTATTCTCTTAACGACTTTCATATATGACATATAGCAGCATTAATTTTACTAACCATGGTGTACGTTATAACCCTGGTACTTATAACTGGAAGTTTGTATCCGCCGGCTGCCTTCGTCACCAAAGAGATTACATAATTATGGACTATGTTCCTCACACTGTACCTTGCATCCCCATCACTCCCTTATTTTGCAACTATAAGTTTGTGCCTCTTACTTCCCTCATCTGTTCACTCATCCTCTTACCCCCACACCTCTAAATTAGGTATCTTTGAACCTAAAAAATGATTAGGCCACAGAGAAGATGAACTTTGTTGTTGTTCAGTCACTAAGTTGTGTATAGCAGCACGCCAGGCTTCCCTGTCCTTCACTGTCTCCTGGAGTTTGCTCAAACTCATGTCTATTGAGTTGGCAATGCCATCCAACCATCTCACCCTCTGTCGTCCCCTTCTCTTCCTGCCTTCAATCTTTCCCAGTATCAGGTCTTTTCCAGTGAGTTGGCTCTGCAAATCAGGTGGCCAAAGTACTGGAGCTTCAGCTTCAGCATCAGTCCTTCCCATGAATATTCAAGGTTAATTTCCTTTGAGATTGGCTGGTTTGATCTCCGTGCTGTCCAAGGGACTCTCAAGAGTCTTCTCCAGCACCACAGTTCGAAATCATCAATTCTTCGGGGCTCAGCCTTCTTTATGGTCCAACTCTCACATCCATACATGACTACTAGAAGGGGAAGCATCATGAGAAAGGAGGCTAGAGAGCTTGGCTAGGGGCCAGATTGAGAAGGCCCTGGACAAGTCCTTACTCCCTGGGTTCCTGGGAGCAATGGCCTTTCTTCACACCAATTGCTTTTGGGAGAAGAGTGGTGACAGAGCCACAGAACCTGTGACACAGTCAGAACTAAAGAGAACCACTGCTTTACACTGAACAGAGCAGCGTGTTTTTTGAGGAGGCTGCTTCCACTTTTACAGCCTTCAGGACTCTGCCTCAGAAGGTCAGCCACACTCCCCTGTTGAGATATTTTGGGTAGTAATGACTCCCTTTCTTGCTGTTCACATCAGTTGCCTTTTGTTACAGTCACCGAGGCTTTGTGAGCTGCCTTTGTGAGAAGTGTTCTGTATAATATTCGGCATTTTCCTATTCTTCTTTAAACCTCACAAAAGTATCAGGTAAAATGGAAAAAAAAAAAAAGAATGATGCCTATGACACAGGTATTATTTTTATCTACATCTCATGGGGGAAAGATGCTTAAATGCTGTGGGATTATTTTTCTTGGATGTCACTATGCAGTAAACAGATAAAGCTGACTCCCTTTTCCACACCCTTGCTGATGAGTTTACTTCTAGAGCTGCTGTGGGTTTCTACTTGAAACTCTGCCTTCTTGTTTTAAGTCTGCAGTCATTGGGAATTCTCTGTGGAAAGGCCACTAAGTGAAGAGACAAAGGCCATAAGCTGAAGGAAGATTGAGACAGGCCTAGTCAGCCAGGGGTTATCATTGGAAGAGAGTGCAAGTATGAGTCGCTAGCAGCAGCGGGGGGAGGCGGGCACCAACCCAGCCGAGGGAATCTGGGGGAGGCACCAGGAGCACCCACCACCTGGGCTTAGGTGGCACCACTGCCTTAATATTTCCAAGAACACTTTGTTCTGGTTATAAAAGGATCTACTCAGTAATCAGTCAGTTCAGTTACTCAGTTGTGTCGGACTCTTTGTGACCTCATGGACTGCAGCACCCCAGGCTTCCCTGACCATCACCAACTCCTGGAGCTTGCTCACACTCATGTCCATTGAGTCAGAGATGCCATCCAACTGTCTCATCCTCTGTTTTCCCCTTCTCCTTCTGCCTTCAATCTTTCCCAGCATCAGGATCTTTTCCAGTGAGTCAGTTCTTCGCATCAGGTAGCCAAAGAATTGGAGTTTCAGCTTCAACATCAGTCCTTCCAATGAATATTCAGGACTGATTTCCTTTAGGAGAGGCTGGTTGGATCTCCTTGCAGTCCAAGGGACTCTCAAGAGTCTTCCCCAACACCACAATTCAAAAGCATCAATTCTTTGGTGCTCAGCTTTCTTTATAATCCAACTCTCACATCCATACATGACCACTGGAAAAACCATAGCCTTGACTAGACAGACCTTTGTTGGCAAAGTAATGTCTCTGCTTTTTAATATGCTGTCTAGATTTTTCACAGCTTTTCTTCCAAGGAGCAAGGGTCTTTTGATTTCATGACTGCAGTCACCATCTGCAGTGATTTTGGAGCCTACTCAGTAATATCTTTTTGGAAATGTTAACAAAGACTGTGACATTTGTTTGCTCTGAGATTTTGTCTTGGGGTCACGCTCTGGCTTTGGTCTCGGTGCTAAGCATGGTTGTGGGGTCGGGAGAAGGGGACTGCTCTCCCACACCCCACTTCATATGAGACGATGGTGATTCTGTTCCTACTGCTGCTGTTTATGATGGTGATGGTGATAATGATGGTGACAGATTTGTCCTTCTAAAATAATGAGATAGATGTGTTGTGGAGGCTTGCTGCTGCTGCTGCTAAGTCACCTCAGTCGTGTCCGACTCTGCGCGACCCCATAGACGGAAGCCCACCAGGCTCCCCCATCCCTGGGATTCTCCAGGCAAGAACACTGGAGTGGGTTGCTATTTTCTTCTCCAATGTGTGAAAGTGAAAAGTGAAAGTGAAGTCGCTCAGTCGTGTCCGACCCTTAGTGACCCCATGGACTGCAGCCTACCAGGCTCCTCCATCCATGGGATTTTCTAGGCAAGAGTACTGGAGTGGCTTGCCATTGCCTTCTCCGGTGGAGGTTTGCAGAAGGGCTTAAAAGACCATCTCCTCCAAGAATCTTCCATACTATGAAAAGGAAGCAACATTTTTCTCCTCTTGCCCATACTCAAAATCCCTTATAGAATCATTGGCATAAATATTTGAAATAAATCTAAGCTGGAGGCACAGATTTTGTTCTTATTGTTGTATTCTTTTTTAAATAACATTTTGAAGTAGAAACTTTGGAATCAGAAAAATTTGAGCTTGAATCTGAGGTAACTTATTTATAGTGTATCTTGTCATCTTAAGCAATTGACTTAGCTTTACTTAACCCTTCTAAGTCTTAGTTTTCTCATCTGTTTAGTGGAGATAATAATATCTGCCTTTTAGAGTTACTGTGAAAATTATAATTATTTATGCTTACTAATAGAGTAAGTACTTTTTTGTCTCTTCTTTTATCTCTTTTGGGGCTTCCCTGATAGCTCAGTTGGTAAAGAATCCACCTGCAATGCAGGAGACCCCAGTTCAATTCCTGGGTCAGGAAGATCTGCTGGAGAAGGAATAGGCTACCTACTCCAGTATTCGAGGGCTTCCCTTGTGGCTCAGCTGGTAAAGAATCCACCTGCAATGGGGGAGACCTGGGTTCAATCTCTGGATTGGGAAGATCCCCTGGAAAAGGGAACAGCTACCCTCTCCAGTATTCTGGCCTGGAGAATTCCACGGACTGTATATTCCATGGGGTCGCAAAGAGTCAGACACAACTGAGCAACTTTGACTTTCTCTTATCTCTTTTACTTGCCTTATGTAACATCACTGCACACAGGAACCCCAAGGGTGGGATTCATTTTCACAGGGGAAAATGAAAGGCATAACCTTGTGACTTTCCAGTTTCCAATAATCCTTATGTTGCTGCTGCTGCTGCTGCTAAGTCGCTTCAGTCGTGTCCGACTCTGTGCAACCCCAGAGACGGCAGCCCACCAGGCTCCCCCATCCCTGGGATTCTCCAGGCAAGAACACTGGAGTGGGTTGCCATTTCCTTCTCCAATGCTTGAAAGGGAAAAGTGAAAGTGAAGACGCTCAGTCGTGTCCGACTCTTAGCGACTCCACGGACTGCAGCCTACCAGGCTCCTCCGTCCATGGGATTTTCCAGGCAAGAGTACTGGAGTAGGGTGCATTGCCTTCTCCGAATCCTTATGTTAGTAATGATCAAATTACCCCACTGAACAGATACATTTCTTAAGCCTTCAAGGTTTGTGTACCATCTCTCTAGAATGTTAGAACCAGAATGGGTATTCAAATTGTTCTAATTAATGAAAGCTCTTTATTTTTTAGATGAAAAAAACAGTGTCCACAAAAGTTGAGATAACTAATTCACAGTCATTTGGCCAGGTGGGAGCAAAGCACAGATTACAATTTATTCTAGTTCATCTTCCTCTCTGTTATCCTAATAGCTGAAATTGAAGACACCAGGATTTTCTCCTGCTAAATTTTTAGCTTGAAAAAGGAAAAAGAATCTGATTTCTCTTCCCACTTCATCTTGGATCCAGATTGTGCGCCTAAGTTTTTAAATCAGAGGACAATGGAATAGACATGATTATGGATGTATTCAGAGAGCAGCAAGAGCAAAACAACTCCATGGAACTCAGAATCCTTTTTTAGAAAAAGATAATCTTTGCAGAATCCAGTAAGGAAACATGAGAGCCCTTCCAGACCACCCACATGGTTGCGCATCCAGAAACATCCAGAAGGAGGTCAACAATGTGACCCAGAGAGGAGGCAAATTAAAGCGCGCAGCAGGGAATGAAGCTGGCACACCTGCATCATCAATAACTAGGGTTTGTTTGAACAACTGTAGCCCTGAGAGAAGAAAAGGAAAGAAAATTCCACTATTGTAGTTGATTCAGAGAGAGGCATGCTACAGTTTCTTTGATATTCTACCGGAGTGGATCTGCAACAAGCAGCCAGGCTTGAGAATACAGAGCTCTTCTGTGGGAAGGTTAGCATTAAGACCAAACAATGTCAGGAAAGCTCAATGGGAGGGACCCAGTGATTTCTACACGTGTGACTTGGATGCAGGGCAAGACTGTTTACCCCTGATAGACTTGTGGGGCATCCATCTCTGTACCATGCCCTAAGGTGGCCAAGACAGTGACAGGAAGTAGACCATGGTCTCCTTGATCTAACTGGAGAGAGACAAGGCAGCCCCACACTAATGATACAAACTGCCAGGAACATCAAACCCCAGTGCCCGGTGAGTGAAACGGCAGTGACAGCAGGAGGAGTCCGGCTGAGCAAAGGACCCCTGGGGGTGGAGCTGAAGGAGAACTTTAATTAGACAGGAGGTCTTGACTCTCTCGCCTTCCTGACCATCTGCTCCTGGGCCTGTGGAACTTCACCTTGATAGTTCATTTAGGGCCACTGTAGTATCATCCATTACTGCCCTCCTTGTGTTCCTACTCAGAACTGATAGAAAAGTTGGGAATATAAGCTCCTGCTCCTCTGCCACCTCCTTGTGTTCCCAACACTGGCCAAGGCTGCCTGGGAGGCTCTTCACCAGCTCACCCTTAACACCATATGGTGATGATGGTATCATGGTCCTGCTAACACACTATTCAAGCCTCATGTCTTCCTCGCAAGGCCCCTAACATTTTTCATCCCCATTTCTCCAAATCTTCATGACCCCTTTCCCCAAACACCTCTAAAGCAGTTTCCTTCCTCCCCGACATTATTAGCTTATTGATGTGCCTCATGGATTCCTGCAACCACTGGGGTTTTCTACTCACTAGTTCCCTTTATTCATATCTTTGAATGATGCAGCTTCTGGGTAATTGATGATTGGTGCTTATCTGTATAACATCAGTGAATCTCTTCACTCTTCTAATACAGATTTAACTTGGACTTAAATATCCCAGTGAGCTACCCACAATATAAGAAAAATTAAAAGTTATCTAAAAGCTTCTTAGTTTTCCCAAGACATACTCCAAGGTTGTTATCCTTAAGTATTATTGTATTACTTAACAGTGCACTGGCTTCTGGGAAGAAACAAAGGTGTGTTTCAATGAGTTAACAATTTAAATCAGAGAAAGAAAAGACACATACATATACGTATTTCTAGGAAGTCAGGGAAAGCACAACAGGAAAGGAAATAAAATACTAAGAGATTGTTAATTACTTTGTAAGAAAGATTGAGATGCATGGAGGGGTATGTGTTTCTGAGCATGTGTTTAATAAGCCTAGGAACCCACCAGAAGGTACTTTTGAGACTCTTGGAGTGTTGCTTTGATGACTTAAACCCACAGCAAACTAGTTCCCAAATGGAAAAGATTTCCTTTACTTAGTTTAAACAGTTGGTGTTAATTTTTCTAATCACTTTGACCAGTCCACCCACAGGTCTCTGGATCCTGGTGGTTAATCTCTGGCCATTTCCAGAAGGGTCGTACCTTTCTACAAGTGGGCTTGTCGCTGAGCATGGGCTGTAACCTACACATTCTTCCTATAGAAAGGAGTAAGATTCCAGAAAGGACAGAAATTCAAAGGCCCAGGGGATACAGTGGTGAGCAAAGCAGACAAGGTCAATGTCTTCTTTGAGTTTACAGTGCAGTGCAGTGGACACATTCACTTGTGTACCTGTGTGATCGTGTGTCAAATTATACCTTCTCTGGAGGTAGAGTCCTGGGAGAGCTCAGGTGAAGGACAAGGATACAAACTAGTCCAGGAATGGAAGTGGTCGGAGTTTTCTTTGAAAATGGGTGATTAAGCAACGGTGTGAGAGGTGGAGATGGGGAGACAGCATCTGGATGTTCATTAGCACAGGAAAGGTGACACATTTGAGAAAACTGGACAATGCTGATCAGTGTAACTAGAATGCAGACAAGACTGGTCAGATTCGGGTCCCACGAGCCAAACCAGGACCAGATCAGGCAGGTCTTGTGGCTCACATGGCCAATCCTGAATTTTATTTCAGGAACAATGATGAGTCACTGGGGTATGTTAAATGATTGGATTTGTGGTGCAGTTTCTATGAAGAGTGGAGCAAGCCAAGAATGTTCAAAGTAGGCTTGCATCTGACCAATACAAAATAGTTCTTTGAATATCTCTCAAAGGTGTGTATGTCTTTCTACAGGAGAACCTTAAAACTGTCAGGGGAGGCTTTTATACTCTCAACATCTTCATGGAATCTCTGCTCTTGACTGCCCAGATGGTGTGAACCCAGTTCTGCTTTGGCTCTGGAGAAAGGAGAGCTCTCTTGTGAGCTGTACGTCTGCCTTACTGTGTTTCCTTCAGAAATCTACCCCTTTGTAACCTGGAGCTCAATCATGGAATAACCGCGGAGGTGACCTAGGAAGCAGGGCGTGGGTCAGGTCTGTGGGTAAACCACGGCTAAGTTCCCATATGGAGGAGGGTAACTGGAACAGGTGTTCGAACCTTGGGTTATGCCAGCTAATATGGACAGCTATGGAGTTTAGGCAATAATTCAGTATCCGTTTAAAGTTCATTTCAGTTCAGTCGCTCAGTCGTGTCCTACTCTCCGCAACCCCATGAATCACAGCACCCCAGGCCTCCCCGTCCATCACCAACTCCCAGAGTTCACTCAAACTCATGTCCGTCGAGTCGGTGATGCCATCCAGCCATCTCATTCTCTGTCGTCCCCTTCTCCTCCCAGCCCCAATCCCTCCCAGCATCAGAGTCTTTTTCCTAAAAATTGAACAAATCCATAAAGATGAGTGAACTCAGTGTCTTGAGGCACACCTCAGCTTAGAGAGAGCTCAAAATTAAGAAGGAAACTTTGCTGCTGCTTCTGAACCCCTGCTGCCTCTTTTGGTTCATCCCCGAGGACTGTCTCTCTCCTCTCACCCTTTCTTCAGGCACCTCCTGGCACAACCCACTTCCTCTCCTCTTCATACCAGCCAGCAACTCCTGCTCACCTACCCAGTCTGTCTCCTAACTACTTTCTTTTCTCTTTTTTAACTCTCATTGATTTCCTCACAGAATGGAACTGAAAAGGGAAAAATGTATGAAGAAACTGTACACAACAATATTATGTCAAGAAGAACTTTCTAGCATCAGGTCCAGTACATGGTAGATTGAGTTCCCAAGAAAAATAATGAGACCAATCACCCAAGTTATTTAAAAATCAACTGGACAAAGATACGGAGGATGTGCTGGCAGGAAGGCCCCAGTCTCAGCCTCACTGGAATGAAGAAAATGATCCTAATTGGATTCTTCTCTCTTCATCTTACTTTTTCTCTAGGCTGAATTCTTTAACTCGTGCTGAAATCAGTTCTATCCAAAGACAGTAAGATACACTACTTTTCTGTGGCCAAATTCATCAGAAACGAGAACGAAAGCAAGAAGGGGGGATATTAAAGAATCCCTTTTTCTTTTATTTTCTTTTACCTTGGCCACACCACACAGCATCAAATATCCTAGTTCCCCAACTAGAGATCAAATCCATGGAATTCCCTTGCATTGGAAGCATGGAGTCTTAACCATTGGACCTCCAGGGAAATCCCAAGATTCCCTTTTTCAACTATCAAGAAACCCCATGGTCCCATGGGAGAAAATCAGTAGAGCTCTCATTCTTGGCCTGTCTTGCTTCTGTGATCAAAGGAAAAACTTTCAGGAAACAGGAGGGTAAATTCTGCTAACATTTCATGGTTAAAAACATCTATGTTATACATAGCTTCCTGCAGTGTCTGTATATAATTTTTGTCCATCAACAAGTAAAATTTTATCCCCCAAACAGCATGTGTTCTCCCATTACATGTTTATGGCAGTTTCTCTGAAATCCATTTATTTTTTTATACAGCTTTGCAGAGCATTGCAGAAAACTTTCAGACTTAAAATGTATGAAATATGAGCATTTCTATATTGGGGCAGATCAATGTCCTTACCACCTGGCACTCTGCGGTCCAAGCAAAGATGTTATGGTTTTCTATCTTAGCATCAACAGATAAACATATCCCTTTACTTGACCCAAGACATCAATGAAAAATCTACCATGATTTGATAATCAGATAGTACCTCATACTTGAAGCACTTGTACTTTATAAACTCTTTCACTAGTATCTACTCTTTTGATCTTCAGTTTGAATGTTATTAAGTCCAGTTTACACATGAAGGATCTGAAGATCAAAAACAGGGAAATAATTTGCTCAATGAATGATACAGAGATAGCAAGGGCAGACTGGAACAAAATCCTGCATATGTCTCCAAAACCCTGGGTTCTTCCCATTCTACCATCTTGCCCTTCTTGGGGAGTTAAGGGAGCCTCAGCCTAGAAACATGCAGATGATGAGTTTTAGATGCTGAATGCATCCTTTCTATACGTCAAACCAAAAACCTACACCCTCCAATATTCAGGTTGTATCAATAAAAAGTGTTCTAATCACTGACCCACATGAAATAGCTGCTTATCTACTTTCAAGCATTTTTCATTCATGGGGAATCAAGTATGCAAATTAATTTGAACTTTGTGTCTCTGGGTTGAAGGAACTCACCTGGTCCCTGAAAACAAGATCCATTCTTCCTGTTTCCTTTTCAGGACCCTCTCCTCCTGGCCTCTTTACACCCCCAGGGCACCTACAAGTGTTCCCCTAGTACTGAGAACACTGTGTGTTGGAATAACAATAGCTCACTGCTGATTAGATTTAAAGGGGAGATCAAGAAATGTAAACCCACACAATGCCTTGAACAGGAACTTCCTGTCTCCTGCAGCTGACTGGTTGTCTGCCATTTCCAGGGACCATCAAAAACTGCCAAAACTTGACCCTAAGTGTTGCAAAGAGTAAAGGAAGCAACCTTATGAATGTAGAATTAATGCCTTACTGAAGGGAGTGTTAGTCACTCAGTCATGTCCAACTCTGTGCAACCCCATGGACTATAGCCTTTCACGCTCCTCTGTCCATGGGATTCTCCAGGCAAGAATACTGGAATGGGTTACCATTCCCTTCTCCAGGGGATTTTCCCAACCCAGGGATTGAACCTGGGTCTCCTGCATTGCAGGCAGATTCTTTACCTCCTGAGCCACCAGGGAAGCCCCACTGAGGGGAAGCTCAGTAAAAATTTAACAAGGCTCATCACTATCCCTGAGTGTAGGCAGGACCTGACACCTGCTTCTAACTAACAGAATATTGCAACGGTGGCGGGATACTGTTCCCAGCTGGGCTTGGTGAAATAAACACCCATGTTGACAGAGCTCATCTCTTAAGATTAAGATGATGGTGTGGGGCTTTTTTTTTTTTTTTTTTCAGTTTTCTGTTGCTCACAACAGGAGTTATCCTCACTGATATTATACCATTGGCAAACTCAGAAGTCTGGTTTCCCAGGTTGATCTCCACAGCAACATATATCAATCAGAATTATAGATTTTTAAGGGCTGAAGAGAACCCATTGAGTTTCTAGTCCAGCATACTTTCTTTATGAATTAATAAAGTCTACTGTGTTTGGAAAAGAACCCTCAAGTAGGTGACAAACTATATATCAAGACCAAATTTCTTGACTTGAAGTCAAATGAATTTTTTTGACTACTCCACACTACTTCAATAATACATTAAGAATCTTTTAGATAGTGATATTTGATAATCAACTATGTCCTCAGATTTCTGCTCTCACTTAAAAAAGACAATATTGAGAAATACTGCCCTTTGGAAAAATCAAAGGCATAAGAACATCTGTGCAACCAAGAAAATAACAATAAAAATTCTGTGCCCTCTCCAAACACTCTGATATAAGATTTTGTAGGACTTATATTTACCCACATAGTTTTCTCAATCTTCAAAATAGCCTATTTTTTCCATTTTTTTACTGTGGTAAAATACACATAGCACAGTATTCATAATAAAAGTAGTGAGTAGAAATCTAGCTGAACTATACTTGTTAAGGACCTCTTAACTATGTATTTAACTCCAATACTTTGGCCACCTGATGCAAAGAACTGACTCATTGGAAAAGACTCTGATGCCAGAAAAGATTGAAGGCGGAATGAGAAGGGGACGACGGAGGATGAAATGATTGGATGGCATCACCAACTTGATGGACATGAGTTTGAGTAAGCTCTGGGAGTTGGTGATGGACAGGGAAGCCTGGCATGCTGCAGTCCATGGGGTCACAAAGAGTCGGACACTACTAAGCGACTGAACAACTATGTATTTGCAATTACTCCCTCGTTTCCTTCATGCTATCATTGTCATCTATTTTAATTTTATGTGTGCTATAAACACACAAAATATTGTTACTATATTTGCTTTAAACAAGCATGTATCATTTAGAGCAGTTAAACTTAAATAACTTTTTATTGAAAAAGACTGAATAGGTTATTATCCTCTCTCTCCTGTTTCTCTTCTGCCCTTTTCTCAGCCACCATATCATTTATTGCAAGATATATTTTAGTCAATGAACTTGATCACAGTCTAATTTAATTGACAGGTTCTTAAAATTTATTTTAATAGAGCTATTTTTAATGGGATTCTGGATATAGGGTAGAGGTAAGAAACTCCTTATTTGACCATAATTTTCAATTCCTCTGTCATGTAATAAGTAATTTCTGAATTATAGCTATTAATAATAGTAAATTATCCACAAAATGTAATATTATCTAGAAATTGTAAACTTTTCTTTGGTCATTTTTTTAAAATACACAGTTCTACATGGTGCTGGAGCCAGAAGTGATAATTTGGACCTCCTATTTTACTTGTTTTCAGTGGGAAAAAAATTGTGTTGATACCAAGAAGCTATTCTTTTTAGAAAGGACCCAGCTAAAAGCACTGGATCAGGAATGATCTCTAAATATGGATTAGTGTTACATCTGCTTCAAGAGGGCTTTGGGGACCTGTTTCAATCTGGTTTAATTATGGGATGTACATTCAAGTGTAAAGGGAAGAAATTTTGCTCCTGGCTGTAACAGAATAGCTATAGCATCCTATCTTTTATTCTGTTCTGTAGCCAGCTTGCCTTAATGGATATCTACAGAACATCCTACCCCAAAGTGCAGAATGCACATTGTTTTCCATTTCACATCTGATACGCACCATAACAGATCAGATACTAGGCCATAAAATAAGAATCAACACATTTGAAAAATTAAAATCAAGAAAAATATGTTCTCTGACAAAAATACAATTAAATTAGATATTAATAGCAAAAAGATATCTTTAAAAATCTCCGCGTATTTGAAAATTAAATAACATACATCTAAATAGCGTATGTGCCAAAGAAATCACAGAAGAAATGAGAAATGTGTTGCATTCATGAAAATTAAAATAGCATATCAAAATATGTATGATGTAATTAAGTGTCTGCAATGTATCCGTGTACAGCACAAGGAATATAACCAATATTTTGTAATAACTATAAATGGAGTGTGTATGTATTAGTTGCTCAGTCATGTCCAACTCTTTGCAACCCCATAGACTGTAGCCCACCAGGCTCCTCAGTCCAAGGAATTAATACTGGAGTGGGTAGCCATTCCCTCCTCCAGAGGGTCTTCCCAACCCAGGGATTGAACCTGCATCTCCTGCATTGCAGGCAGATTCTTTACCATCTTAGCCACCAGGGAAGCCTATAAATGGAGTACAACCTTTAAAAACTGAGAATCACTACGTTGTACACCTGAAACATGTAATGTTGTAGCTCAACTATACTTCAATTTAAATAAATAATAAAATAAAAAGAAATGTCTGCAGGAAAACATATAACTTTGAATGATTGTATTTTTAAATGATAAACATATAAAAATCAGTATATGACAAAGATATTATAAGAAAAGACAACTACAGGTGGACATCCCTTCTGAACATGGGTTTTTTTAATTATTTTTTTATTTAGAAGGTAAATCCAGCAATATATTAAGAAGCCAATAAATTATGATCAAGTGGAAGCAGACATTTCACAAAAGAAGTTACATGAATGGGCAATAAGCACATGAAAAGATGCTCAACATTATTAGTTACCAAGAAAATAGAAACACAATTACCACTTCACATACACTAAAATGACTAAGTTAAAAGGATAATGATACCATGTGTTGGTGAGGATACAGAGCAACTGGAACTATTGTGTGTTGCTAATGGAAGCATAAATTAGTACAATTGCTTTAGAGATCGTTTGGCAATTTGTTAAAAATTTAAATCTACACTTACCATATGATCTTGTAGTTCTTCTAGATACTCACCTAGGAGAAATGAAATGTATGTCTATAAAAAAGACATTTGTTCACAGAAACTTCATCCATAGTAGTCCAAAACTCAAAACAACGCAAATGTCCCTCAACAGGTAAATGGATACATTGTGGTATATTTATACAATGCAATACCACTCAAAAACAAAAGGAAAAGACAGCGAAATGCACAGCAACATGGAAGAATCTCAGAAACCACAGGCTGAATAAAAGAAGCCAGAAACAAAAGAGTGTATGCCATATTGTTCCATTCATTTACAAATTTTGAGTAGGTACACCTAATCCATAGTAACAAAACCCAGCGGTTTCCTGGAGCTAGGAGTGAGGGGCATTCAGTGGAAAGGGACATGAAGCCACTTGGGAGGGTGGTAAAAATGTTCAGTATCTTGATCATGGTGATGGTTCCATGGATGTATATATTTGCCAAAATGTTAAACCGTACACTTAAGTGCATTTGGTTGTAGATAAATCACAATAAAGTTGGTTTTTAAAAAGAAAAAAACAACAACAAAAAGGAAGAGTCAGCTGCAGCGGCAAAAATACTCTTCCTCGTTCAGATTACTCCCCAGATTACTCCTCCAATTACTCAGATTTTTCACATGGTATTGATCCTTCCAAAGGACAGAGTGCTGAATGTGCTGATGAGTCCGTGTGCCGAACTGACAGCTTCCTTTTAGTGACATCCAGCTGTCACATGCAGTGCCTGAGAGATGTCTTTGAGATGTCCTTTAAATGGGTCTTATGTCTATGAACAGTGGAAGGATGGCAGTTCTGCTTTCCTGTCCCGGGGGATGAAGATGGCATTCTGATTTAAGGACTGAGTAACTTCCTTGTCAGCATAACCAATGTGTTCTCCCAATGGCTGTAATCAAGGGAGACTTGCCCTCTGGCCCCTAGCAGTGAGCAGACCTTTTCCCAGTTTGTTAGGATGGAGCAGGAAGAGCTGGCTGATTATGCAGAGGGAAACCAGCAGTGTTATATATCACAGTTGCCACGTAATTCTCACTCTTGTCAACATCTAGCCATCTCTATAACTCAGCCATGCTTTAAAATGGCAAGCAGTTGTTTACTAGAGCCAACAGAGGTCTAGCAATTATAAAACTAATTACTAAGATGTCCCTGCAAAAAAAAAAAAAAAAACCTGTAGTGAATAAGTATTCTCCCTGCAGTTTTTTTTTACTAAGTTGCTATCAAGAAGCAAGTAACTTAGCTGGCATCCCCAGAGAGGGTCATGGTATGATTTTAGAGAAGACACATAGCTGAAAGGACTTTTTCATGAATATTTTCCACTTAAATGTACCAGGGATGTTGAGAAGCATAGTGCCAGGAAGAAATAAACCAGACAATGAAGGATACTTTACTAAACTCAGTTCAGTTCAGTCGCTCAGTCATGTCCGACTCTCCGCAACCCCATGAATCACAGCATGCCAGGCCTCCCTGTCCATCAACAACTCCCGGAGTTCACTCAAACTCATGTCCACAGAGTCGATGATGCCATCCAGCCATCTCATTCTCTGTCGTCCCCTTCTCCTCCCGACCCCAACCTTTCCCAGCATCAGAGTCTTTTCCAGTGAGTCAATTCGTCGCATGAGGTGGCCAAAGTATTGCAGTTTCAGCTTTAGCATCAGTCCTTCCAATGAACACCCAGGATTGATCTCCTTTAGAATGGACTGGTTGGATCTCCTTGCAGTACAAGGGTACTAAACTCAAGGATTTACTAAATAAAGTGGCTCAGCCAGTAAAGAATCTGCTCAAAATGCAGGAGACCCAGGTTTGGTCCTGGTGTCAGGAAGATCCCCTGGAGAAGGGAATGGCTAGCCACTCCAGTATTCTTGCTTGGAGAATTCCATGGACAGAGGAGCCTGGTGGGTCACAATCCATGGGGTCACAAAGAGTTGGACACGACTGAGTGACTAACACTTTTACTACTTAACTTCCTCATCAAAAACTGACATTCAATTCAGAATACAGTGAGACAAGGAAAGGGAATGTGGGTTTGTGGGGGGAGAGGGCAGTCTCAAAGGAGGTATCTGCTTCAATTCTGTTTAAAAAATTGTGAAGTTTGGTAGCTAGAGGGACCTAGAGCCTTCTAGTTCTAAGCTTCTAACCTTAGAGGAATGAGGTGGTAACGCCTGTGGGGACTAGGCGTCCAAGGCAAATATGTCTGTGCTTCCAAGATAATTCTGTGCATTGAGGTTTTCTGCAAACAGATTCAGTATTAAATCGTACACACACAGTTATACTAAGTGAGCAGTTTGCCTGACATTTTTAAAGCGACATTGTCAAAGCCATCCAAGCACGAGTCCACGATTGCCTCTTCTGTCCTTTGCTAAGCCAGGCCCCTACTCTCACTGTCTGCCCGCCTCCACATGGCGCAACTTGGCCTCCCTGTCTATACCCACTGGTCCAGCCCCACCTCGGGCCAGCCTGCCTCTCGGCTCCTTCATACACACCATGCCCTCTCTGCCCCTAGCTCACCCATGGTACCTTTACTGAGAATGTCCCCTCTCCCTTCTGCTCCCCCTCTTTAAGTCACCCTGGCCTTCCCTGATCACTGTCTTCACTGAAAACCTCCTCTAGCTACTGCACTCCACAAGATCCTGACATCAACACATTTCATTTCTCAGCAGTCCTCAGCACTGTAGTGGTTGCCTTAATTGTTTTCCCTCTTGACTTAATACGTCTGTGCTGCTCTCATCTTTCCACAGGTGATACGTCCTCTGAGGGCGAGGTCTGTGTCTTGTGTGGCTCTCCTGCTCCCCTGGGTGTCTTTCTCTGTCCTTCCTGATGCCCTGTGTTTCCCTCCATCCTGTTGAAAGAGCGAGTGCCAGGGAGCAACTTTGCTCATCCCCTGGACCTTCCAAGAGGGAGAAGACCCTAGATTTCAGAGGCCGACCAGCCAAGTAACATCTAATAGTGTGGCAGAACCAATGCCGACAATTCTTGACAGGTAGGTTTTCTCCCAAATCATCACTCTATCTTGCCATTCACTACATCTCTCCATGCTTTGCTTTTTTTTTTTTAATGGCAACACCTTTCCCTTTCTGACTCACAAGATGGGATTTTCTTTTTCTGCTAATCCAGTGAAGTAGGAGCTCTGGATTCTCAAAGACTGGGATTGACAGACACCAGCTGGGTTTGTGAGCAGTGTCGCGTCGCAATTTCTCATCCAGATTCTTCTTATCCAGTTAGGAGATTACAGAAATGTTTTGTGTACACATTACCAGAACTTTAATACTTACAGTTTTGCTTGATCCTTGCCACAGAGTTATGAGGATTTTTATTATACCGAGGAAGAAACTTATTCAAGCAGTATTTACCAAGTGTCCTCATGAGCCAACACTAGGTGGTGGATATGAAGTGGAACCACACAAAGCAAATAAACATATTTGTTTATTTATTTGGCTGCTCTGAGAGTTGCAGCACATAGATTCTCTGGTTGTGACACGTGGGCTCAGTAGTTGTGGCTCAGGCTTAGTTGCTCCTCAGCATGTGGGATCTTAATTCCTTGACCAGGGATCGAACCTGTGTTCCCTGCATTGCAAGATGGATTCTTAACCATTGGACCACCAGGGAAGTCCAGTTTTGTTTTGTTTTGATTCGAAAGTATGTATGTAGTCACAGAAGGTGAAGTCGCTCAGTCGTGTCTGACTCTGCGACCCCATGGACTGTAGCCCACCAGGCTCCTCCATCCATGGGATTCTCCAGGCAAGAGTACTGGAGTGGGTTGCCATTTCCCTCTCCAGGGGATCTTCCTAACCCAGGGATTAAACCCAGGTCTCTCGCATTGAGGCAGACGCTTTAACCTCTGAGCCACCAAGGATTCAAATAGTTGTTATTTATTAATCAGACACAAATTTAATCAGCAATGGACTTCAATTGTGTCTCTCCCTGAACAGAAAGATGAGCACATGTGCTTCTACTCTGCCATTTTAGAAAATCACCAGTTTCCTGTTCACTATCTTGTGTTGTATCCAAAGAAAAGGCATCTGAGAGTTAAGTTGAGCTGGACTCAAATTCCTCTGCTGGAAGTGCCTGGGTTCCCAGAGAGCCACCAACACTTTCCCTTTGGCCTCCTTCCTCCTGAGAAATCTGTATGCAGGTCAAGAAGCAACAGTTAGAACTGGACATGGAACAACAGACTGGTTCCAAATCGGAAAAGGAGTACTTCAAGGCTGTATATTACCACCCTGCTTATTTAACTTATATGCAGAGTACATCATGAGAAATGCTAGAGTGGATGAAGCAGGAGCTGGAATCAAGATTGCTGGGAGAAATATCAATAACCTCAGATATGCAGATGACACCACCCTTATGGCAGAAAGCGAAGAAGAACTAAAGAGCCTCCTGATGAAAGTGAAAGAGAGTGAAAATGTTGGCTTAAAGCTCAACACTCAGAAAACTAAGATCATGGCATTAGGTCCCATCACTTCATGGCAAATAGATGGGGAAACAATGAAAACAGTGAGAGACTTTATTTTGGGGGGCTCCAAAATCACTGCAGATGGTGAGTGCAACCATGAAATTAAAAAATGCTTGCTCCTTGGAAGAAAAGCTATAATCAACCTAGACAGCAAGTTAAAAAGCAGAGACATTACTTTGCCAACACAGGTCCGTCTAATCAAAGCTTTGGTTTTTCCAGTAGTCATGTATGGATGTGAGAGTTGGACTATAAAGGAAGCTAAGTGCCGAAGAATTGATGCTTTTGAACTGTGGTGTTGGAGAAGACTCTTGAGAGTCCCTTGGACTGCAAGGAGATCCAACCAGTCAATCCTAAAGGAAATCAACCCTGAATATTCATTGGAAGGACTGATGCTGAAGCTGAAACTCCAATACTTTGACCACCTGATGTGAAGAACTGACTCCTTGAAAAAGATCCTAATGCTGGGAAAGATTGAAGGCAGAATAAGTGGACAACAGAGGATGAGGTGGCTGGATGGCATCACCAACTCAATGGACATGAGTTTGAGTTGGTGATGGATAGGGAAGCCTGGTATGCTGAAGTCCATGGGGTCACAGAGTTGGACACGACTGAGCGACTGAACTAAACAGAAAGTTTTGTGGGAAAGCATGCTGGAAAAAAAAAAAAAATCAGTAAGAAATATCTGGTAAGAACAAAGGAAGCAACCACTCTCCTCTCAGAAATGCTATTATGGCTTTCCCCTGAAATAGTAGCAACAAAAATGATTCCAGGCAGCTTGAAGAGGTGATTATCCAACCTGAAACACTGCGCCTGACCCAAGGGGTGATGATGTCCCAGTGGGTTGTACAGCGACCATGGTGCAGACTCAGTCACGGAGCAGGGGAAATGTGACAGGCTGTTCTGGATCCACGGGAAACCCCGTGTCTAGCTCCAGGTCTAAATGGAGAACTGTTGCCATGTCTTCCATCTCCTGTCTCCTGAGGTCCTGGGGAAGACCTCATCATCACCACAAGTTTCTGCTGTCTCATATTTGGAACAAAACTTCTTTTTTTTTTTAATTTTTTTTTTTTTTACTCACACCTCCTGAAGGTGTGAGAAAAAAATAATAAAAAAAGAAGTTTGGTCAGCAAATAGACAAATAGAACTTCCCTGGTGGCTCAGATGTAAAGAATCCGCCTGCAATGCAGGAGACTCAGGTTCGATCCCTGAGTCAGGAAGATCCCCTAGAGAAGAGAATGGCAACCCACTCCAATATTCTTGCCTGGAGAATTCCATGGACAGAGGAGTCTGGCAACAAGTTACAGTCCATGTGGTTGCAAAGGGTCAGACATGACTGAGCGACTTACACACAAAAAAAAGTTGGTAAATAATTCTGTGATAAGTGAACCCTGCTACCACCTGACTACCACCTGACTACCTTAATGTGTGGTATTAAATGTGGATGATTGTCTTTGGTCATCTGTTCTACCCAGAGAGACCAGGGGAAAGTCTAATGATGGGATGCTCTTTTTTGAAGGAAGACAATTCACCAAGTGGACAAAGATTTAGAGAGAAAGAAGAGGGCTTTCTCTACAGAGGAAACAGGGTATGAAGAGATCTGGCAGCACTGGTTTAATGAACAGTGTTCAAAAACTTCATCCTGGGGGCGGGGCCAATTTTCTTGGATCCAAGATCCTGCTGCTGTTCAAGGCTTAACTTTAAGGATAATTCTTTTTCCATGGCATCTTTCTTTATCCCTAGTGGGAAGTGCCAGGCTCTCCCAAACATACTGAGTAAGCTTCCTCAAATGGAATGCTGCCAGCCCATTTGCCCTCCAAATGGGTGCTCACAGAAAATCATCTCTGTTATTCTTGATTTCAAGCTGCCTCTCTTCGGACAAGTCGTCTCTATATACTGGCAAATTGCAACAGCTATGATCATAGTAATAACATCACAAGAATAATCAAATGCTATTGAAACAAAACGCACCAATTTAGGCCAGGCTTCAGCTACTTAATGTGCATTTAAGTTCATGCATATTTGTGATTTATTATAAAGACGGTGCCCTTTATGAT
The DNA here is from genome assembly GCF_049115385.1 of Moschus berezovskii. Classification (NCBI taxonomy): domain Eukaryota; kingdom Metazoa; phylum Chordata; class Mammalia; order Artiodactyla; family Moschidae; genus Moschus; species Moschus berezovskii. Next base: position 76,004,981 of record NC_142471.1, read on the forward strand.
TCCCTGGAAGCTGTGATAGACTACACTCTGCAAACCAGTTTTGTTTGGCCATTTATTTCCCCTTCCCCCCATCCTCAAGCTTGAAAGGGAGGGAAACCAACCTCTTGCTGCTACCTGAGCCCAGGCATACTGAGGCGAAGCTGAAGCCATGTGCATGCATGCATGCCAAGTTGCTACTGTCATGTCTGATGCTCTGTGACCCTATGGACTATAGCCGGCCAGGTTCCTCTGTCCATGGAATTCTCCAGGCAAGAATACTGGAGTGGGTTGCCATGCCCTCCTCCAGGAGATCTTCCTGACCCAGGAACTGAAACTGCGTCTCTTACGTCTCCTACATTGGCAGGCGGGTTCTTTACCACTAACCTACCTGGGAAGCCCAGGTTGAAGCCATGATGAACCACTAATTGATAATTCCATTCAATCCACTTTCTACCAGCAGGACCAGACTGGGTCTGTGTAAATTACCTTCCCTCAGTCCCTTGATCACTTCTCTGAGGCTGGGTGGACACTATGTTCCCCATGTCAGCTGGTTTCATGCTGCCTGCTCTGATAGCTTTCAGACTCTTGAAAGCAGACAGCATCTGCCACTAATTTGCTCTATGGAAAGAAGCAATCTGGTTGGAATAAGGACCAGAAGACTTTTTTTGAAGCTATCATATTTGCGTGTCAAGGACACTAGGTTTACTCCAATCATGTGTTTACTTGGGATGACCTGAGAAAAGCTGATGCAAGGTGGAATTAGAACTCTCCCAGCTCAGGGTAGGAGGATATGGCAACCCACTCCAGTATTCTTGTCTGGAGAATCCCATGGACAGGGGAGCCTGGCAGGCTACAGTCCACTGGGTCACAGAGAGTTGGACACAACTGAAGTGACTTAGCACACACACAGAGCTCAGGGACTTCCCTGGTGGTCCAGTGGTTAAGACTCTACACTTCCAATGCAGAGGGCTTGAGTTCAATCCCTGGCCAGGGAACTAAGATTCCACATGCTGCCTGGTGTGGCCAAAAAGACCTTTTTATTATTAATAATAAAAGAGAACTCTCCCAGTTCAGGCCTCCGTACGGTTAACAGGAGGCCCCACTGCTCTTCCACACCCATTTTAAATTTCATATTCCCCAGATAGATGTCCTCTTTCCATCTGTACAGTTAACTGGGTACTCTTCACCTAGCTGAGCACTTTTTACAGTCTGCCAGGTACAAGGATTCCTTAGATCCATGGATCTTTTCTCAATTCCATGGTGAGCTCTGAGAGAAGAGAATCATAGTTATCTCTGCTGCCCCCATCTCCACAAGTATATTAGAGGTTCAGTAAAGCCTGGGCAGCTTGTCAAAGGCAAGAAACAGTCAATAGTATCTCAATAAAGCTGGGGGAGGAAAACAAATGAATATGAAGACTGATTGTATTCAGGCTGCTGCTGCTGCTGCTGCTAAGTCACTTCAGTCGTGTCCGACTCTGTGTGACCCCATAGACGGAAGCCCACCAGGCTCCCCCGTCCCTGGGATTCTCCAGGCAAGAACACTGGAGTGGGTTGCCATTTCCTTCTCCAACGTGTGAAAGTGAAAGTCAAGTCGCTCAGTCGTGTCCGACCCTTAGCGACCCCACGGACTGCAGCCTACCAGGCTCCTCCATCCATGGGATTTTCTAGGCAAGAGTACTGGAGTGGCTTGCCATTGCCTTCTCCGTGTATTCAGGCTATTGCAATAAAAAGATCCCACGATCAGAATGTCTCCGCAGGGGGGGGTTGTTTTACCCTTTAATGGGAAGCAAAGGAGAATAAATAAGTTACAGATGAGGCGATTTACAGTCAGGATGTTTTGCAAGCAGGGCAAGTTTCAATCAGTTGTCAGACCAGGAAATGTTTTTCTCTGTGGTTAGTTTCGAGGGACAAACGGTTCTAACCTCAGCTGATCAATCACAAGACAAGACCAGGAAGCTGGAGGGGCTGTGTCCAGCCTTGTCAGCAGCTCAGACAAAGGGGGCAAGGTCTGTGCTTGGCCTTGTCACAGGTGAATAAGGCAGCCACCCGCAAGACTGGTGAGAGAAAGCATGCACTGTCGGCTTCATCTAAGCCACGTGGGGAAGGCTAATTCTTTGTGGTAAACTGTCTATAGGGTCGCAAAGGTTGGGGGAACTTCTTAACTGTCGCTGTTTCCAGGAACCCAGGGCTCAGGTGAAGTTCAACATTGTCAAACTCAATGAAAGAAAGCATGCAATATAGATAAATAGACAGACAGGCCAGCGGTCTCTTCAAAGAAAGATTATTCCTGCTCTCTGTCCCTGAGTCAGCTCACTATTTGTGAACTACTAAACTGGAAAACAAGAGAGAGAAGACAGGAACTTCCAAATGGAAGGATTACCTTTAAGGTTCAGTTCAGTTCAGTCACTCAGTCGTGTCCGACTCTCCGCGACCCCATGAATCACAGCACGCCAGGCCTCCCTGTCCATCACCAACTCTCGGAGTTCACTCAAACTCATGTCCATCGAGTCGGTGATGCCATCCAGCCATCTCTGGACTTTAAAACTTGCAGTATAAATGTCACGCTGGTAATGCTGCACCAGGGTTGAAGCTGTGAGAAGCGATGAGTGTAAAGGATGCTCTGCATGTGTATTCAGGAGAAGACGGTAGTCACAAGCACTGTGATCCGAGGAGCTCTCGTCAAGGAAGTCACTGTCATTTAGATTTTGTTTGTTTCTTTGTTTTTTAGCTTATGTTATTGAAGTACAGTTGATGTACATTGTTTTGTTAAATTCTGCTGTACAAAAAGTGATTCAGTTACACATTCTTTATACCTGCCGTGCTAAGATGCTTCAATCATGTCCATATGGACTGTAGCCCTCCAGGCTCCTCTGTCCATGGGATCCTCCAGGCAAGAATACTGGAGTGGGTTGCCGTGCCCTCTGCCTGGGGATTTTCCCAACCCAGGGATCAAACCAGCATCTCTTAGGTCTCCTGCATTGACAAGCTGATTCTTTACCACTAGCACCACCTGGGAAGCCCCCTTTATACATATATACATTCTTTTTTATATTCTCGTTACAATTTGGTTTGATCCTTGCTTACTCAGCAGAGATCCATTACTCACCACCCCTGCAGTTTGAAACTCCATATAGAGGTTTTTTCTGCAACTGCCAACCTGTACCTGAGGCTCACTGGGTTAGGGTCCCAAGGAAAGAATGCAGCTCACTCAGAAATCAAACATTCTTCCTACTGAAAACTTTTGCCTATGTTACTAGCCCAGGCTTGAGAGGAGAGAGTTAGGAGGCTTGAACCAGAAGGAAAAGAGTTGTAAGCTGAGGAAGTCCTTTGAAAAACAAGCTTTGTTTGAAGTCTGGGCAGAAGTTCTAGTTGCCTCTCCTCTTTTATTTTTAATCACTTTGTTTATCCCTAACAGCAGACAAGCAATGCTGGGAAATTTCTGTTGTTCATTCACTAAGTTCTGATTCTTTGTGACCCCATGGACTGTAGCAGGCCAGGCTCCTCTGTCTTCCACTATCTCCTGGAGTTTGCTCAAATTTATGTTCATTGAGTTGGTGATGCTATCTAGCCATCTCATCCTCTGCCATTCCCCTTTTCCTTCTCCCTGCCTTCAATTTTTCCCAGCATCAGAGTCTTTTCCAATGAGTCAGCTCTTTGCATCAGGTAGCCAAAGTATTGGAACTTCAGCTGCAGCTTCAGTCCTTCCAAAGAATATTCAGGGTTGATTTCCTTTAGGGTGGACTAGTTTGATCTCCTTGCAGTCCAAGGGACTCCCAAGAGTCTTCTCTAGCACCACAATTCAGAAGCATCAATTCTTTGGTGCTCAACTTTCTTTATGGTCAAAGTCTCACATCCATACATGACTACTAGAAAAGCTATAGCTTTGACTGTACGGACCTTTGTTGGCAAAGTGATGTCTTTGCTTTTTAATACACTATCTAGGTTTGTCAGGGCTTCCCTGGTGCCTCAGACAGTGAAGAACCTGCCCGCAAAGCAGGAAACAAAGGAGACTCAGGTTCAGTCCCCAGATTGGGAAGATCCCCTGGAGAAGGGAATGCCAACCCACTCCAGTATTCTTGCCTGGAGAATTCCATGGACAGAGGAGCCTGGCATGAACCATATCCAAGAGAGAAATCAATCAATAGAAACAAATACAGAAATGAAAGGCATAATGGGAGTAGCAGAAAGGGCTTTAAAATAATTATTACAGGAGATAGAATAACACCCTAAGTAATTTTCAATTAATCTTAAAGAATGCAGGAAAGGAGGTAAAAGAATAGATGGCCCAAATAGCAAACAAACAGCAAGATGCTAGTCTCAAACCCAGCTGAAAGTAAGTAGATCAAACACTCCAATTAAAGGGCAGAGGGTGTTTGACTGCATAAAAGTAAAACTGGAAATAATCATGTGGGTCTACTTCTTTTTTTGTTATATTCACTATATTTTTGTACTTTTTTAATGGTTACCAGCGAGGGGGGAGGGCACTATAGGAGTAGGGGATTAAGAAGCACAAACTATTATGTATAAAATAAGCTACAAGGATATATTGTACAATACAGGGAATATAGCCAATATTTTATCATAACTATACATAGAACATAACTTTTACAAATTGTAAATCACTATATTGTATTCCTGTAATTTATATAATATGAATCAACTACACTTCGATTAAAACAAAGATACAGGAGGGGAAAAAAGAAAAGCAAAATAAAAATGTCTTCTTGTAAAACTAAAAAAGAAAAGAATCACGTGGGAAATGACAAATGTCCAGTTTAACCAACTCATCAGATTTGGAAAGGTTAGAAACAAGAGATAAGCCTGGGAAGTTTGATGAAGCCAGATTATGTTGCGTCATAGATGCCAAAAACCTATACTTGCACCTTCTGTGTGCAAATAAATAGTCCACCTTGTAAAATGAAATGAACTTCTGGGAGAACAGATATAAAGCTGACTTTCTAGAATAATTTATTTCATAAGAAAAGCAAATATTTCACCTCTCTCCTGGTTTTCCATTTCCTCATGAGAAAACAGGGTGGCTATGGTCATACATTTCACTGCCCGAGCCCCCACCTTGCATAAATAGGCCAGGTGACAAACAAAACGTTCACCTTTAAACTACATGCTATGATCTTTCTTTTAAAGTGAAATGTACTTGGAAACTGAAGAAAATAGTAAGTCTAATCTTCCCTTGTCATTAAATCAATAAAGAAATTAAAGACATTACTCGAAACTGTAGTTCTTAAAAGACATCACCTTTTTTATTATTGTCATTATTATTATTGCTATTTCATTTTTCAGTGGCCACCAAGTATGAAGGTTTCTGAAGTTAAAGGCATAGCAAGATATAGAAAAGATATTGCTTTTGCCTGAGTTTCATGAAGCTGATATCAATCTTTTATTTCATAAACCTCAGGCTGGTTATTGCTTTAAACACGTGCTTTGGTGCATTAAATGTGGCACTGAGAGGAATACAAATAAGAGAATTCCCAATGACACTAAGCAGGGGTGGGGGCGCTGAGGAAGGGCTGACTTCCCTCCCACGCCTGGAGAATGGAATTCAAGAAAGGTCACAAAACAGCCAGACTTCGGGGATAAATCTGAGCTAAACTGATTCAATGAACAACACAGAGGGACAGTTTTCACTATTGTTTTTTCCCAGTAAGAAGAGAAAGGACAAAGGATTTGATTGAGCCTCCAAAAGACGTCCGACTGCGCTGAGGCTAAAGGGGCCCAGACCTCAACGTCAGACGGTCTGGAGTTTACCCCTAACTCAGCCACCTCTGAGCCTCAGTTAGATCTGTGAGATGACAGCATTTTGCAACAGTTAATCTCTAAAAAGCCTTTCTGACTTGAAATTTTAAGGCCCTAGTACATACCCCCATGGAGCAATCATTCATATTTGGGAAATACTTTCCAAAACACCAGTGGTCTTGATACTAATCACAGCCTTGAGAGGAATAAAGGGTTGAGCTGAATAAACTGACGTTTAGCTAAGCTGAAGGACACACAAGTAGCTAAACATTGATAAGTCTGGTCCTGGACTGCAGATCTCCTGGCTTCTAATCACGTGTCCCTTATCCCATCCCACACTGCGTCTCAACAAAGAGAAAATGAGTCTTATTTAAAGGGAACATTCAAGCCAAACAGGGAAATGGTGCTTCTGAGTTGCTCAGGAAGGATGGATATCAGACCAAACTGAAAAAATGGAATGGGATTGTCCATCAGATCAGGATGAAGGGAGTTTGCCCACTTCTGGGTATTTGCACATAAGAATTGAAAATAGGTGCTCAAACCATCTATGAATGCTTTTAATATCAGAGGATATGAACAGAACATCTGGAAAATTTCTTCTTGGACTACAGGTGAAAGGGCAAAGTCCTTAACTTCCAAAATCCCCCCAGTCTGGCCTTCTCTCGTCTCCCTAGTCTAACCTTCACTTCCCCGCTTCATGCTCCTTCCTACGCGTTCCTCTGCCATGTCCTTGCTCACACGAAATCCTCAGTCCAAAGTCATATCCTTCTTGTTCATCTAAACCCATGTCCATTGATTCAAGTGTTCTCTGATTCTTCCAGCTGTAAGAATTTCTCTCTTTCTCCTAAACACTTGCCTCTTTCTCCCCTACAGACTTTACATCTCTCCTATATTATAATTATTCCTGAACCTGCTTTATTTCCTCTCTTAAGTCGTACATTCCTTTAAGGCTAGAGGAATATGGACTTTCACAGGGCATGGATTTAGGGATTCAAATCCATCTAAACTTGATCTCTGAGGTGCCAGGAGCTGCTAAGTGTCATCTCAAATTGGATAATAGCTCAATACATAGTACGTGCTCAATAAAATTTGTTGAACATTATTTGGTTTTTTCATTTTATTTCAAGGCATAGTACGTGCTCAATAAAATTTGTTGAACATTATTTGGTTTTTTCATTTTATTTCAAGGCCATTTCAATATTTAAACCTTGTCTTCCATCTTTATTGGTTAATTTATTTTAAAACTGGCTTTTGGAGTAATATTAGCTAATACGAAAACAAATCTGTGAAATAGCTGAGAACGTCTGTGAACATTTTAGGGAATTTTCTTTTATAAAAGAAAAATAAAAACCTAGATAGCATATTAAAAAGCAGAGACATTACTTTGCCAAAAAAGGTCCATCTAGTCAAGGTTATGGTTTTTCCAGTGGTCATGTATGGATGTGAGAGCTGGACTGTGAAGAAAGCTGATCGCCGAAGAATTGATGCTTTTGAACTATGGTGCTGGAGAAGACTCTTGAGAGTCCCTTGTACTGCAAGGAGATCCAACCAGTCCATTCTAGAGGAGGTCAATCCTGGGTGTTCATTGGAAGGACTGATGCAAAAGCTGAAACTCCAATACTTTGGCCACCTCATGCGACAAGTTGACTCATTGGAACAATAAGACCCTGATGCTGGGAGGGATTGTGGGCAGGAGGAGAAGGGGATGACAGAGGATGAGATGACTGGATGGCATCACCGACTTGATGGACATGGGTTTGGGTGGACAGGGAGGCCTGGCGTGCTGTGATTCATGGAGTCTCAAAGAGTCGACACGACTGAGCAACTGAACTGAACTAAAAGTCCAAGACTCAGGATCTCTCAGCCATCATCAAGTGTGCTATCACCAGGAGAAACTCAGCTTTTTTTCTTTTTTGGCTGTGCCCAGTCTTAACTGCAGCATGAGTTGCAATTTAGTTGAGCTTCTTGACCAGGGACTGAACCCTGAGCCCCCTGCACTGGGAGCATGGAGTCTTAGTCGCTGGACAACCAGGGAAGTCCCAGCAGAACCTCAGCTTTGAAGATAGAATTTTTTCTATGACATATTCTTAAAGCCCTCAGATGAAAATATGCTGAACTTGAAATATTTTCATCTCATTGCTTTAAACCCGTATTCATTTAACTACCAAAACACACACCTAATCACGGCATATATTTAAAGCCATGAAATATTTACAGTGCAATGCCTAAGGCAGATGATGGATAGTGTATTCATTCTATGCTTCAGTAAATTCTGGATACAAAGACTCAAATTGATGCTCTCAAATGACTGTGTCAGTGCAAACAAGCTTCCCTTAAAAGACAGTTCTTCCTCACCAGAGTTTGATTTCCATTCTGAAATATGGTCTTCTCTAGATACATCTTAGCTGACAAACAAAGCTAGGCCCTAGCTCTTTCCTACAGTCATCAAAGTCCATTCTGCCTTGTGACTGAAAATCTGAACAGCTAAGACTCTTCCCATTGCTGGTAACATGTAAGAGCTACCCCATCAAAGACTCTGCCTAGGTACATATTTGCTAATAAAAATTCTCCATTGAATTTCCCAGAGTTCTGAACAAGCCCCCACTACTTACCCAGACCTCTTGCTAAAACTTCTCTAAGGCAAGTTTCTCAGCTGCTTCACCTCCCTGGTCTGCCTTCTCTGACCTCTAGGTCAAGGTGCTCAACAGACTGGCTCAAGGTGGCTTTATCTCCCTAATCAAGCTACAAGCCCCGTAAGAATGGGGACCTTCATCATAATTGTGTCTATAATGCTCACACATCCTAGCATCTTGCATCACTTAATGTTAGACCTATCTTGCTTTGGGATGTAACTTGTGATTGAATTAAGCACCGCATGCCCAGCCCTTACAGAGCCTAGCTTGCAACATCCCCCAGAGACGGCAAAGAGCTTGAGGCTCTGGAATTGCATCCTCGGCTAACTGAGCATTTATATGATAACCTGGCACTCCAGATCACTGTGTCATTCTGCCTCCTACCATCCTGGCAGGCTGAGAAAACTGAGGTTCACATGACTTTCCCAAAGTCACTTGGTCAATAATGAGGAGATCCAGGATTTAAACTCAAGTCACTCCGACAAGCAAGCCTGTGATTGTGGTCACTAGGCCATGATGTAGGCAGATAAGGAAACAGAGACTCAGAGAGGTCTCATAGCTGGGACAGGAATTGTCCGTCCGACCAATGAGGAAACAGATCCAACTGCCCCACCTCCTGCCAGCCAGTCCCCCATGTCTCCCTGCCTTCTAGTCTCTGCGCAAACCCCTGTTCTGCAGAGGTTCCTGGTTACCCACGAGGTAAGCCTTTCCCGCTCTGCAGCCTCTCAGAACTTATCAGTTCTCTTGGGTGCTGCCTCAGCTGCCCGGGAGTATATGATGGACTGCTCTGAGAATATTCTTAACTCATCTGTGTGTGTGTGCACGCGCGCGCACATACATGTACACAGGGGCATGTGTCCTTTCCCCAACAGCTTTCTGTTCCCTGTGGCAGAGAGACTTGGATGGTCTTCACAGCACCGACCTTGGAGCCTGCACACAGGCCCTGCACACCGTGGCATTAAACAGCTTCTGTCCTGGACACGCTGAGGGAGACAGGAGGGCTAATGACTACAGGCAGGAGACAAGAAGATGCAGGAACAGTGGCAAGTGACCTGTTGTGGATAAATTATATTCAGACAAAATGCAGAGTAAGAAATGCAGTAGCCATCGGAGAGATTCAGAGTTCTAGAGAAAACTTCCAGTTTGGGTTATAGGAAAAATCCAGGCAGGCTACAAGGAGAGGGTGACGTTTCCTCTGGGCTTTGAAGGATGGTAGAAGTTGGGCATCTGGGAGGGTATGGGTGTCTCAGAGGGCAGCAGGGACAAATCTCGGAGGTGGGTATCACAGGAGGATGTGAGAGAGAAAGATCAACTGGCTCACCCAGCACAGGCAGGGTGCAGCGGCGGAATGAAGTTGGTTAGGCAGGTGGGGTCCAGGTGGTAAAGCTGAAACAGCTAAACTAGAGGTTTGAGATCTAGTCTGTGGACTGTAGGAGGTTTTAGAGCAGAAGAGTGATGCAATCGGAAATGTGCTTCAGAAAATATTCAATTGCTATTCACGTGGAAAATGGACTGGAAAGGAAGGGGACTTGCAGCAGAGATACTGGTATGAATAGGTCAAGAAGAAACAAGGCTCTGGAACAATTAGGGCAGAGGCAGTGGGAAGGGAGAGGAGAGGGTTTCGGGGGGCCCCAGGAACAGGATGGATAAACGGGGTAAGGGAGAAACCCATCAGGACCCCTGAGAGGCTGGGAATAGCATAGCACTTATTGGATGTTCACTAGTGGTGGGCACCTGGTGCAAGTCTCAGCCCACAGGATCCTCACTACCCCCTAGAGGGAGGCAGCCCCATTCCACAGGTGTGCTCACCGACACACAGGAGGTTAAACTACCTGCCTAAGCACACTCCGCTGGTTAAAGGGCGCAAGGATTCGAACTGGAACATCTGTTGCCACACCCGACACGCTTCATCACAAGACTGGACTGATTCACAGTAACTGGGAAGCTGAGAATTCAAGAAGGTCAGGGCAGGAGGCAGAGAAGGCAATGGTGGTCCACTCCAGTGTTCTGGCCTGGAGAGTCCCAGGGATGGGGAAGCCTGGTGGGCTGCCGTCTATGGGGTGACACAGAGTCGGACATGACTGAAGTGACTTAGCAGCAGCAGCAGGGCAGGGGGTGCTGAAAAGCCAGAGAAGAGCCCGGAGCGCATCAGAGAGCTGGAGGCGACCCTGCACCCTGCGGAGTCCAGGCATTGAGGGAGGAGGGAGCCTCGGGAGCTGCTTACCAAGCGCTTACCTCACACCCAGAGCCAGTACCAGGTACTTTAAGCGCTTCCCTCTCTGAAGCCAGCAGCTGCCCTATGAAGTAGGTACAATTACTCTTATTCCTCTGATTTCTGATGAAAACATTGAAGCTCAGGGCTTGTGTATAGATGAGGTTCTGGAATTTAAAGTCACACCTGTTTTTTATCAAAGCCTGAGCTCTGAATCAACACTTGGCCAAAACTGACACAAAGTTAACACAAACGAGCAAAAGAGGCCACCGTACATGACTACCAAGAAGCAATGTGACCAGATAGCTCAACATCCATGTCAGAAGACCTCAGAGAGAGCGCAATGGGGTGCTAGTCCCAATTATGCTAAGAGAATGTGGGTGAGATGGGACCGTCCCAGGCAACCTACACATGTGTTCATCTGGCTCAAAGGACACTGGCTTTAAAACACAAATTAATTAAACAACAAAGTAAAATGGTAGTGAGGGTGGAGTCAGATAACAGTGAGTGGAAGAAAAATAGGGACATGAGGAGCTGGAAAGAGTGCAGAGGGATTCGGCTTCCTCAGTTCAGTTCAGTTCAGTCACTCAGTCATGTCCGACTCTTTGCGACCCCATGAATCACAGCATGCCAGGCCTCCCTGTCCATCACCAACTCCCGGAGTTCACTCAAACTCATGTCCATCGAGTCGGTGATGCCATCCAGCCATCTCATTCTCTGTCGTCCCCTTCTCCTCCTGCCCCCAGTCCCTCCCAGCATCAGAGTCTTTTCCAGTGAGTCAACTCGTCGCATGAGGTGGCCAAAGTATTGCAGTTTCAGTTTTAGCATCAGTCCTTCCAATGAACACCCAGGCCTGATCTCCTTTAGAATGGACTGGTTGGATCTCCTTGCAGTCCAAGGGACTCTCAAGAGTCTTCTCCAGCACCACAGTTCAAAAGCATCAATTCTTCGGCGATCAGCTTTCTTCACAGTCCACCTCTCACGTCCATACATGACCACTGGAAAAACCATAGCCTTGACTAGACGGACCTTGGCTGGCAAAGTAATGTCTCTGCTTTTTAATATACTATCTAGGTTGGTGATAACTTTCCTTCCAAGGAGTAAGCATCTTTTAATTTTGGCTTCCTCAGAAAGTCTGAAAATATTGAAAATAACTTGCGAGTCAGCAGGACCTGCCTATCTGTGACTGGGGACACAGTTCTTCCAGTCCTTGTACAGGGCCCAGCGTAGGCACGTCCCATGTACATAGTGATTCATTAATCAGGACCAGGAGGGGTTGTTTGTTGGAGAGAAAAATACTGAATATATTTGTAGTCAGAAGGATCAGACTCTATGGTGGGGGCGGGGAGGGGGGGAGATAAAAGATGCAAATACAAAAGAATTCAAAAACAATTTGATTATTATAAATTAATAATACCCTCAAGTGTATAAGTGGACAAAGAATTTGCCTTGAAAAGGAGAAGCTTCTTCTCTAAAGAAATAATAAAATGAAGCTGTTGTGAGCAAAGGACTTGCCGGTTGAAGTAGACAGCTCTTCAGCAGAGGGAATTGAAGAGCCTCGGGGTAAGGACAGCTCCTGTGGTGAGGGTATCAGCAACACCCACTCCACACTTCAACCATCAACTGAGCCCCACCAGGTGAGCCTCTTCACCTTCCTTGAGCCCCACCCCCCACCCCAGACAGCCAGGACCCTCCCCGCACTAGCGCAGCCTCCAGCTACGCGGTTCCTAAAGAACAAGGAAGCCGGAAGCAGCAAGGGGTCCCAGAGATAAGCTTCAAGCTGCAGACTCACTTTGGCCAGTGACTTGCTCTGTCACCCAGAACGGGTGCCTCCCTTCTCAAGGGCTCGGTTTCCTCCTCTATCAAACGTGGAGGCTGAACTTGATCAGTGGGTCCCAAAGAACTAAAAACTCAGAGTAGGCAATGAAGCATGTGTTTTTAACACTTAATTCCTGTATAAGGCATACAGAAATGTACAAGTTTTTTAAGTGCAGAGTTCTCTAGATTTTCACAAACTGGACATGCTATGAAACCAACCTCCAGATGAGGAAACAGCATCACCAGCAGCTTTAGAGTCTTCCATGCCCCCTTCCAGTTACTTACCACCAAGCCCTGGTAACCAGATCCTGACCTCTGGCTACAAAGACCAGGCTTACCTGTGTCTCCTGGAGGGAGCCGCACCTGTGCTCATCCTTTCTCTGTGTGACTCCTGGAGGGTGCCCTATTTTGTGCCTGGTTTCTTCCATTTAGCATCTTCCATGGTGCTGTGTGTAATAAGGATGTTTGCAACAAAGCAATCCCCCAAAATGGGGAAAAAAAAAAGTGAAGCCAATCGTGGTCATGTATGGATGTGAGAGTTGGACTGTGAAGAAAGCTGATCGCCGAAGAATTGATGCTTTTGAACTGTGGTGCTGGAGAAGACTCTTAAGAGTCCCTTGGACTTCAAGGAGATCCAACAAGCCCATTCTAAAGGAGATCAATCCTGGGTGTTCATTGAAAGGACTGATGCTAAAGCTGAAACTCCAATACTTTGGCCACCTCATGCAATAAGTTGACTCACTTGAAAAGAGGCTGATGCTAAGAGGGATTGGGGGTGGGAGGAGATGGGGACGACAGAGAATGAGATGGCTGGATGGCATCACCGACTCGATGGACATGAGTTTGAGTGAACTCTGGGAGTTGGTGATGGACAGGGAGGCCTGGCGTGCTGTGATTCATGGGGTAGCAAAGAGTCGGACACGACTGAGCGACTGAACTGAACCGAACTGAACCATGAGTTAAAATGTGTTTAAGTTAACTGACTGTCCTCTATTCTGAGAGGCTGTTTGCGTACCTATTTTGTAATAGTGTCCTGGAAGTTTGGTTGGTTTTTATTTTGTTTAATGATTGGTATATTTGGGTTTGTCCCTGTTTAGCAAATTCTCTCTTTAAATTATGTTGGCTTGAAATTTGACTGGGCCAGGATGGTGGGCACTGCTGGTCTGAGCTCTAGGGTTCTGGACCCTGTGATGTACTGGGCAGAGTTTCAAGTCTCACCTTTCTGATTGGAACCCCCTCTGATGGCTGACTCTGAAAGGAGAGAAGTCAACAGATTTTCAGCTGTTCTGGGAAGCTGCAGAACTAAAACGTTTGACTTTACTTGAAAGGAGAGAGAAATCGGGGGAGAGATTTGTAGCCTCCATGTACTGGGTCCACACAGTGACCCATAAACAATAGCTTCAAATTCTCTTTTTAAAAAAGACTGCTGTTCAGTTGATGGAGTGAGTGAAGTTGCTTAGTCGTATCTGACTCTTTGCGACCCCATGGACTGTAGCCTACCAGGCTCCTCGGTCCATGGAATTCTCCAGGCAAGAATACTGGAGTGGGTTGCCATTTCCTTCTCCAGGGGATCTTCCCAACCCAGGGATCGAACCTGGGTTCCCTGCATTGTAGGCAGACGCTTCATGTCCAATTCTTTGCAACCCCATGGACTGCAGCAACCCGTCTCCCTGTCCTTCACTATCTCCTGGAGTTCACTCAAGTTCATGTCAGTCCTTATAAGAACTTTGAAACAGTATGCCTCCATTTCTTCCTTAGTCCTTAATGCTGTTGTTTTTATATTTTAATAACTTCAGTCAGTTCAGTTCAATCACTCAGTAGTGTCCGACTCTTTGCAACCCCATAGACTGCAGCACACCAGGCTTCCCTGTCCATCACCAACTCCCAAAGTTGATCAAACTCATGACCATTGAGTCGGTGATGCCATCCAACCATCTCATCCTGTCGTTCCCTTCTCCTGCTGCCTTTAATCTTTTCCAGCATCAGGGTCTTTTCCAATGAGTCGGCTCTTTGCATCAGGTGGCCAAAGTATTGGAGTTTCAGCTTCAGCATCAGTCCTTCCAATGAATATTCAGGACTGATTTCCTTTAGGATTCACTATATAAACCATACTTTCCTCAGATTTTATACCAAGTCCATCTCCTCTAAGCAGTACATAAAGGTACCAGTTTTCAACATCTTACCAATATGTTGGAACTATCATATCTAAAATTTTATGTCAATGTGGTATTTATGAAATGATATATCATGATTATTCTTCATTTCCCAGACAAAATGTTTGAGCTAGAGCATCTTTTCATTGCTATTCAGTCATTAAGTCGTGTCCAACTCTTTGTGACCCCATGAACTGCAGCACTCCAGACTTCCCTGTCCTTCACTATCTCCTGGAGTTTGCTCAGACTCATGTCCACTGAGTCAGTGATGCTATCCAGCCATCTCATCCTCTGTCATCACCTTCTTCTCCTGCCTTCAATCTTTCCCAGCATCAGGGTCTTTTCCAATGAGTTGGCTCTTCACATCAAGTGGCCAAAGTATTGGTGCTTCAGCTTCATCATCAGTCCTTCCAATGAATATTCAGGATTGATTCCCTTTAGGATTGACTGGTTTGATTTCCTTGCAGTCCAAGGGATTCTGAAGAAAGACTTGATGAGGCTTTTTCAGGCAAGAGAGAAGTCTGTAACCCACTCACAGGACAGGACCAGGAAACAGAGCAAGAAAGCATCAGTTCAAGTCTGACAGTCCTCAACCCAGGGTTTCAGGGAAGAGGAGGATAGGCCATGGGCTGTGTCCTCAGGCCCTCAGAGCCAAAGCGGAATTTTGAAGAGATGGCAGTGCCTTGTGACAGGCACTCAGGTTTAAAAAAAAGAACATGTTGCACTGACTTCTGGGGCAGAAGGTAAGAAAATGGCCCGAGCTGCTATAAACATACCAGTTGTGGTGGAGTTTGAGCCTGTCTATACCAGCATCCATTCAACATGCACCCTATGGAGAAACCTCAAAAGAAAAACTAGTCTCCTTCCTGCCCTGAAGGAGCCATGGAAGCAAACGGACAAACATGAAACTAAGAAAAGTAAGAAAATCCCAGTGTTCCCAGTTCTCAAGAAATAATTGTCTGGTGAGATGATGGTGTCTGTGATGGAATCTTCCATCAAGATCAATTTAAGGAGAACTCCCTTCCCTGAATGTGTGCAGTTACAGAGGCAATTGAATCTCCCCACCCCTACCATCTCGGTCCAATCCATTAGCTCTAATTTTGCCCACATGGTCACTGTTAGTTTTTAACATAATTATTGTTAAATCCAGCACAGATACAAAACACGTGAAAGAAATTTGAGGCCTAATAAACAATAACAAACACCTTATAACCACAGCCCTGTGTTACTCCATTTCTTCTTCTCCAAAATGTTGCTGCAAAAGCTAATGGCAATCTCATATATTTTCTGTGTGACTGGATCATTCGTTTGACTACTAAAGAATTCATTTTCCTTTAAGGTAGAATAATTTTTCTGATGGTTATTTTGGGGTTCTCGAATCCATCAAGCACCCCTTCATAATTTCCTTCGGTGTCCTTCTGCACAGCTGCTGACAACACTGGTTACCCTGCACTGACTCAGTTTAAGAAGGTGAAAAATTCAGGACATGGATGATTGTTGACAGTTGCACAACAATGTGAATATACTTAGTGCCACTGAAATGTACAGTTAAATATGGTTAAAATTGTTTTATAATATATGACTTCTACTACAATTAAAAATATATATTTTTAAGTTTGTGGGGATGCATGTCCCCTATACTTGGTATAAATCTCACCCATGAATTTTAGTGTGCTATGCCGGCTTCTCTCTGTTTTTAGGGAATGATTTGAAGAGATTCAAAACCTATGACACAACGGCCATCACCTTGCCAGGATCTGAATTTTTGTATTCAAATTCTGATCCTATGAGTTTCTCATTCTTTGTACTCCATCTGCTTTCAGGAACCAGCTACCACAGTACTGGCATTAAAATTGCCAAGCACCCTTCCTGTCTTCTCCCAGCCCTCTGACTGCCCACTTCTGTCTCTCCCTAGGAGCCAGCAGGGCTCAAGCTAAAAGGTGTCACCAAAGGCAGCCTGTGAGTCTTTGTGTCATTGTTGGTATAAATCCCCAGCTGCCAGGAAAAACCAAGGGCAAGCCCTCTGTCACAGCTTGTGAGTACGTGAATACATGCTCCAACCTGACGATAAATGGTTGTTACTGCGGGGTGGCTAAATGCTGGCACTGGCCTTTAGGCTGGATAGGTGCTGACAGTGAGGTTGGTGGGGCAGGCCCCTCTCACAGCATAAGTAACACAGATTTTTTTTTTTTTTTGCTGAACTGTGTCTTCGTAGTGATGCTCAGGCTTCTCACTGTGGTGGCTTCTCTTGTTGCAGGACACAGACTGACTCTAGGGCGCATGAGATCAATAGTTGTACCGGAGCTTAGTTCCTCCACGGCATGTGGGATCTTTCTGGACCAGGGATCAAACCCATGTCCCTGGCATTGGCAGGCAGATGCCTAACCACTGGACCGCCAGGGAAGCCCCCCACAGATGGATTTTTAACCAGAGGGTGAGCAAGCTTCCAGAAGGCAGTCTCTGGGCTATTCACAGCAGAGGCCCCATATCATAGCCATTTTTGAATCCCATCTTGTACCTCAAACTTCAAGAGAAGGTAAAGGAAGCAAGGCAAAGACACAGAAGAGCAGCTTCCATGAAATTCTTCCACAAATTTAGCATAATGCCTGCTTTTGCACCCAAACTTTTGTTTATAATTTAAGGTGAAGAAGACTGATTCATTTGATCCTCATTTTTATCTCCCCCTCATCTCCTCTGAGCTCTTGCACATCACAGTTTTATTTTGGTCCTTGGTCTTTTGGGGGTCATCTCGCCTAGTTTATGGCTCTTGGACATCATGCCAAGACACGCAGGTCTGGTCAGGAAGCTCTTGGCACCAGGAAATTTTTGTTTCTTGGGCTTGAGCCAATTAAATCAAACTCTGTTCAGAGGCTGCTTTGGGAAGTGACAGGCTTAAACAGCCTGGTGAACGAACAGTGGAGTTGCCGTCACACTTGAGTTACAATCTGTTTAAACTCCAAAACAGCTGCAACTCACAGCTCCCATTTCCTGAGAAAGGGGAATTTTCGGGATGTCACAGAGGAGAAGATGGTCTGAGTCCTCAAGGGGGTGAGGGTGGGGCTCCAACTTTCAGGTGGATGAGAGGCTGATTAGTAAGTTCTATCATCAGAGGGAAAAATGTCTGTTTTAAGTCTAATCTTATGGAACATATTAGAAATATGAGCAAGGGTGAACCAAAGGCATTCAACAATTGATCTCTGGCTGATCAAAATATATCCTGTTACTATGCGGCACTGCTCCTGTGTTTTCCTAGCTTTGTTACAAATATAGCCGGAGAACTGGCTGTCTATCTTGCTTCCTCCCACACAGCAAGCTGGAATCAATGATCCTTGGGAGGAAAGAAGGCAGGAGGGGTGGTGTAAATGTTGACAAGTCCATTCGTAGGTATTCTGTCAATTTAGGTTCACCCTATCAGTCAAGTTTTCTTTGCTGCCACCCTGGTTCAATACAGACTGAAAGTGAATGTGTTAGTTGCTCAGTCGTCTCCAACTCTTTGTGACCCCACGAACTGTAGCCCACCAGGCTCCACTGTCCAGGGAATTCTTCAGGCAAGAAGATGGGAGTGGGTAGCCATTCCCTTCTCCAGGGGATCTGCCCAACCCAGGGATGGAACCTGGGTCTCTTGCATTTGCAGGCAGATTCTTTACCATCTGAGCCACCAGGGAATCCCTAGTAAATACAGATTAGTTCATTTTCTGCTCCCCAGCTGGACAAAGTAATGGGCACTGGCCCATGCCAGCCATGCTTTGGTGAAAAGCCAACGTATCCAAAGATGATTTGATTTACCGCCCAAATCAAAGATGTAATTTAAGATTCAATGAGACTGGTTTTAAAAAGATATAGCCATGCAACAGAATAGTCTACAGTCATTAAAAACAATTGGATCTATGTGTACCAATATGGAAAACTAACTTTGTATATATATTGCCAAGTTAAAAAAGGAAATCGCATATGTATAGAATGGCCCGATGTTTGTACATATGATGTGCATGTGTGCATAAATATTCTTTTATCTGTGCACACACATTCTACATACTGCTGCTGCTGCTAAGTTGCTTCAGTCTTGTCTGATCCTGTGCGACCCCATAGACGGCAGCCCACCAGGCTCCCCCGTCCCTGGGATTCTCCAGGCAAGAACACTGGAGTGGGTTGCCATTTCCTTCTCCAATGCATGAAAGTGAAAAGTGAAAGTGAAGTCACTCAGTCGTGTCTGACTTAGTGACCCCATGGACTGCAGCCTACCAGGCTCCTCCATCCATGGGATTTTCTGGAGTGGCTTGCCATTGCCTTCTCCGATTCTACATACTACTGAATACTAAATACAAAGAAAGAAATTGGCAAAAATATGCCACAAATAGTGGTTATACATACAGGGTATGTCTTGGGTTCCTAAAGCAGCAGACCCGAAGACAAGGATTTGCATGGAAATGGCCTCTTGGGAGATGACTCCGGGAAACATTGAGGGCAGAAAAGGAAAATGAGTCCCAGGAGGGAAGGAAGAAACTAAAGGGTATGTCATTGAACAAGATCCCATATCAGCAAGAAGGGCTGGGTCCCACTGAGAAACCCCAGGAGACAGTGTAGACCACACCTCGGACATCCTGGCTAAGGGCTGAGGGGTTTCTTTTCCCAACCCAATCCTCACAGTCTGGGGCCTCAGAATCATAAGCTCTGCCAGCCCTTCAGGCTGCCCCACGTGTGCAAGTCCAGGGAAGGCCCAAGGACAGAAGTCACAGGCACCAGCCAAAGACCACTTCCTACAAGCAGTGAGACAATGGGGCATCCACACTGTCCACTGCAGACTGGATCCAGAAGGTTCTCGTTGTTGACATGATTTTTTGTTTCGTTTATATCAATGACATTTTAAAACCAGAGACAGGGAAGAAAAATAAAAATACTCAACAAAAACATTGGGCTTTCTAGAGAAAAGAAAAAGAGGCTGAAAATTAAGTCAGAAGAGATACAGGGAGGCCAGGGATGTCTCCCCAAAGGGCACTCCCCCCCCCAACCTAGAACATGTGCCCTAAAGAGGAGCCTACCCCACACACAGTAGGGTAGATGGCTCTGGGAGGACAGAAACAGCAGAGACGAAGCCGATTCTGACATTTTAATCTCAGCTCATAAATACAGTCTCGTGTGCATGAAGGGGATCATGAATGAGGGGCTAGCACCGGGAACGTGGCCGTCGCAGAGCTTCACCAGCGCCGGCCAGAGGGCTCCCTGTGGCCGCTCGAGGCGCCCACCCGATCGAGTGCTCGGCTTGTAGGAACCCTCCTTCTGGGGCAGCGATTTATTCTTGGCTCATTCAATTAAAAAAAAAAATCATAAAAGATTGAGTGTCTACAAGAAAATATCAAAGAGGATAAGAACACTCTCAGTTCTTCTCAGAGTCTAAAAGTAAAAAGGAGCAGTAAGGAAGAAGGACGGGACATGGGGGAGATGTCAGGGGTGTGCCGGGCTTCCTCCTTTCCCCAGAGCATTTTTGTTTGGTTTTTTTGTTGTTGTTGCTTTGTTTTTTGTTTTTTATAAAAACCAAGGAGGTATTAAGGCTGTCTGGAGATGGGCTGCGTCTCTCTGATGAGCCACTCGAGGGCTTCCTGGCGGCCCTGCTTTAGGAGCTCCTTCCCGATCACGTCCCTGCAGGTCAGGTGGTAGTTGTTGAGCCAGTCGCACTGCAAGAGGGAGGGAAGACAGACGCGCTTTCACCATCACACCTGCCCCAAAGCCTGCCCATCGAGCAGCGGGGCCCCACGCGCGGAGCTCACAGGTTGAGCGTTAAGGAGCACAGGACCCTCTCTCCCTGCCCAGGGACAGCAACTTCCTTGTGTTCTGCCTCCCTGGAAACAGACAGGACGAGCCAGAGGGCTGATGGTGAAGACGTTCCCAGAACCGTCTGCCGCACATGGGCTTCAGTGACTCTGAGGGAACTTTAACCTGACGGCAGACTGTGGCTCTGGGCTCCTCTGAATACAGAGAAACTCGTAACCAGAGTTCCCTTCAACAGACCCCCTGCCTGGAAGCCATGATGACAGAGAGAGGGGCAGGGGGCCTCGTGGCTCCAGCACCCACCCTTACTGCCTCGACCGCTGTGAAGACACACCTGAGGTTGTCCTACCGAGGCACTGAATTTCCTATTCCATATCCACCTACAAAGCTGAATAAAGTAGGATCAGCTAGGTCCATGAGAGTCTTGCCAGTGTGGCCGTCCAGATGCATCCAAAGACTCTGGTGGTCAAGGGCTGTGCTGCAGAGTGGGGTGGGGAGTAAGCTTGACTTTCAGATGCTCAGTTGAATGAGGCCACCACACCAGCAGATAAAAAAGGAGGCAAAAAGGAAGGACTTGGGGTGTGTGTGGGGGGGGTGTTGACGTGCTGAACCTGATGACAGAGGCTGTGCATGTGTAAAAGGTCAGATCTCCTCCTCGTGAGGAGGGAGGGAGGCTAAAGTATGGAAGAAAGCAAGTTCCACCTAGAGCAGAACCCACCCTCTACTGTCCATGAAGGGGGCCTGCCCACTTCACATCAGACAGATGGGATGATGCTGCCAATGGCTTTGACCCAACTGGGACTCCAACTCCCACTGATAAGAGTCACTAGTCTGTCTGGGAGGTGGGGGCATGTTGGGGCGGGTGGCGGTACCAAAAGCAAGCAAGCTGCTACATGTCAGCAGCAAGGCCAGACAGGGCTGTAAGGCAGCTCAACAGACAGGAGCAACAAGGAGCAACAAGAGACAGGAGCAACAAGGGGCTGCAGAGAAACTCCCAAGAGCCTTTTGGCTGGGGGAAAAGGGGACCCCCGTCAGCAGCCAAAGCCTTACCACAAAGGCCCTGGCAGCCTGCAGCGCCCACACTCATGTCCAAAGTCCTCTGCTGCCACCTGGTGACAGATGGGTGGGAATGCAGACCCAACCCCCAAACTGTTAAGACTGTGAGACAGTAAAGGGCAATCAATGGCTGGGAGTTTCAAAGCTCAGTGGGCAGGATCTTGGTGTGGGGTATCTCTATGCCTTAAGACAGAATGAAGTCCCAGATTTATTGAGTGGTATATGGGAAATGAACACTTTTGCTAAAAGAGATAATAAATATACTCTGCTTATAATAAAATTCCCTGTCCTACAAAAACTGACGACTAAAAGAATAGTTCAGTGATTTGAGTCCATAAGATATAGTCATGAACACTGGACCAGACAGAGTGTACCGGTCTTTGACAACGTCATGGGGGAGTCACAGGTTAACAAAACTCTCCCTCAAGGAAAAACTGGCCTCGCTTAACTTTCCTCATGCGCTGTTTCCCTGGATAAAGTGGAAGGTCACATGGGAGAAATGTCTCCTGACCAGTACAGCTCACATGGACAGTAAGGCCTCTCTAACCCAGGATTACTTGGCAGACAACACAGCCTTCAGCGTCCAAGAGTGCAAAGCAACTTAGTAGTAGACTCTCTTGCTAAGACCCTGGAAGCTGTGCTTGGGGGCCATGAGAAGAGACTGGTTCCTTGGGGCTGAGGGTTGTAAGCAGGGGGCCTCCCAAGCTTACTTTTGTGTTCTCATCCGCGCCCACCTAAGCTACCCCTGTGGGGACCAGGGAAGAGCCCCGGGGCCACAGGAGAGAGTCCTCCTGCTGACGAGACACCCCTGGTGCTGCTTCCTGTTCCGTATCCCTCTCTGACCTGAATAAAGCAGCCTCGGGGGGCCTGGGTCAGTCCTGTGAGCAGGAAGTCTGGCTGAACCCAGGGCACAAGGTCAAGAAGAAGTGCCCACTCACAGAGGACATCAGAGTGAGAGGTGGCTGACCTTCCTGTCGGCCATCTGTGACCTGGATGAGGCAGAAGGGGCCTCTGGTGGAGACAGCCCCACCCCACAGGCCTGTAGCAGGGGCTCCTCAGCCCGCAGAGGCACCTTCCTCTGGTGCCAAGAACAAGACCCACGCGGGCTCCACTGAGGATACAGTCCCACCTCACGGACCCTGGGGTGAGGCCCGCGGCTGCCCCTGGTAACAACCACCTCTTATTCCCACCACGCTGTCCTGCCTTTGGCTCCTGCTAGTCTGCTTTGTGCTGGACTTCCGACCACCTGCCTTGCTCTGGAATTGGCATCCCTCTGGCTTCTGTCTTCCTGGCTCAAGCCTGGCCACTTGACAGCAGATGGCTGGAGTGGTGTTGTTTCTACTATTTTTGACCCTCGTCCCTGCTCTGACCTTGATCGCCTGCCTGACCCTTCCAGTCTGCCTCCAGAATTCTGGACCTGAGCCTGGGGACCCACCCAAGGGTCTGAAGGGGTTTCAAGACTTGTCACCCTCTGAGCTTGACAGGTGAGCATGGCCATGCTTCTGCTCTGTGAAGGGTTTCAGAGCCCAGAGCAACCACCCACCTCCTTGTCTGTGTGAAAACCACGCATATGATCATAGATTGTGCTTCTCAGTTCCTTAGTGTTTCAAGCAACACGAGAAAACAATCTGGTGTGTGCAACAGCCAACAGCCCCGCTGCCCACCTGGCTTTTTGTGGGAAGACACATGGTCCATGTTTGCTAAACATGCCTCCCAGCAGATATGGCTCCTGCCCTCCTGAAAGGCAGGAGCACACTGTGCATTCCCACCTGTGAACACTACAGCCTCCAAGGGTGGGGCAGACAGGGCTGCTGCTGCTGCTAAGTCGCTTCAGTTGTGTCTGACTCCGTGCGACCCCAAAGACGGCAGCCCATCAGGCTCCCCCCATCCCTGGGATTCTCCAGGCAAGAACACTGGAGTGGACTGCCATTTCCTTCTCCAATGCATGAAAGTGAAAAGTGAAAGTGAAGTCGCTCAGTCATGTCTGACTCTTGGCAACCCCATGGACGGCAGCCCACCAGGCTCCTCTGTCCATGAGATTTTCCAGGCAAGAGTACTGAAGTCGGGTGCCATTCCCTTCTCTGAACAGGGCTGTTATCTACCTCGAAACCCAACAACTACAGGAAAAGCACCTACAGTCCTGGGGAAACATAGGATGTTCCAACTCAACTGGCCTAGACTTTGACTTCAAAGTGAGAATGGAGGGGAGGACACAGGGCGGAGAAGGACTTAAAAGTGAGGATGAACGGGAGGACTCGGCAGCTCTCCACCCCCCACCCTACGCACACACTTCTGCCCCCCGCCCCAGGACTCCCTTATTACCTCTTTGTCTGTCAGAGAATCCACATCTATCATTTTTGTCTGTATTGGAACCAAAGTCAGAGGTTCAAAGGTCAGGCTTCCCCGGTTGTTGAAGTTATACTATGGGAGAGGGAAGACAATAGGAGTGTTTACTCCTCTTCACCACGATGACCCACCTGAGATCACTCTCCCAGACACAACCGCCCCTCAGCCAGGTGTAACAAGAAATCAAGAGTGGTGAGCCGGTCACCATTTCCAACAGATGAAGGAGACACGGACAGGGCAAGGCCACTTTCCAAGAGCTGCTCCACTGTGCAGACCACAGCCTGCGCCTTCAGGAAAGGCCAGAGAGAGTGCTGAGGACCTGGTTAGCAGGTGCACAAGGCTCCTGTCTGCTGGGAGAAGGCACGGCAGGGGGCCGGGCATACAGAAGCAGGCTCATCTCCGGTTCGGTTCTCAAGCCTCTGCTAAGCTGTAAGCCCCCAGCAGATCTTTTTGGGGTTTTTTTTTAACATCAAGTACGCGGCCTGCTGCCCCTCAGGTGATGTTCAGAGGGCTGCCTAGTGCACAAGGCATGGATGGCAGGGCATGGGCCATGCTGAGTCTCTTCCTGGCTGTGGGATGGGGAGGGGTGAGGCCGCTCCAGTGACGTCAGTGTGCAAGCAGAGAGCAGACCCCGTGGCCAGCTTCCCTGCAGGCACAGGAAGTCACTTCCCTCCAGCTGTGGAGGAGGAGCAAACAGGTCTTGGAGCTAAAGCCCAGCACCTAAAACCTGCCTCCTCTTGGTAATGTGATGGGGAGAAGGCACCACATCTGTCTTATCGCCCATCTGTGGTACCTGACCCAGCGGCTAGCTCAGGCTTCCTGAGTTTTATCTGATAAAAATCATCTGGGGCATTTGTTGAAAATAGTTCCCAGGTCCCAGTCATGGAGGTTCAGTTTCAACATCTGGAGGGAGCTTTTAAACAAGCACCCCCCACCAGCTCCCCCCTCATGCCCACACACACACAGTGAAGGTTTCATGTTGAGACCCTGCCGCCAGTAAACTCAGAGCCCCAAGTTACATGAAGCAGGGGCCTGCCTGAGGTCCCGTTCAGGGTCCCCATTCACTCAGGATTTTCTCTCTAGCTTTGCAGAAGAGAACGAATTCTAGGAAAGACCCCAATATGAGGGAAGGAGACTCCATTTTGGCCCCAGAATGGCATGCTCTTGGTTTGAAGGACAAAAGTCCTCATCTTCCCCCATTAAGGAATAAGGGAATTTTTAAAACAAAATAAATACATCATTACTCACCTTGGTCTTAACAGGCACCACCAGGACAACATTCTCAATGCGAATTCCAAAAGCCCCGTCTTCATAATACCCTGGCTCTAAAACAAACCAAACCCCTGCATGAGGAACAGCCCACAATGAAGACATGCACAGAGAAGCTCTCACTCCTGGGATGACTACACTTCTCCGAA
Source organism: Moschus berezovskii (assembly GCF_049115385.1). Taxonomy (NCBI): domain Eukaryota; kingdom Metazoa; phylum Chordata; class Mammalia; order Artiodactyla; family Moschidae; genus Moschus; species Moschus berezovskii. Next base: position 76,030,116 of record NC_142471.1, read on the forward strand.
GGGAAAACAGAGGAAGGGCCACTCAATCCAGTGCAAGAGCCCAGATACACCTCTTCCCGTGAGGCACTTTTATCTAGAGGTCCAGAGAGAGAAAGGCTTGGAATTCCTGAGAACTGGCTGCAGGGTAGGGAGTAAAATAACAGAAAATCCGCCAAACAAAGTATGGGGCAGTGCCGTAAGACACAATGATGCAGACACAATTTCAATGATACTAAAAAAGTCATGCACATATATAGAGACACAAGTTAACACATCCAAATGTTAAGTCATGTTTCCCCTGGGTGGCTGGATTACAAATGGTTTTCATTTTCTTCTTTATATCATTCCATAGTCTCACATTTTCTACAATAAATATTTATCACTTTTATAATCAAAAAATGTGGTTGTTGTCTAATTCAAAGTGACAGGAAGTCAAAGTGTTAGTCGCTCGGTTGGGTCTGACTCTTTGTGACCCCGTGGACTGTAGCCCACCAGGCTCCTCTGTTCATGGAATTCTCCAAGCAAGAATCCTGGAGAGGGTTGCTATTCCCTTCTCCAGGGCATCTTCCTGACCCAGGGATAGAACCCAGGTCTCCTGCATTGCAGGCAGATTCTTTACCATCTCAACCACGAGGGAAGCCCAAAGTGATGAAAGGGGCAAATTTTTTCCAATTTACTTTATAATAATTAAAATATAAGAAACAACACAGAGCTTTCAAAAAGGCAGAGGATCCACACGCAGCCTCTAGGTGAGGGCCACCTACCATCAGTGACGATCATGCCGGCCTCCAAGGGCTCATCAGAAAATGTTTTATAACTGATGCCACATGGACCCTCATGAACATTCAGAAAAGACCCAACACCATGCCCCGTTCCATGCAGGTAATCCAGGCCGGAATCCCATAATGCTGAGCGGGCAAAGGAGTCAAGGAGGTGGCCTGAAAGACACATAAAGGACCACTTGGTGATATCTGTACAGTAGTTTCCAACTTGCAAAGCACTTCAGAGATTAGATTTGTTAGGTTTGGCTCCGGAAGATGAAACAGCAACCAGCGGGTAAAAGTTACTGGAGGATTCAGGTTTCAGTCCAGCACAAAGAAGAACTTTCTGACAACCAGAGTTCCTGAGCAGGACAGCTCCCCCACCAGTTGGAGCTCACTCGACAGCTGGACGATGCTGGTCAGGGACGTCGCCAGCAGCACGTAAAGGCTGCGGTAGATGACATGAACATTCCCTTCCCAGTGCTGGAACTCTACAGTTTTGGAACTACAAAATGAGATCCTAACCAGACTGCAAGCATGAGGAAAGTGGTGCCCAGAGAGATGAGTGCCATGGCAGTCTCAGCAGATTCGAGGACCAGGTCTTATCAACTTCCCATGCAATGGCCCAACCACCAGTCCTCAAGCAACAAGGTCTAGTTCTCAAGTCAGGCTCCCAGTAAAATAAATCCCAACACGAGTCCTAAAAGGAGCGCTGGCCCAACACCCGGGGCAGACAGGAGGCTGCACCAGCTTCCCCTGGGGCCTTCATGCCTTGCTGCCCTCTCCTGAGAGCCACCCACCCAAGGTCACCCAACACAAGTGGTCAGGAGGGAGGTACAGCTGACCCTGGACCTGATCCTAAGTCTGGCTCCCTGGAGGTCCTCTCCGCTCAGTTCAGCAGCATCCCCACTTGCCCAGGCTGGGCCTGGAGTAGTCTGGGGGCTGTTATGGCAAGGGGAAGACATGTGTTTTCACCCAAATTTAGACATGCTTGGTGCCTGAACAAGAAAAAGCCTGCCATGTGACAGAAGGCACCACCTACCTTTGGTTCCAGTCGGGAAAACCGCTGCGCTCACAGCTATGTGGCCCTTGAGGACGTATGTGAAGCATTCCTGCCAAAGAAAACCCGGGGAGCATGTTCAAGATGGGCATAGATGCTTTCATCCTGCAGTTTTCAGGTAGTTCTGAAAACCTTGCCTCTTAAGGTTTTATAGCAATCAGTTCAGCTGAGTCGCTCAGTCGTGTCCGACTCTTTGCGACCCCATGAACTGCAGCACGCCAGGCCTCCCTGTCCATCACCAACTCCTGGAGTCCACCCAAACCCATGTCCATTGAGTCGGTGATGCCATCCAACCATCTCATCCTCTATCATCCCCTTCTCCTCCTGCCCTCGATCTTTCCCAGCATCAGGGTCTTTTCAAATAAGTCAGCTCTTCGCATCAGGTGGCCAAAGTATTGGAGTTTCAGCTTCAACATCAGTCCTACCAATGAACTCCCATGACTGATCTCCTTTAGGATGGACTGGTTGGATCGCCTTGCCATCCAAGGGACTCTCAAGAGCCTTCTCCAACACCACAGTTCAAAAGCATCAATTCTTCAGCGCTCAGCTTTCTTTATAGTCCAACTCTCACATCCATACATGACCACTGGAAAAACCATAGTCTTGACTAGACGGACCTTTGTTGACAAAGTAACGTCTCTGCTTTTTAATATGCTATCTAGGTTGGTCATAACTTTCCTTCCAAGGAGTATGCGTCTTTTCATTTCATGGCTGAAATCACCATCCGCAGTGATTTTGGAGCCCAAAAAAATAAAGTCTGACACTGTTTCCACTGTTTACAGCAATACCACAGAGAAAATCAGGGGACGAGGAAAAAATCTGGTGGAAAAAAAACTTGGCCTTGGGACCAATTTTCTAGAAAATCTTGAATTTAGTAAGTCAATTTAGTAAAAGAGAACTGTCCAAGAGATGACCCCACTAGTCTTTCCCTTGAAATGAACTCTCTGCCATCAGAGCCTCAGAAAGACTGAGAAAAAGTAGTAAGAACTATTGATTACACTACCTAACACTATCAAGCTACTCCTCGGTGCCAGGCACAATACTAAGCACTGTGTGTCTAACCCCACACTTCATGATGGAGGCACTCCTGCCATCCTCACTTCACAGGGGAATGAAGCAATTAACATGCCAGGTCACACAGTCCGTAAGTGGCAGCATCTGGCCTTGGAGCCAGGTGGTCTTGCTACTTCTCTGTGCACCTCGCCACTATCTGTACTCAGCATTTAGTCCTTACCGCCCAGACAAGAAAGTGCTGTTTGGATGGGTAGTGGCTTGCCAGTAAGGTGCAGAGTCAGCACTAAACCGCACACTGTTCAATCTGGTCCAGATTGAACACAGCACAGGAACCAAAGGGGTGTGTGTATTAGTCACTCAGTCGTGTCTGACTCTTTGCGACTCCATGGCTCCTCTGTCCATGGAATTTTCCAAGCAAGAATGCTGGAGTGGGTAGCCATTCCCTTCTCCAGGGGATGTTGCTGACCCAGGGATTGAACCCAGGTCTCCTGCACTGCAGGCAGATTCTTGACCGTCTAAGCCACCAAGGAAGCCCCAACTAAAGGTATCCGGACCCAAGGTCAAACTTGTCCAAGGTGCTGGTGCCAACTAATGAAGGACATGAGGGGCCAGCAATAGGAAATCTGCCCTGATGCATCCCACAAAACCCTCCCCGCTGGACAAGCTTCCTGAAGGAGCTCCCAGGGAAAAGAGAAAGACTCAGAGATTCAACCAGTATTTGCCAAGTAGTGGCTATGATCCAGGAACCAGCTGGGCTCACAGAACCTTCCCAGCCAGCCTTGGAGGTGAGTACTCTGCCCCCATTTTTATGATGGTCTAAGTGTCGAGTATCAGGGTCATGGAGCCTGTGAACAGCAGAGATCTGAAGCCCAGTGTCTAGACTCCTAACGCACATACTCTCTACCTTATAGCTGTATGCTGGAAAGCCCAGACACCGAGCAATGCATGTCATTTCAGAGGGTTCCTAGAGAGCTGAGCCTATAAATAGGAACAATGAAACTGAAAAAAGAAGGGGGGTAGCTTTCAGAATCAAATCTAGACACTGTTCATTAAAAAAAAAAAAAAAAAAATTCACTACCCTGTTCCCTTCCCCACAGAAGGCTAAAGTTGTTTAAACTTGAATCTGAGCCTGACCTTAGCAGACAGAATGCTCTTAAAATCTCTCCAATAATCAATTAAATGGATGTCATAAAGCAGATAACCCTGACTCCACAGTAATGAGCTATTTTACTGTCCCACGTGTAACTTATTTATACAATCCCTTTTCATGACAGGGAGTGGTCAGAGAAAGCAGAGGGCCTCTCGAGTGTTCTCTTACCTTCTCATAAGCCGTAGGAGTTCCAAAATGCATGGTGCGAGTGACGTCTGTGGTTCCATCCCTGCCCAAAAGAAAGGACAAGTGAGTGTTCACTCCAAAGAAGCTCTTCCTCAAATACGAGACAGACGAAGATGCGGAGAAAATTGAACCCTCATGCACTGACTGGCAGACGTGTAAAATAGTACAGCCACTTGGGAAAACAGTTTGCTGGTTCATGAAAGGTCTCTTAAACATGGAGTGACCTTATGACCCAGCACTTCTACTCCCCTGAGTAAACCCCCGAGAGAATGTCCACACAAACACATGTACACTGATGTTCACGACAGCATTACTCTTCATATCCCCAACATGGAAACAACCTAAATGTTCAACAACTGATGAGTAAACAAAATGCAGCATGTACATACAATGAAACAGTATTCAGCAGTAAAAAGGAATGAAGTACTGATGCCTGCTACAGCATGGATGAACCTTGAACGCATTATGCTAAGTGACAGAAGTCAGACACCATATATTAACACTATACAATTCCATTTATATGAAATGTCCAGAACAGGCAAGTGCACACAGACTAAAGTACATTAGTGGTTCCCTAGCTAGGGGAAGATGGAAAGTGACTGCCAATGGGAATATAGTGTTTCTTTTTTGGGGGGTGATGAAAATACTCTAAATTGATGGTGGTGATAGTTGCACAACTCTATGAACAAACTAAAAATCATCAATTGTACACTTTAATAAGTTGAATTATATTTAAATAAAGTTATTATAGAAAATAAAATGAGACACTGTGTGAAAGCAAGGATGGCCCAGTACAGTGGGCATGAACTCAGTCAGGCCTTGACACACACACACACTCGTAGTCTACAATGTGAAGACTGTTTCATGGAAGACACCATTCCTGGGGTTACAAATGAAAGGGAAGTGGACCTTCTCGCAAAAGAAGGTCAAACTCTAATTCCTCCTGTCAGGATGGCCAGCAGTTTACTAGAACCTAAAAATACCCAAATGCCTCTTTTAGAACACCCCAATCCACCCCCAACAGAGAAAGGATAACTTCTAGAATGCTGCTAAAATGCAGAAGTGACCCACAGTTACACCATTCCCCAAGTAATCTCAATACGCTTAGCTCTAGGCTGTTATTAACACCAACCCATACTTCCCAGGCTAGATTGTGGCTTCCACATACTTGGCTGAGCTCATTTAGTAACAAGGCTCTCCACCAGGCAACGTCCCAGCTGCAGGGGAAAATGGAGTATTAAAAGGCCTGGCTCATGCTCTCTCAATGCAGACAACACCTATTCCAGCTCCTCCTCGTGGGTTCCACCTCAAGACCCAATCAAATCTTGGGTTCTCTGAGAAACTATTCTAGATGATGACTGTGAATGCAGCAAGGCATGAAGAAAGAAATTCAGAAACTCAGGGATGACCCTCATTTCTCATTCATCCTTTTAAAATTAAGCCCTCACTTCCCCAAGACCCTGAGGTCACTGCAAGTTGGGGAGCTGGCAGGTGGCTTATGGGCTGGGACAGAAGACTTCCCAATGGTTCTGAAAGCCTGCTGCTGCTGCTGCTAAGTCGCTTCAGTCGTGTCCGACTCTGCGCGACCCCATAGACGGCAGCCCACCAGGCTCTGCCGTCCCTGGGATTCTCCAGGCAAGAATACTGGAGTGGGCTGCCGTTTCCTTCTCCAATGTGTGAAAGTGAAGTCACTCGGTCATGTCTGACTCTTCGCAACCCCACGGACTGCAGCCTACTAGGCTCCTCCGTCCATGGGATTTTCCAGGCAAGAGTACTGGAGTGGGGTGCCATCGCCTTCTCTGTCTGAAAGCCTACTTTCAGTTATTTATTTAGTAGTTAACAGCTTCCAGCCAAGGACTAAACACTTCTAACAAACAGTCTTTTGTGGGAACAGGATCACAACTGGGCTTTTTCAACAAGGGGTGAGGAAAAGGACAAGACATGGGAACAATTCCATGAGTGGCCGGCGCAGGATGAGACGGCCCGCTGAGAGATCTCGGCTGGAGCCTGGCCCGTCCACCTACTCCACTGCCCTGGCTTAGCAGAGTCAGGCTCTCCAGTAGCCCCGATTCACTTACTTGTATTGAGCACCCGAGTCAATGAGGTACACCTCATCCAGAGACAAGGTCCTATTCGTCTCAGGGACCGGCCTAAGAAAGTTAATTACAAGTTAATTATTCCACAAATGTAAATGCTTCCTGAATCCAGGAGGAGGGAATACAAGAGTTCTTTGTACTATTCTAACAACTTGTATAAGTCTGAAAGTATATCTAAACCCAAGTTACCCAATAGGTTAATTATTGCAAGTAATATTAACCTTCTACTCAAGACTAATCAACCTATCTCCCCAACTAGATAAGGAGCTCAAGAGAAGGAAGAATAACATATTTCTTTATATCTACCTCCATTTGTGACTAGAACAAAATAAGTGTTCATGAGATAACTGTAAAAACTACAAAAATAATCATCAATAGAAGCAAGAGGACCAAGCTGGGAAATGAGAAGACAGCAGTCTGGAGTCATCTGTCTTTATCTGCGGGGTGGGGGTGGGGGTGTTCAGTCCCCTGCCTCAAGCCTCCATTTCTCTCCCTCAGTCCTAACCCCACTGGGAGCCTCCCCACTTGCTTCCTAGACCACCAGAGGGGCAGAAGGTGAGTGTCTCACTTTGGGAGAAAAACTAAAGAGACTTTTGCTGGGGAAAGGAGTAGATCATGATGCTCTTATACTACAGCACTATTTTCAAATGAATGTGAGGTATTTTTTAAAGTAATTTGATTCCTCCGTATCTCCTTCCAGACAACACACTGCACTGGGAAAAGCTAGACGGGACGTAAGCATTCCAAGTCTCTGCCCTGCGGTGCAGAGAGGGTCTCGCAGAGGTTCTCCTTCAATTGCAGGCAGGAAGGGGGCCAGTAGGCACTTGATCCCAATGACTAGAAAAGACCACCAGATATGGGCCCAGCACCCTGCTTCTCATAGCCACAATGAAGAAACACAAAGGAAAAGTGAGATTCTCCCCACTTGGACTGAAATTATTTTTTTAAGTTCTAGGGTCATATCCAGGAAGGAAACTCATCACCTGTGCTAAATATAAGACAAGAACTCAAGTCCTTTTGATAGTTTAATGTTGGAACAGAAGCATTAATATGAGAGAACTGTACAGCCACACCCATGACTGTCTTCCACACAGTAGATTCAAAATTTGTCCCAAGACTAAAAACTCTAAAAGCGATTAGTAAAAAGGGTGGAGGGGGGACTTGTGCCCAAGTACAGCATAGTGAAACAGCCAGAGTGCTCCATTATGATGCATGTCACAGATGGGAAGCAAAGAACTCAAGATACCCCACAAGAGGCAAAACCACGTGAGCCAGGTGAAGCTGAAGCTGGAGCCCATGCAAGAAGCCTAGTTCCATCTCCCACCACCTCCACAGGTGGGTCTAGCTCTCTGAAATTCATCAGTGCCCTCCTGGTCTCACAGTAGAAGGAAGCTTGGCTCTGTGGGTCCACAGGCTCGTGTGGTACAAATCCCCATAGGCTGGGGAGGAAAGGGAGGGTACAGATTATCTCCTTAAACATAACAGGGTGCTCCACAACCTAGTGGTAAGCTTGTCTGGTAGGGAGGTCACGGAGCTCACAGGATGTTTGGACTAGTGCATCAAGAAGGCTGCTGCCGTCAGAAAAGAAAAACACTAAAACTTCTAACTATTAAGATTCAGGGATTATGACGACAGATACTGCAGTCTCAGAAGGAAAGAGGGATGACCCATTTGACTACATCATGGACAACGTCGATGGGCAACATCGGTGTCCAAGAGTTGCTCCCAAAAGGCAGAGGCTTCGGATTGAGAGACAAGAAGACCTCAAAGATCTTATTTCACACATAAGAACAATCTCAACAGACACATGGAGGTGGGTGCAGGGGCCTTTGATAAAACAATGTCTCTCCCCTGCTCAGGCTCCTGTGCAGAAGCAGCAGCAAAGCCAGGCAGCGTGCTCCTCCGCATGCCTTACGCGTAGTGAATGATGGCGCCATTGGGTCCCGTACTGGAAATGGTTGGGAAGCTCAGGTCCACAAAGTCAGCCTGCTGCCTGGAACAGAAAGACACACACAGAGCAGAGCGGCCTAAAGGTTCATACTGTGCCAGGAATCAGGGCCCCGTCCAGTTTCAGTGAATTTGCCAAGGACAGGAGCACAAGACTCACAGGGTCCCCCCAGAATGATCCTTACCTGCGGAATTCCTCAGCTTTGTTGGCAGCTGAGATCTCTGTCACACCACCTTTGGGCACCTACGAGGAAGTTGGTTATAAACCACTGGGGTGTGGTAAATTCACGGGTCTCCCACATAGTATGAAAAGTGTTAGTCTCTTGGTCATGTCTGACTCTTTGTGACCCCACAGACTATAAGCTGCTAGGTTCCTCTGTTATAGGGAGTACATTAAAAGCTTACTTTTTTCTCAATCCCCATGTTCCAACTGTCCAACCTACAGGACACAGCTTATGTCTCATCTTCAACAAGGAGGGAATTCCCAAAGGCTCTTACCAAAGCTATCTAAAAGTAAAAGGACTTCTATCCATTTAATTTTTCACTCAACTATTTCCCTCAGTATTATATCCTAAAACGTTCCCAAATTTAATACACCTAAATTTAAAAATTCAAAAGCCTTCCCACCTACAATATCCTAGGAAAAAGATCCTAAATAAAGATAAATGCAAAGATATTATTACAAGGTGCTTGGTAATTGCAAAAAAAAAATTCAAAAAACACTCTTAACATCTGAAAACAGGAGGAATGGGTAAATAAAGCAGCCTAGCCACTAAACACAGTTTCCATTTGGATCATTTATTTAAAATCTCAGAGAAAATGGGAAATGCTCACACTATTATACTAAGTGAATAAAACAGAATACAAAATGATAACGGTACAGTGAGACATGTAAAAATGACCTACGCTGAAAAAAACAAAAAATGACATACACAGATGAACAATTGCCAGACAGGAAAAATGTGTGGGAATCAAAGTATTTTCTTCTCCCAATGTAAGCTACTTTCAAAGAGTTGCTCATAAAATATTTAAAGGGAATATGATATCGTTTAATAAGAGCACAAAGAAATCACCTTCCTATCAGCTACAAGGAGTGAAAAGGCAAGAAACTAATGACCAAGAATCAATTTAATATAAAAAGTTTTATGGCTTAAAGTTCAGAATATACACAAAGATCTTTTTTCTCTTAATACAATCAGCTTGCCTGTAAGTTATTTTTCCTTATAATCAAAGTCCACTTCATTACAAGACAACTCCTTAACCCAGAAAGGATCCATTCTATTAAGGAATTTCTTTCCTTATATTTGTTACTATTTTCTACAGTTTTTAAATACACACACAACAAATTTCCACAAAGAACTCTTAAAAGAGAGTACTAAAATTAGATCAAGATCTTAGACCTCATGGTCAACCAGAGTCACAGTTAGAATCACATGCAGATAATTTCTGAATAATCTATGTCCACATGTTAAACAAAGACCAAGAACCAACCTCTTTTTCCAGCCAGTTAAAGAGTTCACATAAGGCAACGGCATCTTTAATCTGTGCAAATAATAGAGACATTTTTTTAAGTTATGACTGAAAATCAGATTGGTAGAACCAAGGCCCAGTTCTAACGTAGAGGACCACACACCACCAGCAGTCAGGGCTTTCCATGCAGGAGATTCCCATGACCCATCCAGTATTTTATTTCATTCTCTCATTAACTCTGGAAGGCTCAGAGATGTTCCCACCTGCAGCAGGGTCAAAGCCACATAGAGGTAAGGGAGTCGGGCCTTCTGACCACCACACACCCCCTCTTCTGCACAGGCTGCTTTACTCACGTGAGCTCGCCTCATGCCTTCTGATTCAGCAGAATTCTTCACAGCTTTGGCGATGCAGATGGGGGTGTAAGGCATACAGCAGCGATGATCCTGAGGCGGGAGGCAGTAGTGTGGGAATCACTCACCCCAGACCAAGATCACCCCTCCAGCCAGGACTCCTCACTTTAGACAAATCACAGAGAGCTCCCACTCAGACCCTCCCTGCTGTCCCCTGGGGCCCAAAGACCTGACCTTTTTGGGTGGTAACTCTGAGCTGCAGAAAGGGGCTTGAGCTCATCCAAAAAGATAAAGTACATCAAACAAGTTATTTCTCGTCTCTCCCCCACCCCCTTAGCTCTCGGAGACAGCTGGCTGCCAGCCAGCAGCAAGATGCTGCTTTTCCAACCTCCATGGTCATGGTCAGGGTTCACTAACGGATCAAAGCTTGACCGAAATAACCCCCTCTGGCTGCACAAAGGAGGCCTTTTCCCACTGTCTGGGGATGCATGTGACCGATGAAGGGGGAGGGAGCTCCTGTTCCTTCCCACCTCATCCTCAGGGATCGGCTACCATTAACAGTCGGGTCTTAAAGGGCTGGGGAAGAGCCTTCCCAACTGAGAACAAGTCAGAATCCAGCCCTGTGTTATAGGGAGCAGGGAGTAATTTTGCATCACCTTGCACTTGCATGGAGCTTCTCGAAGGGCTCTCCCTCTCTCCACACTCCTTGTTTTCTCTCTCTCTCTTGCATACCCGCCCCTCATGAAACAAAGGCAGGCATGACCCCAGCGGAAGTAAAGCTCTGAGTAACTCCATCACACAGTGTGATAGTGACAGGGGTACAATGGGAAACAGGACAAGATGGCCAGGTCTGGACTCCTCCCAGGATGGCCCCTGCTTAGTGGAGGGGACAGGATATTGCTGGCTTTGCCAAAGGCCACTCAGCAGCCAGAGGCCCAGAGTAGGACAATCAAAAAATCTCAACTAAGGCGGCATGAACTCCTGCCCCAGGCCTCAGTGAAAATGAGGGGGTACATGTCAGCTGCTCAGCACCACCCAGCAGGGGTTCGGTCAAGGGCACGATCACTATCACTATCATTTGACCTTTGATAAATCCCCAACTCTCCAACGCTCCCCGGGTCTCAGGTCTCCTTAACTATAAAATACGGTGGGGGAGGCTGATATAGAGTAGTGTTTCCCAAACTTCAGACACTCACACCATCTGCACAGGGCTTACCCGGGTTGCCTACTTGCTGGACCCTTATTTACTTAAGACTCTTCTTTAGATGATCTTTGAATCAACAGCCTTTTGAAATCAACTTTCTCTTAAATAATTTTTATAATACATGGTCTCATATGCTAATTATATTTTTTTCAACTACACACTAAAATGCTTTTTTTTAATGGAAATATAATTGATATACAATATATTATATGTCTTAGATGTTTAATACAGTGATTTGCAACTTTTAAAGGTTAAGTTCCATTTAAAGTTATTATAAAATACTGGCTAAATTCCCTGTGCTATATACTATATCCTTGTGGCATTTTTTTTATACATAGTAGTCTGTACCTCTGAACCTGGTACCCCAATCTTGCCCCACCCCCTTTCCCTCTCCCCACTGGTAACCACTGGTTCATTCTTTAAATCTGTTAAAATGCTTTTAAAATCAGTTCAGTTCTGTTCAGTTCAGTCGCTCAGTCGTGTCCGACTCTTTGCGACCCCATGAATCACAGCACGCCAGGCCTCCCTGTCCATCACCAACTCCTGGAGTTCACTCAAACTTATGTCCATCGAGTCGGTGATGCCATCCAGCCATCTCATTCTCTGTCGTCCCCTTCTCCTCCCACCCCCAATCCCTCCTAGCATCAGACTCTTTTCCAGTGAGTCAATTCGTCACATGAGGTGGCCAAATTATTGCAGTTTCAGCTTTAGCATCAGTCCTTTCAATGAACACCGAGGACTGATCTCCTTTAGAATGGACTGGTTGGATGTCCTTGCAGTACAAGGGACTCTCAAGAGTCTTCTCCAGCACCACAATTCAAAAGCATCAATTCTTCAGCGATCAGCTTTCTTCACAGTCCAACTCTCACATCCATACATGACCACGGAAAAAACCATAGCCTTGACTAGACGGACCTTGGTTGACAAAGTAATGTCTCTGTTTTTTAATATGCTATCTAGGTTGGTCATAACTTTCCACTTTTAAAATAGATACATTTAAATAAACCTAAGTATGAATGTGTACCACCTAAAATCATCTCTCATGCCACATTTTGGAAAACACAGGACTCACTGGGTTCTAAGAGTCCAAAGGGCTCATTGCGGGGACAACACCTCTGATATGACACCCAGTACTGGGAACCTGCCTGAACAACCAAGCTCTGCTTCAAAGAGAAGCCGCCTGATGCCAGGACTGGGAAGGGCCTGGTAGCCAGAGTGGCAGCTTTTGATCGGCTCTGGGGCTACCAACCTTGGGGATGGCCTCGCTCACAGCATAGCTGGCCTTGTCACTGACCCACACCTTCTCCCGTGGGGAAAGGCTGGCACACAGGATCTTGAGCTCGCTCAGGATGGACTTGTACGGAAGCACCTGGATTCTGTACTCGGCTTCCAGGCCCAAGTCAAGCAGTAGGTGTTCCTTCACAATGGGGGTGTCTATGCGGTCACCGTCAATGAAGAGCCTGCAGAGGGGCCAGAGGGGAGGTGATAGGAAAGGTGGGCGCAGGAATCAGAGGACAAGAACACAGACCCAAACACAAGAGATAGGCTCTACCTTCCAGCATCCCAAATGAGCAGCTTCTCTTCCCTTCATGGCCTTCCCAAACCCTGCTCCCCAAACTGTGCTCCCTGCCCTGTGCATACTACCTTCCACCCTGTCCCCCAAGCCAGGACCTGGGCACTGTCCTCCTTGATGCCCCTCTTTCCCTCCTTCATGGGGCTCTTTGAACTTATGGCCTAAGCACCCCTCAAACCTCTCTAGCTTTCACTGTAGCCTTGCTGCCCAGGTTAGGGTTAGGGTTAACCACTACCATCTCTCATAGTGCCATGGCCTCCTAACTGGTCTCCCTGCCACCAGTCTTCCCTATCCACTCTATTTTTCAATAATTATAATCCACCCCATAATTTCACTCCAATCATAAATTCTCTATGATTTATAAGCCTGACAATGTGGTTCCCTGTAGAAACTCAGCAGCCTCAGGACAAGGGCCCAAGCTCCTAAACCTGGCTCACAAGACCTTGCTTATATGGTGCTGCCAACCTGCCGGCCTCCCACTCCAGGTTTCAACCACACTGGACCACTCTGGGTCCCTCACCTGCACTGCACTCTCTCTGAGAATGCTGCTCCCCGGCTTAGATCACCTGCTTCTCTTCCTCCTCATTCCCTACTCACCGAGCTAACTCCCAAGTACCCTGAATCTCTGTCTCAATATTATTGTCTCCTCTGATCAGGTCAGGCCCCTCCAATAACATCCATACCTGCCCCACTGACAAGTGAGTGCCAACTATGCATTGGAATCCCCAACTCCAACCCAGGACCCTGTCTGCCTCATTCACCCCAACAACCTAGTGGAGACTCTCGCGCATAATAGGCACTCAATAAACATGTCTGAATGCAGAAAGCCACTCAAACGAGAAGAGCAACGGCAGGAAGGCCGCAAGCAGCAGTTCAAAAGATAATTCAACAAGGCACGACTCAAGGGTTTTTCCTGCATCACTTCTGACCTTCTGAATGATGAAGTCTATTTGCACTGTGGACCCAGGACTGTATAACAAAGCCCATATCCCCCTCTGCCTTGGCTGCGAGGAGTCCAATGTGCAGCCTGAACAAGTCTCTGCAGCAGGAATTCTGTGAACTAAGCTTACTCCCTCCGGTTTTGTTCTGATGTCCTCGACACTTATTTTTTTATCTTCCAGTATTACCAATAATTTTCAGGATTATAAGAGAGGCAGGATATAAATTAATAACTACAGTTAAGGAAGGCAGAAGGAAAAGGGAGGCAGGAAAGAGCAGGAGAAAAGCAGGACCCTGGCGCACGTCAGGCCGAGACCAGTGGGCCCGGGCCAGGGGGTGGACTGGGGCTCCAAGCAGCTGTGGGGAAGACTTTCAGGTGCGGGGCCAACACTCACATGATCGTCTCTAGTCCTAAGATTGCATAGGAGAAAAATACAGGATTGTGCTCTACGTCTGATCCTCGGAGATTGAATAGCCCTGGAAAAAAAAAAAATTCCTGTCACCCGCCCGACTGCGAGTAAGGGGCAGCTGGGAGGGTGCAGAGAGCGCTTCCACGGGCCGGGAAGGGCCGGGCAGACCTCTCAGAGAGGCCGGGAGTCTCCCTTGCCCCGCTCGCCTCTGAGCTGCAGTTGCGCATATCCACCAAATGAGGGCACCAGAACTGTGTCTTTTGCTGCCACATCACCATCCCGGGAAGGGAATGGAAAGAGTTAGCAGTCAGAACACCCGAGAATTGCCCTCCAGACAAAGAGTTGAAATGGTCCACCCGGCGGTGACCCGCCAGGCCTGGCCTTGCCGCAGAAAAACCTCTGGCACTCCCAAGTACAGGGGCGGGAGCCAAGCACTCGCTCCCTTAAGAGACTGAGGGTAGGAAAACGGAGACCCACCCGCCAGGGAGGCCAGATGAGGCCCTCGGTGTGAGGGTCAGGAGCCCCAGGGAGGCGGAGCTTCCCAGCAGAGGAACAAAAGCAATGAGTCAGTGGGGCTCTGGGCCCATGAATGAAACCCGAGCCGGCGGCCCACCCGGAACCACGGCTGGGTGGAGGACCTGCATGGCCAGTGTCAGGGCCCTGCTGAGGTCAGTGCGTGCTGGAGAATCTAGAGGGACCGGTGCTGAGCACAGCTCTCGTCCCAGGGCCTCCCGCAGCCTAACACTTGCTCTCCTAAGAATCAGAGTGCAGAAAAGACCCTGGTGTAAAACGCACTGCCTCTATTTTAAAACCATGGCTTCTTCAAGTACAGCATGGAGGCAACATGTTTTTTACCCATCAAACCCAATTAGCGTTCTTTTTAAATGATAGTACCTGGGGTCGGTGAGAATGTGGCAAAAGGGGTGTATTCCTACATGCTGTTCAACCTCTCTGGCAGGTACATGGCAATAAGGCCAAAGGCCCTACCACGCACACACCCTCCAGCCCATAACACCACATCCAAAGTCAACCAAAAGCTGAAAGAAAATCATCAGAAACTAAGACACAGATTGTGATGCATCAAGACTCTGATGGCAGTCCTGTAATACAATCATGAGAAAATGTGGAAATAACTCAAAAGTCATCCTGAGAGGAATGGTTAAGTAAATTGTACTATAACCATATGATGGGATATTTAATATCCACTTAAAATTATGTTTATATATGCTTAGAGTAAATACAGTGGAAAAAATCAAGTTACAAAATTATATATGCACAGAAATGTTAACTGATTCTGTGCAAGAAGATTATAGGTGCCTTTTTTTTTTCTACTTGCTCTGCACTTCCCAGATTTTCCACAATGAAAACGGGGGATATTTAAATAATCAAGGGGAGAAATTAGCTTCATATGTTATTTTCTCTGATGTTGATGTTATTACGTTAATTAGGGATATAATCACTGATACACGTGACAAAGTTTGGGGGCTAAGGATTAGAGATTGTGCAGTAAGCCATCTTTCTCTAGTGAGAAAATAAAAAAATAAAGCAGTGCCTATTCTCAGCTACCTTGGGTCAAAGCCAGTCAGAAAATAGAAAAAGGTTCAACCTTATTCATTCAGGTTCTAGAAGGCATTGAACAATTCCATGAGGATAGTTTAAGATCCAAAGATTAAAAAACTGCTATTGTACCAAAAGGTTTGGTGCACTTTCAGCTCCTGAGTTTTCTGAAGTAGAAATATTTCTAGAACATCCTCATTGTGAAGAATCTGGGAAATACAGGAGAAGTATAAAGAAAAAAATATCTCCTATGAGCTCACTTCCATACCTATAGAGACAAACGAATGTTAACAGACACAAAAAGTTTGGAGAAACCGCCCCTCCTCGGAGGTGTCACCGTACTGAGGAGACTGGCCAGAGGGGGACACCACCACAGATTTACCATCAGCGCCTGGCTGGAATACTGCTCCAGACCAACCACAATCTCCTCCCCAACTCCCTGTAATTCTCCATCCAAAATAATCCCTTCTCCATGCCACTTGGCATGCCATATACCCACTGGCAACGGTCTTTTGCTTATTCTCTGACCACACATAAAACTGAATCCTGTGAACACACAGATTCCCAGAGAACCGAGAGACTGGGTAACATGCCCCAACAGTGAAACCAGAGCACTCACACGCAATCTCATCCAGGGCAGTGACCACAAACCACACGACGTTCCTCTCAGCCATTTTCAACCGAAGGTCTGCAACCTTGTCCTTCCAGGAGATGCCTGCAAGAAACAAACATACTTGCCACTCCAGCCCCTGGTCAGGTCCCGGGGACTATTGAGAGCCAAGTGAAAGAACCCATTCCAAACATTCTTAACCAGCACCACATCCCAGGAAGCATGTTATCTGAGTGGACAGAATGCCTGGATACCAATCCTATACAAGAAAAGTGACTCCATCTAAGCTAGTTGACTGTCCAGAGCCCCGACTGCCTCACAACAAAATTAATCCATTTGTTCATCCAACAAATGTCTATGAAACATCTCTCCTCCCCAGGCATCAATATCTGCAGATGCTTTGCTGGTCACTGCAGTTACAGTTCTGAGCTACACACAGTCCCTGCCCTCATGGGGCTTACAATCTGGAAGGGAAGACAGACAATTAAACCAGCAATTAGTTTCACTTCTGTATCAAGCCTGCTGCCATAGAGGAAGCACAGGGAGCTTTGAGAAGACACTAACCAGCACAGAGAACTCACCGAATCTTTAGAGGTCAGGCAGATATCACCCTCTACCTTACATTTCTAGAGCCTCAAGACCTGCCTTTCAGTGCTGAGATCTCGGAATTCTCCACAGCCTGTTTCAGTGTGACTACCACTTCCAAACCACACATGCACTGTCAGACACAGCCAGCAACTCCCTGCTACTCCTGTGGGCCCCAGAGAAGCTCACCCCACTACCACCACACCCCCTGACATGAGACAGTACTTGTACCTCACGGTACAGCCACCTGTGAACAGGGCAGGCATCTGTCTCATGCACGCAGCACCTGGCAGTGCCCAGCACATGGTCGACACTCACGTGTCTGCTGACCTGAAGTTTCACCAGCCAAACCTGCTCTCCCTGCTCTGTAAAGAACTGGTCAGAGCCTTTCCTTCAGTTCAACAGAATCCAAAGCATGCTGATGGACAATGTTTAGCTGACCCAGGGCCCCTCACTGCACCCATCCCCCTCCCAGTCTACAATACCTCTGGTCACAAGGAAGCAAGCTGGGGGCGTCTCTACAACCAAACGCTGCTGTGAAGATCAGCTCGGGAATTCTACTTAAGACTTGGCTGAGAGTCTGGGTTGTAATGCTTTCTTCCCAGGACCCCTCTGGGCAATGTGCCTGCATTCCAGACATCCCCGCTCCACCTCCCCTCTGCTGTTTCTACAGCAAGATTCACTCCCCTCTGCCCCACCTCCAGGCCTTTCCCTCTGCACTCCTCACTATTCCATAAATCCACACTTTCATCTCCCATAAACTGTTCACAGAACTTGCTCCTCACTCAACGCTATCACCCAAGCCAAAGAAACTCACCCACTCCCCAAAGCCTCTACGGCAGAGGACAGAGAGAGGGCAGGAAGCCTGGGAAGGTAAACCTACAAGTGCTGGCAGAAGAAAAGGACATGGAATCTAGAAATCTCTAGGCTCTGTGTCCAACATCAGACGCCTGAGAGAGGCAGTGAGCAACTGAGTAGTTAAAAAAAAAAAAAAAGCCATCTCAGCAGCACCCATGGGTCCGCCCAGAAGAGCTCTGAGAGAGTAAACTATGCCCAAGCAGGTGCCAACAGTGGAAACAAACTGAACTCCTGCTGCACCCAATGCCCCACATGCCAGAGTGGGGCCAAATCCTCCCATCGGCTCAATGACCTGGCTCCAGAGGATTGCCATTCAGGTGGAGGAGATGACGGCCAGGGCCTGCTGGGCACAGCCGTGGTTCTGACCTGTGTAATCCAGGCCCAGTGTGATGAGCGGTTTGCAGGGACGCTCAGGGCGGTCTGTCCAGATTTTGTCCACAAGGTTGTCCTTGACAGGAATGAGGTGGTGGCCAGCACTTCTCAGAACCTTGGCCATCTTCTTCCAGTAATCTGAGGAGAAACACTGGTGATCTAGCTGTGAACTGAACACCCTCTAGAGGCAGCAGGGCTCTGAGAGCCTGGCACCTTCTGACAGGTGATCCTGTGGCCCTCTGCTAACTCTTCTCCTCACCCTGACCTCCGCTGTGACCTCATGTCATGCTGAGCCCCTCAAAGGTTCTACCACCCACAAGCAAATGAGGAGGGTGGGGAGGCATCTAGAACCCCAGTCCTCACCCAAGCAGGCAGGGCGTCGGCTTACTCACCTGTAGGAATGATCAGTGGGTCTACACCAACCCTGGATCCTTCAGGAAGTACACTCACCAGCCAGTCTTCCTGAGTTGGTGTGTCCTTCAGACCTACAGAGGGAAGAACTGGTGAGAAACAATTCCCAAGGAGTCTGAGCTCGCTATCCTACCCAGAAGAGTGCAATTCACCAATACCATGAGAACAGGGTCTTTATCAAGCACCTTCTTTAAAAAGGATTGACAGCACTTGGAAAATCTGAACTTCTTTTCATCCTGGAAGGCTAGAAAAAGAGTAAGATGCTATAAAAGGAAAGCATAAAGTAAGATGGTATATAAGGGGAGGGTGAGACAGAAGAAAGAAGCAGGATTTTCACTAGACCCCTGGTAAAAGGCATCCTGGGAATCATTGCAACACAGGTACACGATGTCATCCTGAAGATCATCTCATCGGCCTCCTGTGACTTCTCCACTAATGGTGATGAGTGCAGGAGTGGTGAGATGGTGCAAGCGGAAGCTGAGAGTCTCCCTTACGTCCCACCCAGGTAAGGCAAACACACACGCAGGGCTCTCGCCTCACCTGGAGGGCATCACTGCAGAGGAAAGGCCCTGCCAGACAGTCGGCCTGACTGGAGGGCTAAGCTCAAGTCTCAGCAGCAGAAACCTATGCAAAGACTGTAAGAGGAACAGACAGGAACCTAACATTGTGTCTTTAACTGGCTCCCTGGGCTTCCCAGTTACCAAGAACACAGAGCCCTTTCCATTTCTAAGAGACTAGTCATAGGACACCAAGTAAGCTTCACAAAAGGAACTAAAATTATTTTTGATATCCCAGTTTTTAATCCAACCCAGTATATCTTGTACGTTTCAGACGTATACTTTTTCATCAGATTGTTGCTAAACAATTAACAAACATTTCGGTAAAATATCAGAGTGAAAGTTCACATATTCTAAAACAGTACTGATTTTCACTACCTTCCCTGAGCACTGATAACCACCTAATGGCCGCTCAAAGGCTTATAAAGAAATGAGCTCATGACTCTCCGTTCTAAAAGCCTGCCTCGAAACTGTCACTGTGTGATTTTCCTCTCTGAGTCTTTCCTATTTTTTCCCTTAAACCGCTAAACGAGCCAATTATTGAGGAAGTTTCTAGAATGCCCCTAGTATGACTTTCACAGGGTGAAGTCACATCATCTCGTAGCAGACAGATGTTGGGCAAAAAACCCCAGGCATCAATCACTCCCCAGCCACACCCGCCAGAACCTCCCTACATAGGAGACCCAGTGAGGAGGGGGGCTGCGGGCAGAGGCTAGAGGCGGCTTGGAGGGAAGAAGGACTCCTCCCCCAGGGCTGGTCTAGGGAAGAGGCAGATAGTGTTCGCTCCTCTGACACTCTGACCCCCAAAGCACTGACGTATCTAGCAGCTGGAGTTTAGACCCCAAAGAGAGATGCTCACATCCCAGAGGCACACTAAATGAGACCCTGGGGTGCAAACAGAAAGTATCAGAATTTCCATTTGTACTTCTTAAAAATTAAGATATCAAAATTTGCTTGTATCTGAAATACACATGGACATAGCACATGCATCTAACATATAAACAAATATACATATATGCTAAGGGCGCATGAACCAGCAACAGAGAGGCATGTAATCAGAAAGTACAAAGGCCTAGAGGCCTATCCACTTCTAACAGCCCCACAGTCCCGAAGGCCTGTGTTTGTGTGTGAGAGAGAACATAACTGGGACAACTCCAACCTGTGGTGCTGACGTTTCTGTATTTTAAAAGAATTTTGAGAAACCCAAGTTTAAAAGAAACCCATTGCCAGCATGAAAATATTCTTAGTTCCTCCCTAAGCCAAACATTTATACATGTATATGCAGTGTGTGGAGCATGCATGTGCGTACACACACACACACACACACACATAACCTCAGTAATAGATCCTGGGGTCAGCTCAACTCAGTATCAACAGCCCTCTGTTCCCTGAACTGTGAGTCTGCTAACAACCCCATTTCCTCATAACTTCCAAGAACAAACAAGAAACATCAGGGATTTGGCCTTTTATCCTCTTCCTCACTCAGCCCTGGCGGCTGCTTTGCCCTCCTTCTATTGTCCAAGTTCAAAATGCAGCAGGCTGTACCTTTGTACAATCACTAAAACCATATTTCGAAAGACTACTCTGATGACAAGGAAAAATATAGCACACAATTAAATGAAAAACCCGTGTACACACACACACACGTTATCATTACCCAATAAACACTGAGCTCCATGCTTTCCATATATTATTTCTTTAATCCTCACCATTTTATGGTACTATTATCATTCCACTTTATAGATGAGGAAACTGAAGATGAAGTAACCTGCCCAAGAAAGCTGCAGACCCATGCTCTTGCCCTGTGGCTAAGTGCCAGAGGTGAGTCAGGATCCTCAGAGGGAGAGCCTCCTAGCTCAGCTGCCAGGGGCCCCTTACCTTCACCTCATTTGAAATCATGAGGCAGCTGAGAGCAGTGGGAAGACCCCCAGGGCATGAGTCAAAGGCGCAGGGTCCTCTCGGGCCCTCAGCTACTCCTCACTGAAATGAGGGTTCTGAGCCAGGCCTTCCAAAACTGAATGCATGATGGTTTGTACATAGAAGCCTGTCACTTTCTTGTTCTTCCCTGTACACTGGACTGTTTCCCCTCAAAATTCATACACTGAAACCCTACCTCACAATGTAACCTATGTTTGGAGACAGGGGCTTAGGAGATACTGAAGGTTAAATGAAGTCATAGGGCAGAATTCTAATCCAGTAAGATTGGTAGCCTTCTAAGAAGAGGGAGAGAGAGAGAACCATGTAAGGATAAGTGAGAAGGTGGCTGTCTGCAAGCCAGGAAGATAGCTCTCACCAGAGCCTGACCACACTAGCACCCTGATTTCAGACTTCCAGCTACTAGCCATGAAAAATTAAATTTCTGTTGAAAAAAAAAATTCCCCCCAAAACTTTAGACTTTTAGATTTCTAGCCATCAGTCATGAAAAAATAAATTTCTGTTGAAAAAAACATATCCCCCCCAAAACTTCAGACTTTTTATTTTTTATTAAGGGTAAAGCTGCAGTCCATGGGGTCACAAAGAATTGGGCACAACTGGGCAACTGACAACAACAACCGATTAACAATGTTTTGGTAGCTTTAGGTGAACAGCGAGGGTACTCAGCCACACATACACACATATCCCTTCTCTAAATTTCTGTTGTTTGAGCCACCCCGTCTATGGTAGTTTGTTACTAAGACACCTTGGATTCTAAAAGGGGTCCCTGACCCCATAAAAGGGTTAAGATTCAGAAGCCCTGAGGAGCTCCAGGGTCTCCTCCCGAGTGGGCCAGCTAAACTTGAGACGGCTGTGCCTCTACGCACCCATCTTCATGAGCGTCCAGTTGCTGTCCATCTGCTTGGCAGCCTGCAGAAAGTAGCGCCCGTCAGTCCACATGGCCGCATGTTCTTCTGTGACGATGGCTGTGCCTGGAGGAGGGGAGCAAAGGAATGAGAGAGGTTCCTGACACCTAGAAGCTGCACAAAATGGCAGCAGGCAGGTGAGCACGGTGAGAGGCTCCAGACTCCGTGTGGCCCCACCACCCACCCCCACTTTGGGGGCGCAGCTGGGCCTCTGACTCCAAGGAAACCTCCAGGCAAGAGAAGACGGTACCACTGACAACCAGCTGTGGGCCAACCGCTGAAAGCAGCAGTCTGGAGGCAGGCTGGGTACTGATCCCTGCAGAAAGGACCCCATGTGCATGACGTGAGTCAAGGCCAGGAGAACAGAGGTCTGTGGACAGAGGGCCACAGGGGCCTCCAGTCAACAGGGGCCTCCAGTCAACAGGAGTGAGCTGGAAATGGTTCCTGCTCAGCAGTCACAGCCACCTGCTCCAACAGACACCCCAAGGGAGGTGTTTTGCCTTTCCCAAGAGAGACCGCCTGGGCACTGCAAGCATTCAGGGAGACGCAGGAGTTTTTATTTCCACCTCTACCTACCCTCAGCTCCCACAGGCCCAGAAGAACTTAGGGCTTTCAGCAGAGGTGTCAGCCTAAACCAGTTGGAATGTGCCAACCAACACATGCGCCCACAGCAATGGAAGCAGTGAGCTAATTGCCAGGAGCGGGGCTCCCGTCAAGCCTAGCCACTTAAGAGGATGGGAGCCTGGAGGGGAAACCCACCCTGAAACTCAAAGGCGCAACAGCTCTTGGAAAATTAATGCAGGGCGCCAGTGTAGCACAACATTAATCTTTATTATTCGAGTTGAATGGGAAAAGGGGGAAACCAAAAGTTAAGCACTTAGAGAATTACAGGGGACCAGAAAGCTAAGGAAGGGGTCCTGAGGATGCCATTTGTGTCCTATTTCTTATCTGCAGTGCCAGTTACACAGGGGTATTCATGATATACTTATCTGTGTGTATGTTATATTTAATAAAAAGTTCAACAATATTTTTTTTGGCTGTACTGGGTCTTCATTGAGGCAGGCAGGCTCAAGAGCCTGCAGGCTTCTCTAGTTGCAGCAGGAGGGTTTGGCTGCCCCAGGCATGTGGGATCTTAGTTCCCCCACCAGGGATCAAACACGCATCCCCTGCTTTGGAAGGCGAATTCTTTTCCACTAGATTACCAGGGAAGTACCCCAAGACTGTTTTTAAAATAAAATTTTTTGACTTGAAAAGCAAAGAGTCATTAAAAAGAAGCATCATTAACACTTGAGAGAAGAGAGTCACTAAAACGTAAGCTTAGGAGCTGCAGGCAGCAGGACCATGCCCCCTCTGCAGAGGGTCAATGGGGACGTCTGGTCTGCATTTTCTTTTTGGTTCTGTATCACAGACTGAAATTGGGTCCAGTTATTTTAGGGAGGCGAACACAAGTACCACAAGCATAAAGACAGAATTTAGTGACTCACCTGCAGAGCCATCAAATCCAGACACAAAGGCGCGCCGACAGTCACACGGAGCAATGTACTCACTCTGGAAAACAGAGAGGTCAAGGAAGTGGACCGTGATCAGTCACAGCCCAGCAGGACCACAGAGGCTGGCAAAAGCTGGGCACCTGCCTTCAAGGAACTGACAATCTACCCGAAAAGGCAAGCCGAACATTAAAAAAAAAAAAAAAATGAGTGCACGCTATGGACGACCCTAATTAATTAAGGGCTAGAAGGGCTGCTCCCTTGAGCCTAAATTTTTTCACCTGGAGAACAAAGCAAGAGAAATAGATCAAAACTGCTCTTTCCTCGCTGAGATCTTACTCAAAAAACAATCTGATAGCCTTCTCCCTTCCTTGCCACTGACATTTAGGCA
Organism: Moschus berezovskii; assembly: GCF_049115385.1. Taxonomy (NCBI): domain Eukaryota; kingdom Metazoa; phylum Chordata; class Mammalia; order Artiodactyla; family Moschidae; genus Moschus; species Moschus berezovskii. The sequence goes on from NC_142471.1 coordinate 76,053,923, forward strand.
TCTGTTATTTTTCTGAAAAGCCTGAATTTCTGTTTTATGTGCCAATAACTCTCTAACTTAACTCTCTTTAGCTATCAGCTTATTTCTGAACTTCCTGTCTGTATCCCCCATCCAAGGCAGTGTCACCAATCTCTCCCACGCAGACCCTGTCCCTTCCTGTTAGGGAACAAATGCTTCCTGCAACCCAGAAGGCTCCAGCAAAATAAAACATCATGTTCAAATCCAGGTCCTCCCCAGCCTCTGAATGGACGGGATCGGGAGAAGAAAGTAAGAGGTTCCATTCCTGGGGAGTGGGTACGAGGCCACAGTGGGTACTTTTGTGCCAGTGAGGCCCAGAGACTCGAGGAACGTGTCCAAAATCACACGCTTAGAAGTAGCAGAGTCAGGGTTTGAACCTGGGCAGCCAGCTCCAGAGCCTCAGCTCAAGCCCTGTGCCACACTGCCCCACTAAACACATCGCCTTCCATCCTCAGAATGACTCTCCGGGATAAGACCAATAGCAAATTAGAAAACTGAGGTTCAAAGACAGAATCTTTAAGTAACTAACAGGTCAGCAGCAGGGCCAGGATCTGATCTGCTTGAGCCCAGAGCGGCTGTTCCTTCTCCTGTCAGCAGGTTGTTCCTGAGCTAAAGGCCTGGCAGGGTTAAGAATGCTTAAGATAGGGTGGTCCAGGGGCTAAGATTCTATGCTTCCAATGGCTCAGGTTTGATCCCTGGTGGGAGAACTAAGATCCCCAGTGGTGCAGCCAGAATGCTCAGGATAGAGAAGGGGTTGGGGTTGCGGGGAGGCACTGGCTGGACCCGAGGGCATTTGGGGACAGTCAACACAACATAGGGGAAAAACTGGCTCCCAGGTTTCATTCCTGCCATGTGGATGAAAGCCTCCCCTTTCACCAAGGCAGTCATAATTGCAGCCTCAAACCAGTCACAAGACCACGACCCCCAGAGGTGCTAGAAGGGCCACAGGGAATCACAATGGTGATGAAGGAGCTCTGTGATCTCTGAGCCACAGCTGCCCTCCAGCAGGCCCAGTTACGTGCTCTGTGACATATCTCCCCCGCTCTCTCAGCCTCAGTCCTCACTTCCACAACGGGTCGTTTCAGATGGTTGACTGCAAGGCAAGCGAATGTTTGATCCCCGAAACACAAAGGAACATTGACCAGATAGCATTAAGCACACAGAAAGAAATGGCCACCAGCATCACTGATGAACTGTAGAGTCCTTTGTTTATTAACCCAGCAATTATTGAGTGCAAGACTGAAAAAAAAAAAAGGCCAAGATGGGGGAGTGGGTTCCCACCCTTCTCCAAGTTCTGTTGTGAGGAATAGCAAGTACATGTTCCATACAACTCACCAGAAACCTGAGTGCTGCACTACATGAGAAGAGATGATACTACTGTCTCCTTCCTGAGTGCTGAAAAAGCATCTGAGAGGCTGGGAAAACGAAACCCTTGTGCTAACAATCACAGCACACAAGAGGACACATCTCACAAGAGGGAAGACACGGAACAGACACTCGAGTGACAAGGAGGTCCCCTTGGCTTGGGGCTCTCCCGCTCAACACACAGCGAGGACCGGAATGAGGGGCTGGCGGAGAAGAACTGCTGCCCTTGATCTGGCTTGGCTCTGGCACACAGGGACACTCTTGAAGAGTGCCTGCTCCTGGCCTGGGGAAGCCTGGAAGGAGGCATGGGGCCCCCCAGGGGTTTACCTAGAGTTTCTCTGAGAAAGGGTGGAATTAACAGCAGGTGGATGTGTTTGGTTCGGGATCAAGATGAGGGCTGGGGTAAGAATGTCTAGACATGACCTAAGTGGTCAACATGCCAGAAAGACATCGCTGACCGAAGCTGTCACCTCCACACCAACAGGCTAAGCAGACGCCAGACAAGCACTGGCCCAGGCTTCCCCTCACATCCCCCAGCCATGAGGCTGGCAAAGCCCGGGAACATTCTCCCTAGAGAGCAGCAAAAGGCCTAAAATAAGCCAAAGCCTTAGCATACTAGGAGAAAGGCTCAAAGAAACACAGCCATGGGCTTTTTCTCCAAAACTGTGATGTCTGTCCATCTCTAATACCCCCATCCAAGCCTCCCTCATCTCTACCTGGACCACTGCCCCTGCAATCCACTCTTCACACACACTCACAGCGAGCTTTTCAAACCCTGTGTGTGTGTATATATCATATTAGCATGTGTGTGTATGTGTGTGTGTATCATGATAGCGTGTGTGTGTATGTTTTTCAAGGGGATGCATGCTTAGTCATGTCCGACTCTTTGTGACCCTATGGACTCTAACCCGTCAGGCTCCTCTGTCCATGGGATTCTCCAGGCAAGAAGACTGGAGTGGGTTGCCATTCCCTACTCCAACAGATCTTCCTGACCCAGGTATCAAACTCAGGTCTCTTGCATCTCCTGCATTAGCAGGCGGATTCTTTACGACTGGCACCACCTGGGAAATCACATCACATTAGCAGCATACTTACAACCCATCAATGACTTCCCATCACACTTAGGGTAAAATTCAGACCCCGGCACAGTCCCCAAGGCATGGCTTGATCAAGCCCTGCTCTCCTCCCAGAACTGTCCTCTCACAACACGCCCATTCACAGCACTCCAGCCACACCACCTGCTTCTTGCACCTTGCACTTCCCGATCTCATTCCTCCTTCAGGGCCTCTGCACGTGCTCTTCCTTGTGCCTGTAAAAGCCTCTCTCTCATCATGGCATGGCTAGCTCCTCATCTTTCAGGTCAGATGTCACCTTCACAGAGAAGCTCACTATCCAGCTCCAGTAGCCACGCGGCCTCTAGGTTTAGCACGTGCTCTCCTTCATGACTCTTTCATGCTTTTTCTGTATCATCCTGCCCACCAGAATGTAAGTACAGGAGATCAGGGTGTTTGTCTGTCTTGTTTGTCACTGTCCCTGAACAGGGCACAGGCCCACAACCAATACTTGTAGAATAAGTAAACAAGCAGGAAGAAAGATGAACCTTTCTTCATACTTAAGACTTTAGCCACCTCTTTGAAAATGGAGAAAGAGCTCCAAGGCAAGAAATGGAGGTGGCCTCTAGAAACTGGAGAAGACAAGGAAATGGATTGTCCCCAGAGACTCCAGAAGTCGCCAGCCCCGGCTGATTCCAGCCTTCCACACCTAGAAGATAATAAATGTGTGTCATGGTAAGCCACTAAGTTTGCTACAGGAGCAACAGGAAGCTAATGCTTTGTCCAACAGAAGACGACCAGAAGGAATTATAAGTGGGGTTTTGAACTCACAAGCCCTAGGGTATGGCAGGTAAACTAAAAGAGTAAAGCGGGACAGGGGCTGCCTTTTCTAGACAGCAGCTCCTACTCAGCTCTGATTCCTGTCATGCTGCAGTGTGGGCTCCACCTTCAGTATTTCAGGAGAGGCTAAATAGATGTATGTTCGTGAGACACCATCCCATTTTTAAATGTTGGCATCTAATTCAAACAATGAAATAACGCACAGCCAAATAAAGCATATCAGTAAGCTACAGGAAAAAAAAAAAAGAAAGAAAGCAAGCCTCAGCCATATCTCATAATCCAGCTCACACTTGCCCCTTTCCACAAGCTTTCTGACCCACCCAGCTTTCAGAGACCTCCCACATCTCTGAATTTCACAGAACCATCCCATTGGCATTGATCCATGCCGTCCACCTTGGGTGATGATAACAAATAATACTGGCTAAGACTGACTAGTTGCCAGTAACTATCTTCATTCCCCCTAATTCTAATCTTAACAACAGCTCTGGAAGGTATCATCCTACCCACTCATAGGTTAAAAAAAAGAAAAGAAACAGCAGCTCAGAGAAATAAATTACTTACCTCCCCAAGACACCACTGCTCTAAAAGCAGAGCTGAGATCTGATCTCAGGTCTCACATTCCAAAGTCCATGCCCTTACCACACTGCCAAGCAAAATCTTTTATTCTGTATAGAGACTGCATATCTGGTGTGCACAATTGGATTATAAACTCTGAGGGAACAAGGAACACAGGTATGACCCCCATTCACCCCTACTTTCATCAACCACGTGACAGATGATTCCCACACCCAGGAATCAAACCTGTGTTCAAGCCTGGCTCCCCCACTTACTGGCTGGGTAAACCTTAAGGTTCAATGTTTCATCTATAAGGCAGGGATGATAAAAACACCCATGTGGGAGGGTTGAGGTGTGACATAGAGCAACTAGCACATGCTAAGCTTTTGATAAACTACAGCACTTACTATTATAGACCAGATGATGAACTAGACTCTATGGGAAACATAAGAAAATATCTTCTCAGAGTGGACAGTCCAGCAAACAAAATAAGACAGGTGTCAGTGAAATGTCAGCCCTAATAATCAGCACATAAACTAAGCTGCATATGCAGTATGGTATCTGCTATAGTTTCAAGCTCAGATGTGCTTTGAATCCTTCAGGCCAAGCTGAAGTTAGACCTGGCCCATCACAGACAGGTGAGGAGAAGCAGCAAGGTAACACGGGGAGGGGTGAAAGTTCAAGAAGGCAGAGAAGCAGAGGTTTGTGGCAGGACAGCGAATGATTAGCCTGACTGCTGAGGCAGAATGTTCTAGGGAGTGGCAGCAGAGATTCCTGGAAAGGCAGGCTAAAGACAACGGTCAAGGACTTCAAACACCACACTTAGAGGCTTGAACGTTCTCCTGCAAGTTCTAGATAGAGAATAAAGTTTCAAGAAGGGGGTAGTGATGTGACGAGAGCTGGGTTTTAAGAGTGAGCAACATGGACACATGCAGACTGAACAGGGCAAGCAAGGAGATGGTTGGGTGCCATGGTAAGCATGACTACAGTTACGTGAGCCTATGCAGGGTGACATCTGCACCCCCCCACTGGCCCCTTCACCTCCATAAGCCATAAGCCTGGCACAATGCCTCAGATACATGAGGTTTTCACACAAAAAAAATGAAACCGAAAGACTAAATGGCTGTGTGTGCACAGGAAGTCCCCGAGTTCAGACTGTGAACAGAGATGAGAACTACTAAACCCCAAATACTGAGGTAACATCCAGTCCTCAGCATTTTCATCTCTTTTAAATGAAACCAAGTCAAGGGAACAGGAAAAACACTGGATAGCTGTCCAAAGAGTCAAAGATACCCTTTCCCTACTGTACAGTCACTGAAAGTGGTTGGTTTCCCATCTAGGACTTCATTTCCCAGACCCCCTTGCAGCTAGGTGGGGTCACGTGACTAGTTCTCACCAATGCAAAGTGGGTAGGAAGTGCTGTCTGGGTCAGGGCAATGCAAGATGGATGTGCTCTCTCCATACTACTCCCCTTCCGCCAGCTGGAATGGTGGCATCATAGGATGGAAAGTGCCTGGATCCCTGAATCACCCCTCTTCCTAGTGGAAGAAAGTCACCCACCAACCAGAAGCACCCACTCTGGACTGGCACAGGAACGAAATAAGGCTCCACAGCACCGAGTCACTGCAACTTTGAGATGTGTTCCCACAGCAAACATTACTCCAATTAAGACAGTGGCTGAAATCACTATGGGATAAAAATCACTACCTCCACCCCAGGAGAGAGCCTATTTAAGAAATAAAAAACAGGAAGCCAACTCTGGGAGGAATGGGAATAGAATCCAAAGAGTTTAGGAAAATCTGATTCATGTCTTCCAGAAGGAGGAACCATAAACACAGCCAAAAACTCAAGTTGGCAGAGTCAGCCCCGCCAGAACGTGATCTTTTGACTAAGCTGTGCCCAAAAGCAGAATGAGAGGCCTCACAGAAGGAGAGGATGAAGAGTTCAGATTTCTCAAAGGTGGTGCCAATGCAGTTCTGGCCCCAACCAATGACTCTCCTGGTTTGAGTGCCCACAAATCCCAATATTTGACTTCGACAGTACATGAAAACACCCAGATTACAAGAGAGAAAGGACACATCCTTGCTGTAAAAGTCCCTCAGGGTCCAAACTCATTAACACCATAACCCTTGTTCTGAATTTAAAAGAAAAATCCCTTAGAGTTGCAGAGGACAGAAAAGAGCAGAACCCTGGAGCGCCAAAACCTTGCACAATCATGCATTTGGGGTGCATATTCTCTCCAGCAGCAACAGTGTGTGGGTGTATGCATTTCTGGTCTGGAAAGTACACAAAGGACAGAATTCAAGATGTGTCTTCCTTTCTCCAACACCCTCCCTCCCCTACCCAGAGGAGAAATTCCATCAACCCAGAATCTAGCCTGAAAGGAAACAGCTAGGGACAAAAGCCCCAGAGAACAGCAGCCTCTCTATCACTAAGGAGGCTGCTGCGGCAGGTCACACGCAAAGCCAGCCCTCCTTGCTGTCCTCAAAGTCCTGGCACGGACCCAGGCCCCACTTCACAGTCATCCCAGCTTTGCCCTTCCTCTTCACGGACCCAAAACAAGAATGTGGGGCTTCTCATTTCTTTCTGTGGATGGCACCACAAACCCTCCCAGTCTCCGAACTCCCCCATTCCCTCATTCATCTGCCTGCAAGGTTCATAGTCTATCTACTGCTGCTGCTGCTGCTAAGTCGCTTCAGTTGTGTCCGACTCTGTGCGACCCCATAGACAGCAGCCCACCAGGCTCCCCCGTCCCTAGGATTCTCTAGGAAAGAACACTGGAGTGGGTTCTCCGAGTCTATCTACTGCTTCTCCTCTAAATCCTTCCCTTCTTCCCTGCTCCTAAGGACATCACCGAAGTCCAGGCCATCTGCACCCTCACTCCGAGATCCTGCAATGACCTCTGAATAGGGCTCTCAGTTCCCAGTGTCTGCCTTCTCCAATCTACACTGAACACTGCTCCCACTGACTGATCGCATCACCCTCTTGTCCAAAGACCCACAGTGGGTCCCTGCTACATTTAAATAGGAATGTGAACATGATGCAGTTCCATCATGCAGCCTTCCTTACCCTGCCAGCTTCAAATACTCTCTCACACCAATGAGCTCAGTATGCACTTTACCAAAATCTGTGCTGACCATTACAGTAGCCCCCAGACACATATAGCTACCAAGCACCTGAAATGTGGCTAATGTGACTGAGAAACTAAATGTTTAATTTTATTTCGTTTCAATTAACTTAAATTTTAAAACTTATGCTCAAGACTCCATTATTATAAATTTTTTTAAGTATGTTTGGAACAACTTTGGCACCTAAGTCCACTTTTTCAACTGCAGATCTTATGAAATCTAAATACAGATCAAATATTTCCAATGAACAGTCCACACTTAAGTTGAGATGTTCTATAATAAAATAGATACTGGAATTTAAGACCTAGTATAAAAAAAAGAATGTAAATTATATCATTGATGATTTTTATACTGATGATGTGATGAAATGACAATATGTTGGACATACTGGGGTAAAAAAAAAATTGTTTCACTGTTTCTTTTTACTTTTTTTCCACCATAAATATTAGAATTGTTAAACTACATACATGCCTCACATATTTCTATTGGACTGACTGAGTTCTTCCCTATGACATTTACTAGTTGAACTTTGTGTTAGATTTGTGACAGGGGCTATCTACTCTGTAATCTCTTTAAAGGAACATTTCCCTTCATTCATCGCTATAATAGTAATAATAGCAATAATAATAGCAACAAATATAAAGAGACTTATTAGGCGACAGATACACTTTAAGCATTTATATCTGTTAACTCATTTAATCCTAGTTAACAGCTCTAAGAGATAGGTATGTCACTATCCCTTTTTTGCTGATAGGGAAATTGAGACACAGAGAGTTTAACTAACACTTAGGAATTTGAGGTAACTAATTTGAGATCACCGACTCTGTGGACATGAGTTTGAGTGAACTCCGGGAGTTGGTGATGGACAGGGAGGCCTGGTGTGCTGTGATTCATGGGGTCGTGGAGAGTCGGACACGACTGAGCGACTGAACTGAACTGAACTGAACTTGAGATCAAGCAGCGAGTTAAGTGACAAATCTGGCACCAGAACCCACAGTTTCTAGAGCCCATACACATACCAATATGCCAACTGCTGGCCCTCTACTTAGCCAGTACCCAATACTTAGCCCTGTTATGGCAGTCAGGAAACAAACAAAACACAATTTCTCCTGCCTGGCAAGGCTGATGGCTAGGCTACAGCAATAGAAATGATAGTCAAAGATTAGAAAAGAAAAATGGGGGGGTGCGTGTGGTGAAAGAGAAGAGGACAGCAAGAGTCCAAGAATATAAGTTTATGAGCCTAAACAGTAACTTCTGCAACGAGAGTGACAGCTAATATCAAGCAAGCTTAACTTTCTGTTTTCAGGACATTGCTGGAAAACACGTTTTTCCGCCATTAGAGATTCAGCTTTCTTATCCATGGAGGGGCCATCCAATTCTGAAATTCCAGACCCATTATAAGAGATGAAACGCTGAGCGGAAGCCTGGAACATCACCTGGTGTTTGGCCAGTGTCACTGCCATTCCCACAGTTGAATAAGAAATTGCTTTGGGCCTATTTGTTGTTATTTAGTCACTAAGTGGTGTCCGGCTCTTTGTGACCCTATGGACTATAGCCTGCCAGGCTCCTCTGTTCATAAACAGACAGATTTTATTCTAACTTCAGGCAAAATAAAACTGAAACACCAACATGACAAAGTTTCCATACACTCTTAAGTGGAAAAACCCTTCAAAGGTTGAAGCAAGTAATACTCACAGGTCACATCTTTCCATACAATGAGGCCTCACGTGGAGGTGAAGGTTCATAAACAAAGCAAAACTATTAGGAGTTTGGCTGGGGCTCCATGACAGCTTGTGAGACTCTTTGAAAGGAGAGACCCAATTTCAGACAACAGTGTGCAAGGCTGTGAGGGTTAATATTAGGTGGCAACCTGACTGGGTGAAGGGATTCCCAGATAGCAAGCTGGTAAAACATTATTTCTGGGTGTGTCTGTGAGATTGTTTCTGGAAAAGATTAACATTTGAGTTGGCAGACCCAATAAAGATCACCCTCACTGAAACACAGGGGCAGCATCCAATCCATTGAGAGTCTGAAGAGAACAAAAAGGTGCAGGAAGGGCAAATTTGCTCTCTCCTGTTTGAGACGAGACATCCATCTTCTCCTGCTCTCAGACTTCAGCATTCCTGGTTCTCAGGCCTTTGATGTGAAAACATCCCTGGTACTCTCTGCAAGCTGAAGAACCAGGAAAGCCAGATGTGTAATTCCAGCTCAAACCGAAGCCAGAGAACCAAGGGAGCTGATGTTGTGTGCGCTCAAAATATCATAATCTCTCTTTCTCTGCCTCTCTCCCCATATGCACGGGTTTGGTTCTGTCTCTCTGGAGAACATTACTGACACAGGGATTACAGAAGACCCTAAACCAACTGCTACATGATGTGCTCCACCATCCCGCCCAATACTGAGACAGGACACTTACAGTCAAATCAGTTCAGGGCAACTGTTTGATGCTTGAAAGGCAAGAGAATGAAAAACACCACTGATGAATCCAGCAGAGAATCCATGTGACCTGAAGCCCAAGTCCAAAGGCTGAACTCTGTCTGGGACAGACAGGAAGCAGGTAAGGGCCCATCAGAAGTACCCAGGCAGGGGAAGAAGAAAGGAGCTCCCTGAGGAAGAGGCCAAGGCCTGTCCTTCTTAAACGGTGGGATGCCCACCTCCCTCTGCTACCTACACTCCTCAGGCCCAACTTGTGCTAGCTATGCTACCTCCTCACGTTCAGTCCTCAGTCAAGACGAAAGATGAAACTCTGGTTCCTAGGAAGTTAGTGAATCCTGTTCATCTAAACAACAGAGGCAAATGGAAAAATTCCATGCCCAAACCCCCACCCTAAATCCCACGTCTCTATCTCCCCACTGCCTACTAAACTTAACATTAATGTACCCAGCCACTACGCCTTCCACATCCAGCAACCCCGTCCTGCCTGATCTTCTGCTTCTCCACTTAACACCTGCTCTCCCACCTCCTCCTCCAACCTCTCAACCACTTTCACTTGCCAAATCCTCCTCTTCAGCGTCCTTTCCTCTTTAGATTCTATTCTCCCCTCTCTCTCCTCTCTTCAAGGAGCAAGTTCGAACCCATTATCGTATAGAAACTGCTACTGAAGATCAACAGACAAAGGAATTCCCTGGAACACTGAGTCCCCTGCTGCACTCTGAAATGATTGGAAATTCCACAGGTGTTTAAATCTGGAAAATGCTGAATATTTCATCTGCTCCTTAGAGTTACACAGTGCACCCTAGTGTATCAAAGGCTCTGAGAAATCCTATAGTTAAGAAACTGTTCAAATGGACACAGTTCCCTGTGCCGATCCCTGGCGGACACACTTAGATGTGTGACAACTAGAATCCTAGAGTACAAACACACTAGGGGCCGAAAGGAGGAGATAGGAGGGGTTGATGAATCCCATCACCAGCCCATCTCCACCCAGTACCTGGTGGGCGTCTCCCGATGGGATGATGTAGGCCTGGATTGGTTCTGTCACGTACTCCAAGTTCCTCATGGCTTGTCTCAGCTGCCGAAGCAGCTCTGAAGTTACCTTTGGAGCCATTCTGCTGTCTGCAACAACAGGAGAGTTTGTTCCAAAACCAGTCAGACTGCCCCACTTAACTCAATGACCAGCTGAGTTCCAGAGAGGTATGTTGTATAAAAACTGATGATCTACACTGAAACACTACGATCCTCCAAAGTCCATAGTTTACCCTGGAGTTCACTGTTGGTGCTGGACATTCTACGGGTCCTGACAAATGTATGATGACATGTACCTATCATTATGATTTAAGAGTTTAATAGTTTTCATTGCCCTAAAATCCTCTCTGCTCAGTCTGTTCATCCTTCCTTTCTCTCCTCCAATCCCTTGGTATGACTAATCTTTTTACTGCCTTCATAGTTTTGCCATTTCCAGGAAGTCACATTCTTGTAATCATACAGTATAAAGCCTTTTCAGATTGGCTTCTTTCACTTAGCACTGTGGATTTATGACTTAATAGTTCATCTCTTTTTATTGCTGACTATTATTCCATTGTCTGGATGTACCACAGCTCATTAATATTTATCCATTCACAAACTGGAGGACATCTTGGTTGTCCCCAAGTTTTGGCAGTTTTGGATAAAGCTGCTATAAACATCCATGTTGCAGGTTTTTGTACGGATGTAAGTTTTCAGTTCCTTTGGCTAAATACCAAGGAGCATGACTGCTGGATCATATGGTAAGAAGATATTTGGTTTGTAAGAAACTACCAAATGTCTGCTAATGTGACTGTACCATTTTGCACTGCCACCGTTCACAAATTCAAGTTCCTGCTGGTCCACATCCTAGCCAGCATTTGGTGTTGTCAGACTTGTGGATTTTACCAACCAATTTTTCAAACAAACAAAAAATATTTGGCTTAACCAAAAACATCCTAATGCACCATCCTTTAAATAATGGAGAGTTATATTGAGGCCATTATACTACAGGTTATCTTTTAGAATTTACACCCTGGGGCTTCCCTGGTGATCTAGTGGTTAAGAATCCACTTGCCAATGCAGGAGACATGAATTCGAGCCCTGGTCCCAGAGGCTCCCACATGCTGCAGATTAGCTAAGCCTATGTGCCACAACTATTGGGCTATTGCTCTAGTGCCTGGAAGCCACAACTGAGCCCATACGCTGCAACTACTGACGGTCATGCACCCTAGAGCCGATGCTCTGCAACAAGAGAAACCACTGCTATGAGAAGCCCATGCACTGCAATGAAGAGTAGCCCCCTCTTGCTGTAGCTAGAGAAAGCCCAAGTGCAGCAAGGAAGACTCAGCACAGCCCAAAATAAAATAAATCAATAAATCTTTTAAAAAAAGTTTATACTCTGACTCATTGTAGCATATAGTCTGCTAGGTATGGATCTTTTTTTTTTATTTTGGTTCTTTTTCTTTAACAGTTTTATCTGGCGCTTCTCCATCACTACCACTACCTTGGGCTATAAAAGCCTCAGTCTTTATGGTTATCTCCAATAGATTCCCCTGCTGCTGCTGCTGCTGCTAAGTCACTTCAGTCGTGTCCAACTCTGTGTGACCCCATAGACAGAAGCCCACCAGGCTCCCCCACCCCTGGGATTCTCCAGGCAAGAACACTGGAGTGGGTTGCCATTTCCTTCTCCAATATGTGAAAGTGAAAAGTGAAAGTGAAGTCGCTCAGTCGAGTCCGACCCTTAGCGACCCCATGGACTGCAGCCTACCAGGCTCCTCCAACCATGGGATTTTCTAGGCAAGAGTACTGGAGTGGCTGGCCATTGCTACATGATATTAATCTTGGGACTCACTGAGAAAGTGCCCCATCTTATTCATAATCTGCAAGGGCAGCTTCAGTTACTAGCCTCAGGGCTCCCACTCAGAAGTTTCCAAAAGACAGAAGTCTCCAAAAGAAAGAGACACCAGAAACGGTCCTATTCATGAATCAAACATGTCCATGATCCCTGCATTACAGTCACCTCTGAATACTTTTCAGAGGGACATCCTTTCCTTTTGTCTGTCCTACTGAGCCTATAATTTCTTATGTACATGAAAAAAAGGGATCAGAAGCATCTAATGACCTAAATTTATATATTAATACCTCCACTGGGTTCAAAATAAAGCCTATTGTGACTTCACAAGCTTGCCAGCATCTGAAAACTTTTTTATGATGTCTTTCGGGGTTTCAAAATAAATTTGTCCTTCTGAATCATATTTCTGTGCAATTTAATATTTTTAAAAGTCAAGCAAAAACATAGACATCCTTTGGAGCAGTATTCCAACCTTGGTGGCACATGAGATCTACCTAGGGAGGAGTACAGCCTGAGCATCTGGAATTTTAGAAAGCAACTATATGACAGAAACCAGTATATTTTCTTTTGACATCATTAATTTCCTCTGTTCTTCCAAATAGAAGAATCTGACTTCTGTTTGGACACATCCTGACTTAAGGATTTTGCTGGCACTGACTAGGTGTTTATTGTGCTGACTGTAGTATGGATTAATATTATCAGTTACTGACTTCATCAGTAAAGTCAACAGACCCAATGGCAAGCACAAAATCTTCAGTTACAGGTGGCACTAGTGGTAAAGAACCTGACTGCCAATGCAGGAAACATAAGAGACATGAGTTCAATCCCTGGGTCAAGAAGATCACCTGGAAGAGGGAATGGCAACCCACCCCAGTGTTTATGCCTGGAGAATCCCATGGACAGAGGAGTCTGGCTACAGTCCATAGGGTCACAAAGAGTCAAACGCGACTGGCATGACTTAGCACAGCAAGCACACACTGAAAACCACCGAAGGCAAGATGGAGCCGGTCAAGGACACCTTTGCTTCCTGGTCACCACGGCCTGCTTCCTCAGCATACAGTCACCTTCATCACCATCTCTCGCCTCATCAATACATTCCTTCTCCAGACTGGCCTCCCTGAGGATCACCAGCATCCTCAGTTTCACTCCACTACAGGGGCATCTTCACACTTTCCTCCACAATGCCACCTGCCACCCTCACCATATTAACATCTCCCCTGAGCCTGCCTTCCTCATCCTTCATCCCCCTCCCGTTTCGTCAGTGTCCTCGGTCTGATGCAGACACACCTTTGTCATTTATAGAAGACTCAACGAAAAGATTCCCAATACCACAGCCAGAAGATAGGATGGCTGTGGCTGAGGCAACAAATGGGCTGCGGCCATGGAGGCAGCTATCACGGAGATGGATACAATCAGAAAAGGTGGCTGCAGAACAACAGGCCTTACAAGTGAGTGAGTGGGTGAGCAGCTAGAGTTGAGGAGGAGACAAAGCAGGTACAATTACGAGACCCGACCACTGAGGCGGCAGCAGCAGAAATGACAGTCACGATGGAGGAGATGAAAATCAAGGCTGGTGATCCTCATAGGCTAGTTTTTATGAGGATTAAATGGACTACCACATGGAAAGCATTTAGAAACAGCACCTGGCACACAGTAAATGTTGTGTTCGCAATTACTAGAGGCAGATACACAATTAACGACAATAACTATGAAAGCAATGTGAGAAGTGGTGAGAAATGGTGGACATATTGCTTCTCTTTAAGGCAGAGGCCATGTCATCTTCATCCCTGAATCCATGTATCTAGCCCAGCATCTCATACACGCGTAAGCTCACTCAAAGATGGCTGAATGAGTATCACAGCTCTGTGCCTATCTTTTCAGACTCAACATAACAGTGATGAATCTTCTGTGAAAGAAAGCTAGGCTCCTAGAAGATGCCGTATTTTAGCATCTGCTCATTCCACATCCCATTACTTTTCAGAAACGTTAGAAGCAGCCAAGAGCTAATCAGGGTGTGCAGAGACGTGGGGAGCCAAGAACAACAAACCTCGTGCATGATGTAAAATTAGCCCATACATTGCCAGGTATTTTTAAATCATGCTCTAAAAAGAATGACTCATTTGAAAGTCTCTTGCATATGCGGGTCTGCTTTTAGAAATAAGCTCCTAAGCCTTCAACCTTTATCACAAACAAGACTTTTCACTGCTTGGAATTACATGAAGAGCACACCCTATTTACCTCACTGCTGACTAGAAGAATTTAACATGCCAGCCTGTGTGAAAGCACCATGCACGGCAACTGATACACTGTAGAAGCTCAAGAAATATTGCTTCAATCTGAATCTGAAGCACCAGCTGGGATTCCTACATGTCTTGTGATGAGAATAGAAGGGGCTGGTTTACTCCAATTTCATCATCCTAGCATTTTCACAGATGCCAAGCTGCTCCTCCAGCACCCACAGCTTTAGAGTTTGTTGCTCTGTCCCACTGCTGAGCAAGGGCCAAGAGCTTTACATACATTAGTGGTTAATCCTCATAATAATCCCCGCCCAGGGAGGTTCAACTCTTCCTATTTCACAGATAAATAAACAGAAGTCAAATACTTGATGACCCAAGTAAAGTGGATCATCAGGACAAGGACCCAAGGCCTATCCAATTACCAAGCCCATGCACTGATACATCTCTTATCTAGAGAACATAACAGAAGCGGCTCTCTTAAAGCAATTCTAAGACCAAAGGAGTCAAGTGGGCTCCAGTTTCCAGCTGGAATTCACAACCTCGGACAACTGAAGCTCCTTGAAGCTCTATTTCTTCATATGTAATAAAAAGAAAGAGAAATTCTCACCAAACTCTAAATCCAATGGTTCTATCACTTTTCCCTTTCCTACTTCCTCTTCTGCTCATTCTTTCCTCTCCTTCCTCCTAACATGGCCCAAAACGTGTTGGACACAGCTACATTTTTAAAGAAAAAGGACCTAAAACTGCATATAGTTACAGCATTGATCTTCCAAAGAGAGATCAGATTATGGTTTCTAATGTGCTTCGTGGGATTGATCTTTTTCAGTCAACTAGAAGGAAACACTGTAGTTCTCCTGAGTAGTCCGCAGAAAAGGGACTGGAAATACAGAAATATACCACTTTTTTTTGGAATTTGGGTTTCTGGCAACCCAACAATATAACTAATCAGTTCTGGGAAGAGGATATGGTTCCAGAAATTTTTCCCCACAGGATTTTCCTGAATGCCTGTTCAATTTATAAAGCACAATAATACATTATAACGGGGGCAGGAGGAGAAGGGGACAACAGAGAATATGGCTGGATGGCATCACCGACTCGATGGACATGAGTTTAAGTGAACTCCGGGAGTTGGTGATGGACAGGGAGGCCTGGCGTGCTGTGATTCATGGGGGTCGCAAAGAGTCAGACACGACTGAGCGACTGAACTGAACTGAATACATTATAAACTTATTTCATAGTCTTAAGATGAAAACTGAAAGCCAATCTCTAAAGATGTCAATAAATTATATTAGAAATTAGAAAAATCAGACTAGAACTTTTTCAATAACAACCTATCTCTACCACTACTACCACCATCACCACCACACCGAGAACAATGAAATCAAAAACCATATCTCTCTACTTTCTACTGAAAAAAAGTAACATATATATGTGTATATAAATAAAATACACACAATAACCAACAACCCAGGAAGCCAAAAGACAAAATGGTTTTTAATTTCCAGACATACATCCCCTCATCCCTAGTCACGATCAATTATTAATCCCTTACCCTCGCTTCTCTGTCAACTTGGTGCTGAAGTAGAGGAATCTAAAATCCTTCCAAGATGTTCCATCTAAAGTAAGAGGCAAAATTATTACCTGTTTCCACACCTGGGTCTCCTGAGTATGTCAACTCGTTAGGTTCAATTATTCTTAAATTTTTCAGCTGAAAATCCTGGTAATTTGCCCTAAGGAAGAGAAAGAATAGGCTATTGCAGACTTTGACCTCAGTAAACGTGGCAAGGTTTAGTCAGAGAGGAACATCAACTTGACTTAGCAATTTTCCTTTATGAGATGGAAAAACTCTCACCCCAATATCAGTGATGAAATAAGTAAGCTTCAGATAAAACATCACCATGGCAGGTAAATCTCAATCTCAGTCTCTAATTCATGAATTTTCTTCCACTATAAGCAGATCCTAAATTCATACAGAAATGCAAAGAATCCAAAATAACCAAAACAATCATGAAAAAAAAAACAAAGTTGAAGGATTTAACCCTTTCTGATTTCAAAATTAATAAAACTACAGTAATCAAGACAGTGTGGTACTGGCATAAAGATAGACTTATATATCAGTGAGGGCTTCCCTGGTGGCTCAGTGGTAAAGAATCTGCCTGCCAATATAGGAGACATGGGTTCAATCACTGGGTCAGGAAGATCCCCTGGAGAAGGAAATAGCCACCCACCACAGTATTCTTGCCTGGGAAATCCCATGGACAGAGGAACCTGGAGGGTTACAGTCCATGGGGTCTCAAATGAGTTGGACACAACTTAGCGACTAAACAACAACCAGATCTACCTCCTAAGAAATCTGTATGCATGTCAAGAAGCAACAATTGGAATGAGACATGGAACAATGGACTGGTTCAAAATTGGGAAAGGAGTATGTCAAGGCTGTATACTGTAACTCTGCTTATTTAACTTACGTGCAGAGTACATCATAGGAAATGCTGGGCTAGATGAATCAAGCTGGAATCAATAGTGCGGGAAGAAATATTAACAACCTCAGATATGTAGATGATACCACTCTAATGGCAGAAAGCAGAGAAGAACTAAAGAGCCTCTTGATGAGGGTGAAAGAGGAGAGTGAAAAAACTGGCTTAAAACTCAACATTCCAAGAACGAAGATTATGGCATCTGGTCCCACTGCTCCATAGCAAATAGACTGGGCAGGCGGGGGGATGGAAACAGTGGCAGACTTTATTTTCTTGGGCTCCAAAATCACTGCTGATGGTGACTGTAGCCACAAAATTAAAAGATGCTTGGTCTTTGGAAAAAAAGCTATGACAAACCTAGACAGCATATTAAAAAGCAGAGACATCACTTTGCCGACAAAGGTTTGTATAGTCAAAGCTATGGTTTCCCCTGTAGTCATGTATGGATGTGACAGCTGGACCATTAAGAAGGTGAGTGCCAAAGAATTGATGTTTCTGAACTGTGGTGCTGAAGAAGACTCTTGAGAGTTAAAGTCCCCTGGACTGCAAGGAGATCAAACCAGTCAATCCTAAAGGAAATCAACCCTGAATACTCATTGAAAGGACCAATGCTGAAGCTGAAGATCCAATACTTTGGCCACCTGATCCAAACAGCTGACTCATTGGAAAAGACCCTGATGCTGGGAAAGATTGAGGGGAAGAGGAGAAGGGGGAAACAGAGAATGAGATGATTGGAAGGTATCACCAACTCAATGGACATGAGTTTGCGCAAACTCTGGGAGGTGGTGAAGGACAGGGAAGCCTGGCACGCTGCACCCCATGGAGTTGCAAAGAGTAGGACACGACTTAGGGACTGAACAACAGCATCAACCTCTAGTGGAGAAAAATACAGTCTCTTCAACAAATGATAATGGGACAAATGGATATCCACATGTAAAAGAAGGAAGGTGAACTTCCACCTTCACACCATATACAAAAATTAACTCAAAATGGATCACAGACATAAATGTTTTCTTAGAAGAAAACATAGACATAAATCTGCCTGACTTTGAATGTAAAATAGTACAGTAGCTTTGGAAAACAGTCCAGCATTCCTCAAAAGATTAACTACAGTCTTAGCCTATGACCCAGCAATCTCACTCCTAGGTACATACCAAAGGAAACTGAAAACACAAGTCCACATAAAAACTTACACACAAAGTTCATAGAAGCATTATTCATGATATTCAAAAAGTAGAAACAACCCAAACATCCATCAATTGATGGATAAATAAAAGTGGTCTAAACATACTGCTGCTGCTGCTGCTGAGTCGCTTCAGTCGTGTCCGACTCTGTGCGATCCCATAGACGGCAGCCACCAGGCTCCGCTGTCCCTGGGATTCTCCAGGCAAGAACACTGGACTGGGTTGCCATAAGTGGACTATTATTTGGCAATAAAAAGGAATAATTACTGATATATGCTACAACGTAGTAAAGCTGGAAAATATTTTATGCTAAGTGAAAAAAGCCAAAGACGATCATACACTGTATGATTTCGTATGCAGTGTCCAAAAGAAACAAATCCATAGAGAGAGAGTAGGCAGTGGTTGCTTAGACCTAGGGTGGAGCTGGAAATAAGGAGTGACTGCACTGTGTACAGGGCTTCTTCCAGGGAGGATTAAAATGTACTAAAAACTGATTCGTCTAGTCAAGGCTATGGTTTTTCCAGTGGTCATGTATGGATGTGAGAGTTGGACTGTGAAGAAAGCTGATCGCTGAAGAATTGATGCTTTTGAACTGTGGTGCTGGAGAAGACTCTTGAGAGTCCCTTGGACTGCAAGGAGATCCAACCAGTCCATTCTAAAGGAGATCAATCCTGGGTGTTCATTGGAAGGACTGATGCTAAAGCTGAAACTCCAATACTTTGGCCACCTCATGTGAAGAGCTGACTCATTGGAAAAGACCCTGATGCTGGGAGGGACTGGGGGCAGGAGGAGAAGGAGACGACAGAGGATGAGATGGCTGCATGGCATCACCGACTCGATAGACATAAGTTTGGGTAAACTCCGGGAGTTGGTGATGGACAAGGAGGCCTGGCGTGCTGCGATTCAAGGGGTTGCAAAGAGTCGGACACGACTGAGCAACTGAACTGAACTGAAAAACTGATCATGGTAATAATTGTACAACTCTGGGAATATTCTCAAAACCACTGAATTGTACTTTTTAATAGGTAAATTGTGTGGTACATGAATTATATCTCAATAAAGGTGTAATATTTTACAAAGTAAAAAACCTCTTTTCCTTGGACAGAAAACAAGTCACATTCTTACCTGGTTTCCCTTGACTTCATATACACATTTAAAAGACAGTGAGCCAAGGAAGTCAATTTCTCTACACACTCAAGTTTAACTGGTGCCAGTGACTGGTTCACACACAGGACAAGAGAGCTGGAGGGAAACTATTCAAAAGCAGCCCTATTCATTCACTTTACATGAAAAGAAACAACTCGCCACAGGCCATAAACATTAGAAGCTGCAAAGACAAGACCAGAAATCAGTCTGACAGGTGATGTTCCCAGAGAACTTGAGTTCAAGCACTCTCTGTCAGCATCACCAACTCCATCTTCCTGTAAGGATCAAAGGAGCCACAAAGCAGCTAAACATTACAACAATCATGCTCCTGTCATATCCTGGTCTCTGCAGAGGCCGAAATCCATCCACCCTTCACTTACTTGGACAGACACATCCTCTGGCTCTCAGAGCAAGGTTATCATTAAATGTTAGAGCTAGAATATACCTGAGGGATGATCCAACTCAGCTCCCACCTCTAGAAAGAAACTGAGAAACAGAGATCAACAAATTGCTCAAGGCCTCAGCGCTATTTGACGACACAGCTAGTCTAGCACTAGAGTCTAGGCCTCCCAAGTTTCACTTCAGTGCTCTTCTCCTGCGCAGGACTTCTTCAGCCTGCGGCTGTTGTTTACTCACTATCGTTTCTGACTCTTGCAACCCCATAGACGTGCAGCCTGCCAGGCTCCTCTGTTCATGGGATTTCCCAGGCAAGAGTACTGCAGCGGGTTGCCATTTCCTTCTCCAGGAGATCTTACCCACCCAGGGATCCGAACCTGTGTCTCTCGCTGGGCAGGAGATTCTTTACCACTGAGCCACCTGGGAAGCCCCTTCTCCAGCCAACACCTTCTCAATGTCATGACGGGCCATGAGATGAGTAAGAGGAAAGAAGCATGCACAGAACTTCCTATTCAATCTATTTATAAGATGGTTATGGCACATTTTAAAGAAATCCCAGCAGTGTTATTACCCTCCCCATGCCCCGAGTCCAGGATGAGAATCACACATGTATATCACTCAGGATGGGGCAAAACAAGGCCCAAGATGCTCAGTCATGCCCTGTAAGGTGAGACAAGGGTAGAATGGAACAGGTTCTAGGGTGAAGAAGTAGGCAATGTTATTTTTGCCTACCCAGAATCCAACCCTCCCTCTTTTGGTCAGAGCACCTTGGTTTTCCTTCTGAAAATGTCTCTTCTCCACTTTCAGCCCACAGAGTTGGAATGAGTCTCACCTGTTCACCCACCAAGTTCTGGGATCCAGGCCTGCTCAATCCACCCTTCCAAACCAGCGAAGGACATAGGATCAATCCATCCTTCCAAACCAGCAATGGACATAGGATCAAATCAGTCCAATGAAAATCAGACTTGGAATTTCTGCTCCAACCATTAGGTAAAAGGACCCTATTTCTGCTGGGGCTGTCAGACTACAACTGTCATAACCTGCCAAAGGAGAAAGTCTGCCTGACAATGAAGCCAACACTAAAGAAATCAGAGCCAAGAAGTGCAAGAGAGAAACCAAGTCTGAAGATGGTGTGGCCACCTGGACTCAGCTGCACTAGAAGCTGGCTCAACCCCTTAATGAAGTCAATTTGAGTTTAGTTTCCATTATCTAAACCAAGTCATGTTTACAGTGATAGCACTCAAATTCTGCCATTAGGGGAAGTACCTGGGGCAAATGGCCCCCCTTCTCTCAGCTCTCAGCGGCCTCCTGTGTGAGGTAAAGAGGCTCTCTCAGTTGATGCCTAAAGACCCTTCTACCCCTAAAATGTTGTGAGTCTATGAAACCAGCAAAGACCAACTTGGTCCTCAAAGGCTACTTCTCAGCCCAGGGCCCTAACTCAGGCTGCACTTGTCTGAACTCACCTCCAGCACTTAATACACAGGCAGCTCCTTCCCATGCAGGTTAGCGACACATCAGACACCCTTTCACAAGGTGGGTAGGTTCTCTACTCATCCCTAACATGCTGTGGCAAGGCTAAGTTCAACTCAAGGTCAGCTTGGGATCCGTCCACTCACAAACACCAGCACAAGCCTTGGTCTGTGTTCAGCAAGTGAGTCTGCCCAGGCTGCGAAGCCTATTCATTCAAGTTTCAGCTGGTTAGGGAATGGCTGACCTCATGTGGATTGCCAGGGTGCTTGGCTTCTGACCTTTGTGACCCTCAACTTATTTCTCAGCTTCCTCCCATTTTGTTAGCTGCTCTGATAAGTATTCCCTGGGAATGGTGGAAGCACAGGCTGCAACCTGTTAATGTGAGACCAGGGGATTATCCTTCTCACCTCCCTGAATCCAGGGAGAACCCAGGGCAGGTTACTGGTGGGACTTTCCTGGAGATTATGCCCAAGTATTATTCCCTAGCCTCTGAAAACACTTGTGTGGGGAAGGGCCCGCGGTTGCCTATCCTTGTGGCGGTGACAGATCAGTAAGGTGAATTGCAGGTGTCATTCTGTCAGGGATGTAATTTGAGGATTAGATTCCCAGGGTAAAGGAGCGAGGGCAGGGGCTCGCCCGCCTCCCCGAACCCTGAGAAGAGCCAGTAGGGGTCAACTTCCTGCCAGAGCGGGCCTTCTCACCCGGCCGGGGAAGGGGCGGCGATGTCCACCACCCCCTCGGGCCGATCGCCGCAGCTCCGCACACATACACACGTCCGGGGACCCGGCTCGGGCTGCCTGGGGTGCCAGCGACCGCTGGAAACCAACCGGAACTTGCCCGGCTGCATGGTTCCCCCGCCGTGGCCTCGCTCGAGGGGCTCCAGCCGGCCCCAGCCGGCGCCCGACTGCGATGGGCCGCCCGCAGCTCCTCACCCGCTTGTCCCTGCCCTCCGGGGTGCAACATGCGTGCCCAGGCCCGGGGGGCCGCGCGCTGCCCAGACGCCGGATCCCCGGCAGAGCGCCCTCACCTTACTCGCGGTGCCTTTCTGGAGGCTGCCATTCGGCGGTGACGTGCCGGGGCCCACGTCAGTGGAGCGCAGACCAGCTGATCGCCGGCGGACCTGCTGGAGCAAAGGGAGCCGGCGCGCTCGCCGGGCCGGCCACGCCCCCTGCCGGCCACGCCCCCTCTGCGGCGTGCGCCCGCGCCGGGGCCCCGCCCACCCCAGGGCCCGCCCCCTCACCCTCCGGCCCGCCCCGCCCCGCCGAAGCCTTCCGCGTTCCCATCCCAGCCCCGGAGCTGCTTTCCTCGCGGCTAGTGAGGAAATGGGGGCCGTGCCGTGGCGTGTGCTTTCGGTTCATTTTTCTCGCCATTCCCCAAAGAGGAAAAAGAAGGGCTTTGTCTTCCGAAGGGGCTGCAGCGGCGCGATGAGCTGCCCTTCAGGGATGTTCTAGCTTTTAGGAGGAGGACGTGCCCAGTTCTGAAAGTGCTTCAACACGATCTCACTTTCTGAAGCGTAAGCATATTCCCAAAATCAATTATACAGGCAAAAGCCAGCTGCTCACTCCACTTGGATAGCTAATAGGCATCTCAAACTTACGTCCGAACGGCACTCCTGGCCCCACGCACCAAAACAGAACTGTGCTCCCCCAGTCAGTGGATAGATCTTGGAGGTATCCTTGCCTCCTCTTTCACACCCTACATCCAGTCTGTCAGAAAATTGTTTTGGTCCTGTCTTCAATACAAATCTGTAATCCGACCTCTTCTCACTACCCCGACCTGTCCCCCCTCCAGGTCTGTGTCACTACCTTCTCACCCTTGTGATTGATTATTCTGGCTTCCCTAATACCACCAGCACCTGCACAGTCTAGCCTAAACTTACCAGCCAGGTCAGTCCTTTCACATCTGAGATCATGTCCCTGCTCTGCTTAGCACTTTCTGTTGGTTCCTCATTTCATTCAGGGTAAAAGCTCTGCTTGATTTGTCCCTAACCATTTCCTTCTGTTCTCACATTGCTCACTCAGCTCCAGCAAAACTGACCTCGTTGCTTTCTTTGAAAAAATTGGGTACACTCATGCCCCAGAGCCCGTGGACTTGCTCTTCCCCCAAATATCCAGGCTCCCTTCCTCACCCTTTCCCTCCTCTTGCCTTCAAGTCTTTGCTCAAGCATCACCTTCTCAACAGACCTACCATGCTCACCCTATTTAAAATTGTAAACTCCCCCGCCCCCGCAAACTCCTAATCCCCTTACCCTGCTGTTTTTTCCACAGCACTTACTACCTTTTAATATGATAAAATATATATGTATGTGTATATTGTATTCTGCCCCCACATTATACACACACACAAGCACACACACACGTCGTAGCCATTAGTGCAGAAATGGTGTCTGTGTTAACAGTGAACAATACCTGACGTGTACTAAGTTCTCATTACATATTTTCTGCTTGAATGAATGTCCCCAGAATGTGCAGTACTCAAGGGTAGGGATAGTGGCTCTCTTGTTCATTGTTATGAACCTGGTGATTAAACCAGCACTCTGAACAAAGTCAGCACTTCAGAAATATTTGCTAAATGAAAGCAATCCACACCTCTTCCTTTGACCTTGGTGAAGCCCTGATACCTCTGTAGCAATAGTTCTGCTGCATGCAAGAGCTTGGAGTCCTAGCTGTTATTCAGTCAGCATCTAGACGAGCTAAATTAGGGCCTGAAGAAAAAGTATAAAAGAACTAAAAGATGTGGCGCCTTGGAAAGTAGCAGATGTCTGTTTCATTTCCCCAAATTTATGAAGCCAAAAAAAAAGATTGTAAATAAAATGACTGGTTCCAGCCCACATCTGAAAGATGGTAGGAAAGATCAAGTTGTAAGGAAAAAAAAAAAATAGATGTCAGAGAGACAGATTAAGTGGAACCTAAAGGGAGCAGGTATTTCATAATCACATCGCCTAGAGTCTACTCAAGATTTATCGCATCTGGCTTTAGGGGAGAAAGAGAAATACTTTGTGTTCTCTGAACCGGATTTGAATTTCTGTTTGCAGGATAACAAAGCATCCCTCCCCATCTTGAATTTCTTTCAGGAGAACCTCAGAGAGAAATTGTTGAGCCGAATCATCAGCAGAGGGTGAGAACACTGGGGTCATGTCAGGCCCTCCTCCCATCTCTGAAGTCCGCACATGTCTGAAGAGACAGAACAGTCACATTTAATAATACTTACTTTGTGCCTTGACACAACTACCCAAAGAGTAAAAGACTATCATCCTCATTTTACTGTTGAGGAGACAGATTTGCAGAGGTTAAGTCACTTGCCCAAAGTCCGCAAGCTGGTAAGTGGTTGGACTGAGGTGTACATTCAGGCAACAGGATGGACTGCTCACCCTCAGACACTGAATCATCAATAGGTTATATGGAAGGAACCCTAGAGGTCACCTCATACAATCTTGTAGTCCTCATACAATCTCTTAGTCTCACATCATGTATGGATGTGAGAGTTGGACCATAAAGAAAGCTGAACGCCAAAGAATTGATGCTTTTGAACTGTGGTGTTGGAGAAGACTCTTGAGAGTCCCTTGGACAGCAAGGAGATACAGTTAGTCCATCCTAAAGGAAATAAGTCCAGAATATTCATTGGAAGGACTGATGCTGAAGCTGAAGCTCCAATACTTTGGCTACATGTTGTGAAGAACTGACTCATTAGAAAAGACCTTGATGCAGGAGGAGAAGGGAAATGATTGAAGGCAGGAGGAGAAGGGGACGACAGAGGATGAGATGGTTGAATGGCATCACTAACTTGATGGACATGAGTTTGATCAAGCTCCAAGAGTTGGTGATGGACAGAGACGCCTGGCGTGCTGCCATCCATGGGGTCACAAAGAGTCGGACACAAGTGAATGACTGAACTAACTGACTAGGGTTCACCTCATACAATCTTAGTCCACACAGTGGAAAGCAGGGAGCAACTGTATTCATCATCCAACTCAGACTGGATGGGTTTTAAATGTAACCAGAAACATTGTTAGTAACTCAGTTGTGTCCAATCCTTTGGGACCTTATGAACTGTAGTACACCAGATTCCTCTGTCCATGAAATTCTTCATGCAAGAATATTGAAGTGGGTTGCCATTCCCTTCTCCAGGGTATCTTTCTGACCCAGGGACTGAGCGTGAGTCTCCTGTATAGCAGGCAGATTCTTTACTATCTAAGACACCAAGGAAAGACCCTGATGCTGGGAAAGATCTAAGGCAAAAGGAGAAGAGGGCAGTAGAGTATGAGTTGGTTAGATAGCCTCACCGCATCAATGGATGTGAATTTGAGCAAACTCTGGGAGATAGTGAAGGACAGGGAAGCCTAGCATTCTGCAGTCTTTGGGGTTGCAAAGAGTCTGACACGACTAAGTGACCAAATAACAGCAACAAAGAAACATTGTTTGGATATATGTTATGGATTGAACTGTGTCCTACCAAAATTCATATGTTGAAGCCTCAACCCCTAAACCTCAAAAGGTGACATTATTTGGAAGTAGAGCAGTGTAGATATAGTTAGTTAGGATGAGATTGTACTCAGGTAGAGTGGACCCCTAATCAAAATTACTGATGTCCTTATAAGAGAGAATTTGAACACAGAGAAAATGCCATGTGAAGATGAGAACAGAAGTCAGAGCAATGCCTCTATAAGTCAAAGAACTCCAAAGACTGCCAGCAAGCCCCCAGAAGCTAGGAGAGAGGCTTGGAACAGATTTTCCATCATGGTCCTCAGAAGGAACCAACACTGAGGGCACCTTGACCTTGGACTTCCAGCCTCCAGAGCTGTGAGTTAATAAATCTCTGTTTGAGCCGCCCAGTCTCTGGTATTTTGTTATGAAAGCCCTAGGAAGCAATACAAACTGAGCTCTAAACGTCCAGGTATATGAACTGTGGAACTGTTATTCTGGCCACACAGCACTCACCCATTATCCTTCTGGTAACCCTTCTTGCATTTCCCTCTGAGGATCCATCTTTGCTTCCATCCTTCCCTCTCTTACTCTCAGTCCAAGTTATTTGGTGAAACACTTGGAGTCCAGCACAAGCCACAGGGATAGGCTCAGAAATAGGACCAATGCAACAAAATTCCCATGGCAATTGCTGGAAGAGAGCCTTGTTCTCCTTTGCCAGGCAAGAACCCAGAAGCACCTACTCTGAAGCTGCTGCCTCTCCATGCAACATGGGAATGGCGCTAAAGCAGCAGAAGGCAGAGCAGGAAGAGAGAAAGAGAAGCAGAAACCACGTAATATCATTTGTGCCCTGGATCCTGCAAGCCTGAAACCAGATCGCCCTCTGGACTTTTTGGATGTCAGCCAAAAATTTTCCTTTTGTGTTTAGGTCAGTTTGACATGAATTTTCTGTCACTTGCAATCAAAGAGCCCTCACTGAATCATTTAAGTACATTATGTTCCATCTATACAACTGGATTTTATGTATGAAAAGGGTATAATTGTATTATTATTGACAATTGTGAATTAAGGTATTGGGCTTCCCAGGTGGCACTAACGGTAAAAAAAAAAAAAAAAGTCTGCCAATGCAGGAGACATAAGAGATGCAGGTTCAATCCCTGGGACAGAAAGATCCCCTAGAGGAGGGCATGGCAACCCACTCCAGTATTCTTGCCTGGAGAATCCCATGGACAGAGGATCCTGCCGGGCTACAGTCCATAGGGTCGCACAAAGAGTCGGACATGACTCAAGTGACTTAGCATGCACGCCTATTTAATACTGATGTAGATTTATTTTTTACAATAAAAAGTAATCGGGGACTTCCTTGATGGTTCAGTGGTTGGTACTCATGCTTCCACTGCTAGGGGTTAAGGGTTCGATCGCTGGTCAGGGACCTAGGATCCCGCATGCTGTGCAGTGTGGCCAAAATTTTTTAAAATAAATAAATAATCAAGAATAAAAAGAAAACAATCCACAGAATATTAATAATGCTTACCTCTACTGCTGCTGCTGCTGTCACTTCAGTCGT
Source organism: Moschus berezovskii (assembly GCF_049115385.1). NCBI lineage: Eukaryota > Metazoa > Chordata > Mammalia > Artiodactyla > Moschidae > Moschus > Moschus berezovskii. Next base: position 76,081,075 of record NC_142471.1, read on the forward strand.
GTCCGACTCTGTGCGACCCCATAGACGGCAGCCCACCAGGCTCCCCCCTTCCCTGGGATTCTCTAGGCAAGAACAATGTGTGAAAGTGAAAAGTAAAAGTGAAGTCGCTCAGTCATGTCCAACCCTCAGCGACCCCATGGACTGCAGCCTTCCAGGCTCCTCCGTCCATGGGATTTTCCAGGCAAGAGTACAGGAGTGGGGTGCCACTGCCATCTCCGAATGCTTTCCTCAAAGTGGCAGAATTTAGGATGATCTTAATTTTGCTTTGCTTCTTTGGTTCTTTTGAGATTTTTTTAATCTAAAAGAAATTCGAAGTATCAATACTGATCAACTCTCTGATCCTTTCACCTTTGAAAAGAGAAGGTTAAAGAAGGGAAGTTGTTCTATCCCTCAAATATGAGCATCACAAGTTATGGTAGTCCTTCACTGTTCAACTTGATAACTGGTTGATGGCCTGACCATTGATTGGGAAGGTGGGACATCTCTGCTGGTAAACCCCCAAATGAGAGGACTGAAAAGATAGAGATTCCTGTAGGCTATTAAACAAAATTACAACTTCAGTTGATGGTTTTAACCTTTTCAAACATTTCAATTTGTTCTAATAAAATTGATAGTTATAGGAACAGTGATGAGTGAGGCTCTCATAAATTGTTTTAATATGGTCTTATTTTCTGTAAAGTTAACTAAAAAGATAGGCCTGTGGTTACACCCTAGAAAGGAATCAGAGAAGAAAAGCCAACTTTCAGGATCGTAGAGTCTGCCAAAACAATGTACTGTAAATTAAGGGTGGGAGAATGCATTTGGCTCAGATCAGAATCCACTCACCCTTTGTATTCAATGAAAACTGAACTCAGACCTTTGATATCTGAGTTCCATTTACTCTTGGCAAAGCTCTGTTTTCTGGTTTAAAAAAAAAAAAAGAAAAAAACTCAGGAGGCCCAGAAGATTTCTTGGACATCAAAAGTTTCTTGCACAAACAACATATTGATGAGCTAAGTGTAAATGAATCAGAAACATACTGAGTAAGTGACTCTAAAATACACACACCCTCCCATGCTATACAAAAAAAAAAAAAAAAAAAGCCTCAAGGAAGTGCAATGTTTGTCTCTTCCCTTAAGGAGGATTCCTTTTAACCATATTTTATCCCTTTCTCAAGAAGTCTTGGGGGGACCTTTATAAGATGCAGCAAAAGAAAGAGTATATTTCACTGCTCCTGACACTGACTTCTCACATTCCCTTCCTGGCTGTGCCCTGCAAGGGGGGCTTTGGATAGAAGGGCTTCCGTGGTAGCTCAGCTGGTAAAGAATCCACCTGCCCTGCAGTAGACCCCGGTTCGATTCCTGAGTCGGGAAGATCTCCTGGAGAAGGGATAGGCTACCCACTCCCGTATTCTTGGATTTCCCTGGTAGCTCAGTTGGTAAAGACTCCTCCTGCAATGTGGGAGACCTGGGTTCTATCCCTGGGTTGGAAAGATCCCCTGGAGAAGGGGATCCCACTCCAGTATTCTGGTTTGGAGAATTCCATGGACTGTATAGTCCATGGGGTCGCAAAGAGTGGGACACGACTGAGCGACTTGCACTTGCACTTGCACTTTCAGCATGGCCTAAAGGTCAAAGTCAAAAGACAAACTCTGGTCCTGGCTCTGCCTCTAAAAAGGCAAGTGACTTTAGAACTGGCAGAGCAACTTCTTCCCTGGTTTCCTAAAAATTTAGACGGGACCAGCCCCTTCCAGACCTGTTGTTCATTTGATCAAGTCCTAGTAAGAGAAACTGAAGTTGGCAGCCTAGCAGGTATGTTTTATGTGGCCCTCACTGTATTCTTTTTTTAATAACAGCTTTATGGGTGTATAATCCACATACCATACAATTCACCTATTTAAAGTATGCATCCAGAGGTATGTTAGTATATTCACAGAGCTGTGCAGCCATCACCACTATCAGTTTTAGAACATTTTCATCACAACAAGAAGAAATCTACGCCCTTTAGCATCACTCCCCAGTTCCCTTCATCCTCCCCATTCTAGGCAACCACTAAGCCACTTTCTGTCTCTATAGTTTTGCCTCTTCTGGACATGTATGAATGGGATCATAATACATGTGTGTTTTTTTGTCATTGGCCTCTTTAGCTTAGCATGATGTTTTCAAGGTTTATCTATGGTGTCATGTGTATCAGTACTTGATTCTTTTTTATTGCCAAATAATATTCCCTATAGTGTTTACCTATTTTTCAGTTGATGAACATGTGGGTTGTTTGCCCTTTGGGGATATGATACATAGTACTTCTATGAACTTCATACTTCTATGAACTTCTATGATAAATATGACTTCTATGAAGTCATGTTTAAGTTTTTTTGTGGACATATGTTTTCATTTCTCATGATTATGTACCTATGTATGGAAACTTTGAGTCATATGATCGCTCTGTGTTTAACCATTTGGGGAACTGCAGAAATATTTTCCAAAGTGGCTACACATTTTGCATTCCCAACATCAGTGTATGAGGAATTCAGTTTCTCCATATCCCCACCAATATGCATTATTATTTTTCTTATTGATTCTGGCCATCTAACTGGATGTGAAATCGTACCTCACTGCTTCGATTTGCATTTCCCTGGTAGCTAATGATGCTGAGCTTCTTTTCACGTGCTTTTTGGTCATTTGTATTTCTTCATTGGAAAAATATCTGTTCAGATGCTTAGCCCATTTTTAAATTGGATTATTTCTTTCTTTTATTGTTGAGTTATAAGCATTCTTTATATATTCTAGATGTAATTCCCTCATCAGATATATGACTTAGAAATATTAATTTTTTCTCCCATTCTGTGGGTCATTGCATCTTTTGTTCTAGTTAGATAGCCACACTTCAAAAGGAGACATTGTCTATTTAAACACACACACACACACACATCTTGGAAATTCCCTGGTGATTCAGTGGTTAGCACTCCAAGCTTTCACTGCCAGGGGCCTGGGACCAGGGATCTAAGATCCCACAGGTCACGTGGCATAGCCAAAAGAGAAAAAAGAGGGTGGGAAGAAAGGATGTAAGTTCATTAAATAAATAAATAAAAATTTTAAAGTTACGTCTTCATCTTCTTTTTGAAGATCAGAAGTTTGGTTTGGCAACACTAGTCCTTCCTCCTACATAGCAGCAACCAGCCAGAAAAGGGGCTACTCTCCTGGGATAGGATGACGAGATCTTTTCTATTTTACCTGCTAGGCCCATGTATACATCTTGGTTTGTAATTCCTTCTCTTAGAGAATTTGACAAAGCATGAGCTGTATTTACACTCCACTGAAATAACCCTTGCAATTAATCAAGCACTTCCTGCTAGGCTTCCCTGGTGGCTCAGATAGTAAAGAGTTCGTCTGCAATGCAGGAGACCCAGGTTCCATCTCCGGGTTAGGAAGAGTCCCTGGAGAAGAGAATGGCTACCCAAGCCTTCCATGGACAGAGGAGCCTGGCAGGCTACAGTTCATGAGGTCGCAGAGAATCAGACACAACTGAGGGACTAACACACATACTTCTTGCTAGAATGTTTCTCACCTTTGGCACTTAAACACCAACTCCCCCAAACATAGCAGAATTCAGCAAATTCCCCCACTCTTCCTGTTTTGTGATTTGGATTTTGTAAGGCATGGGGCTTGGCGAGGGCTCCAGAGTTTTGGCAGCCCTATTGGTAATGATGTCATGAATGTCCCTGGCCATAATGCATCCTCATCACTAACGCAAACCAGCCAAACTCAAACAAATGTAGTTGAAAAATAAAGTAACAGGCTGCCTGAGCTTCAAAACACTGCATAAAAATACCAGAAAAACAATTTTGTGCTTAAAACCATTGCCAAGAGTGGAAAATCACAATTTCTGATTGCTAACCATCCTTTTCCCTAATCATAATTTGCCTGTCAAAAAAAGAAAAAAACAGTCCTCTCTTAGAATAAAATGAAAATCTCTAAAAAGATATATTAGTAATTTAACCCAGTCATAGAACATTCTTTTCCCCTGTTTCTTATTAATTTTTGTTTAACTCTTTACTCATCCATTCCTTCATTTAAATATTTTTATTCTTACTCTTCTCTTTTTTTAAATTTATTTTTGGCTGTGCTGGGTCTTCATTGCTGCACATGGTCTTGCAGCGACCAGGGACTATTCTCCAGTTGTGATGTGTGGGCTTCTTATTGGGGCTCATTGCAGAGAACGGGCTCTAGAGCACAGAATCAGTGATTGTGGCACACAGGCTTAGTTGCTCCACAGCATGTAGGATCTTCCCAGACCAGGGACTGAACCCATGTCCCCTGCATTGGCAGGTGGATTATTAACCACTGGACCACCAGAGAAGTCCTCTTACTCTTCTTTTTTAAAAACAGCTTTATTAAGATATAATTCACATACCAAACAAATCACCCTTTAAAGTGGACAAGTAAGTAGTTTTCAGTATATTCACAGAGCTGTGCAACCATCAACACTGTCTAATTTTAGAACATTTTCATCACCCCAAAAAGAAAATTCTTACCTTTCATCATCACTCCTCATTTCTCCCGTTTTTTCTCAGCCTTGGGCAACCACTAATCTGTTTTCTGTCTCAGTAGAGTTGTCTCTTCTGAGCATGTCATATAAATGAAATCATACAATACGGCGTCTTTTGTGTCTGGCTCCTTTCATTTAGCATAATGCTTTCAAGGTTCATCCATGTTGTAGCATGTGTTAATGCCTCTTTCCCTTTTATTGCAGAATAATATTTCATTTTATTCCCTGGTGGCTCAGACGGTAAAGCATCTGCCTGCAATGTGGGAGACCCGGGTTCAATCCCTGGGTCTGGAAGATCCCCTGGAGGAGGAAACGGCAACCCACTTCAGTACTTTTGCCTGGAAAATTCTATGGACAGAGGAGCCTGGTGGGCTACAGTCCATGGGGTTGCAAAGAGTTGGACACGACTGAGCGACTTCACTTTCTTTCTTTCTTTCCTTATGGGTATACCACATTTTATTTATCTGTCCAAATAAACATTTGAGAGATATAAGGAACTCATACAAACCAGTAGCAATAATAATAATAATCCAGTTTAAAAATGGGCAAAGTACCTGAATAGAGATTTTCCCAAAGAAGACTTACAAATAGCCAATAGGTATATGAAAAAGTATTCAATATGACTAATCATCAGGAAAATACAAAACAAAACCACAATGAAATATCATCTCACACCTCTTATGATGGCTATGATTTCAAAAAATTAAAAATATTACAAAAGTTGGCAAGGATATAGAGAAAAGGAAGCACTTCTACCCAGTTGGTAGGAATGTAAATTGGTACAGCCATTTGGAAAATAGTGTGGAGGTTCCTCTAAAAATTAAAAATAGAACTACCATGTGATCAAATGATCTCACTTCTTGGTATACTGCCAAAAATAAAATCACAATCTCAGAGAAAAATCTATACTCCCTTGTTTATTATAGCATTGTGCATGATTGCCAAGATATGGAAAAAATCTAAGTGTTCATCAATGAATGAATGGATCAAGAAAATGTGGTATATATACAAAATGGAATATCATCCAGTCTCCAAAAAAAAGGAAGGACTCTCATTTGAGATATAGATAAGTCTAAAGGACATTATATGATGTGAAATAAACCAGACACAGGAAAAACAAATGTCACATGATCTCACTAATGTATGAAATATTGAAGTCAATTTCTTAGTAACAGAGTAGAACAGTTATTACCAGGGGCTGGTGGATAGGCAAAAGAGGATATATTGATCAAAGGGTTATCTTAGTTATAAGATAAATGAGTTCTAGAGGCCTAAGGTACAGCATGGTGAATAAAGGTAATAATAATGTATTATATAGTTGAAATTTGCTGAAAAGGTAAATCTTAAGTGTTTTTACCACCAAAAATATAACCATGGGAGGTGATAGACATGTTAGTTTGATTATTGTAATCATTTCACAATGTATACGTATATCAAAACATCACATTGTACATCTAAATATATATAATTTTTTCTAGTCAAAAATTAATTTGATTTTTAATCAGTATTTGAGTTGTTTTCACTTTGGATCTATCATGAATAATACCGCTATGAACATTCATGTATAAGTTGTTTTGAGTAGATATAAGTTTTCCTTTATCTTGGATATATGCTTAGGACTAGACTGCTGGGTCAACTGGGTCATATGGTAACTCTATGGTTAATATTGTTTCTTAAAATGGCTGCACCATTTTATATGCCCAGCAGTGATGAATATGAGTTGCAATTCCTTCACATCCTTGTCTATTCTTACTATTCTTTCATATACGTATATATAAATATACATTAACGTTTATTTGGCTGCATTGGGTCCTAGTTGCGGCACACGGAGTCTTCGTTGCAGCATGCAGCCTCAGTAGTTGTGAAACGCAGACTCTCTAGTTGTGGCACATGGGCTTGGTTGCCCCACAACATCAGGATCTTAGTTCCCCAACTAGGTCTGGAATCCACATCCTGTCCATTGCAAGGCAGATTTTTAACCACTGGACCACCAGGGGAGTCCCTGTTCTTATATTCTTGATTGAAATGTTTGCCCTCCTTCTCCATTAACTCTCCCCAGATTTCACTGAAATTCCAAATGGTTTTTGCCACTGCGGAAGTGAAGAGGCACTTCATTTTAGAGAACCCACTCTCTTTAGCCTCTCTTTTCAGGGAAGTTATTGGAAAAATTATACTTCAAAGGTCCGCATTACTCTAGTAAATCAGATGTGTAAGTACCAGAGTCTGTAAGTACCTAGTCTAGATATTTTAGATATAACAAAGGAAAGTAATTCAATTATGTAAATTAAAGCTATAGATTTATGAAATTTAGGAATTGGAAGGAACCCTAGCAGTCCCTCAACCAGTGATTTCATTTTTATCAATGAGAGTGCCCAACCCAGGAGATTCATGTGAGCAAGGCCACATAGCTGGTTTCTTGCAGAATAAGCCTGGATCCCAGCACTGCTGGTTCTCTACTATTACTCGCTGATCTGAGCAAACCCAGCTCAGCAAACACCAGGACAGTTACAATTTCAAGAGCAAGGACTGCATCCATATACACACCAAGCAAAGAGAAGAATGAGATGATTCTCTGGATAATTCCTACCACAAAACTGACTCAAGTCAAAACCTAGATCAAATATTGTGAATTGGGTATCCGAGAATTGAGCCTAACTCATAGGTATGTTTAGCTTAGGCTACATGGTATTTGGGGCTTCCCAGGTGGCACTAGTGGTAAAGAACCCGCTTGTCAATGCAGGAGACAGACATCAGTTTGATTCCTGGGTCAGGAAGATCTCCTCCTGGGGGAGGGCATGGCAACCCACTCCAGTATTCTTGATTGGAGAATCCCATGGACAGAGAAGCCTAGTGAGCTACAGTTCATGGGATCGCACACAGTCAGATACAACTGAAGTAACTTAGCACACACACACATGGTATTTTAAGATTTTTTAAAAATAGTTGCCAATCTCATAAAAATGAGATTTCACCTCCCTGCCCCCGCAAATCTATTAATATTGGGTCTGTGGTTCCTGCAACAAACAGGCTGGAGTTAAGCAGTACCACCCAATGCTCATCCCAGTGGGCTCCATTCATCATGCAGCCTCCCTTGTTCCTGAAAGTACTTGAATTTAGGGCTCTTAGTCCAAGTAACTGAGATCTATGTGAGGCCTTGGTGCTTTTGCTGTCTGCAGGAGTACTCCCACTCTGCATGGGACCCTGGTTAAAGAGAAAAGATGTACACCAGACAGACAGCCAAATACTGGCGGGCAGCTGAGATCTTTGCAGGACTTTTCAGGGGAGCAGACAATCAAAATGGGAACACCAGAGTGCTGGGAGAAGCAGAGTGGGGGTGAGGGGGGGCTGTGGGGCCTCCTTTTTGCCTCGGTTCATAAAATAAGCAGCAGATGCTGCAAGGCCGCCACAGATTTCAAAGAGAAATGGAGACGGTATGTAGCCTCAGAGCAAAAGAAACTCTTAGGAACAGCAGGCCATCTCGTGAGTTGGGGCCCGTCACCACCCCACACCCCCTAGGTTTGAGGGGCTGGGCTTTGCTCATTTCCAGAAAGTGCCATCTAGTTTGCTCTGCAGTGCAGCACTATCAGCTCTTCAAATCAATTGCTAACTGGTGACCCGGGAAAAAGAAGACGCAGGACCCTAAAGGTGATTCCGAAGACTAAACAAAAGAACGCCAGACAAGCACTTTGCACTGTGTCTGGAGCCCAGAAAGAACACAGGCAGTGTTGGTTCTGTTATCACTGGTGAACTCCCACAGCGCATTTTAAAAAACTGATATCGATACATCTTCATAAAATCACAACTGTCAAAACCTGAGGAGCCGGTGGAGACCATCCAGTTCCCTCAACTTACAGGGAAAGCAGTTTCCTCCTCCCTCAGATGAGGCGGTGGCCCAGATCCGTGTGTGGTCCCCCAGTCTAGGGTTCTGTCAATGCCCCTATTGTGTAAAGCGAGGCGCACCTGTAGACTTCAGGGTCAACTTGCCTGCGGGGTGGGCCCCACTGTTATGCTAAAGAGTCACCTTTCCTGGCAGTTCTGGCTCACCACTGAATAGTCAGAACTTAAGAGGCTCCTGGGTGAGGCCCAGAGACAAAGAGCCAGGAACACATGCGGGAGAGCGTGATTTACATCCTTCCCCTCTTCGCTGGGGCAGCCCAAGTGTGTGAGCAGTGGGGTGGACAGCTCGGGTGGGAGTTCAGCGCAGCTGTGAAAACAGCCCGGCCCCCTGGCGGCCCCCAGCTCTCTGGCACAAAGAAGCCATGGAGTGGCTTCAGGAAGTAGGAGCATACGAGGAACTGCTCTTCAGTGGAGAAAGGAAAACAAAGTATTCAATCATATGACCTCATCACCAACCAGGTCTTTCTTCCTTTCTTTGAAGTTAGGTGGAATTGGAATCATGTGGGTGTTAAGTGATAAAAAATAAATGTAATAGGTTGAAACTGTCTAAAGAAGATTTTGTTGTGCTGTTACCGAGTCCAAGATCACTCTGCTCACTGCACAACAGGCCAGTGAATCGAGAAACGATGTGTTGAGGCTAGGAAGAGACTTTAGTCGGGGAGCCGGCAGACTGAGAAGGTGGCAGGCTAGTGCCTCAAAATAACCATCTTCTTGGGGTCTGGATGCCAGGTTCTTTTATAGATCAGAGAGAAAGAAGCAACGAGGAACTAAAGTCAAAAGGCAGAATAAATAGGGAGATGCAGTGGGGAAGTAAAGCGAAAGGGTCTTGAGTCTTGCAAAACATCTCCAAGGGAAAGGAAAGCCTTCAGGAGGGGTGTGCAATCTCTTTAATCTCTTCTATTCACAGGTGGCTGGGACAAACTATATCTCCATGAGCTGAACAAAGGCACTTTAGTTTACAGTTAAGCAGAGGGGCAGGGTCCTCCTGGCAAGCCACTGATTATGATTATAATAATAAAAGCAAGTCAAACAGTTTCCAACATGAAGTCAAAATTGGCTTCCTCCCTGCAACAGTGTGACATGATCACCTGTCTACTGCAAACAGGATTTGAAAGTCTAAAAACCTTAAACTGCTGCTGTGCTGGGCAAGGCTCTGTCCAACGCTCCATCTCACTCTGGGCTCCAGCCTCCCCATCAAGTTCCTCAGTGGGACCTTCCCTTATGCCTCAGGACCTTTGCACATGGTGAATGCTCTAAAAGGCTGTAAGTTCCCTGGAGCAGCAGCTGTGCTTCCAGGGGTGTGTGTGTGTGTGTGTTTGGGGGCAGCAGAGGGTGCGGGACTGGCATGGCACTTAAGGAAAAGGAGATCCAACTGATTTCTCAGAGAAGCAGAGGAAGAATTGGAAGGAGAAAGTGTCTTTGGAGACCTGCTTCGGCCAGTTGCTGAACAGTGTGACCTCAAGTCAAATTCCCTGCTCTGTAATATGGAAGATCGGATGTCCTTCAAGCCCTGCTCCTGCTCTAGCATTTGGTGACTCTAATATAAAGTGAAGAATGACCAAGATATTCCTCTTCTAAGTCTGCACAGCCTGCAGACAGACAGACATATGTTTACCAAGAGGGACATATAAATAAATGCAGCACTGTTGATTGTAGTCCCAAATCAGGAACTGCCCGAGTGTCCATAGATAGTAAAGTGGATAAATTGTGGTGTATCCATACAATCGGTAGAATAAAGCCATGAGAAAGAGCAAACTACCGCTCATGCACAACATGGATGATTCTCACAAACAGGACCCAAACATCTAAGAGGTATTGTATGAATCTGCCTTTATAAAGTTCAATAACAGGAAAAACTTATTTTTAACATTAGAAGTCAGGTTAGTAGTTACCCTAGCAAGAGAGCAATGGGGATGAAATGTGGCTTCCAGGGAATGGATGATGTTATTTCTTGATCTAGGTTTTTGTTCACGGATGTGTTGACTTTGTGAAAATTTACAGAGATGCACTATTACAACTCACACAATTGCCTATAAGCAAATTAGTGAAAATTTTACTTAAAGGCACTTTCAGAATAAAATCCAAAAGACTCTCTTTAAGATCTTAGGGTAAGGACAGTTTCTAGAATAAAACACAAAGAACACAAATCTTTAAGGAACAATGATTAATCAATTACACAAAAATTATCTAAAGAGGGAAACAGAAACAGCAGCAATGAACATGCAAACAGCTTCAGTCTAAGGAATAACATCATGAATGGGTAGCATTTATTTTGTCATATACTATGCCACACCTTTTGCTAACAATATCCATTGACTATCCATTATAAATATAATTACCCTATGAGGTCAGTGCTATTATCACCCCTATTTTGCAAATGCTTAAACTGAGGCTTGGGGCTTCCCTGAGAGCTGGTAAAGAATCCGCCTGCAATGCAGAAGACTTGGGTTTCATTCCTGGGTCGGGAAGGTCTCCTGGAGAAGGGATAGGCTATTCAGTATTCTTGGGCTCCCCTGGTGGCTCAGCTGGTAAAGAATCCACCTTCAATGCGGGAGACCTGGGTTTGATTCCTGGGTTGGGAAGATGCCCTGGAGAAGGGAACGGCTACCCACTCCAGTATTCTGGCCTGGAGAATTCCATGGACTGTATAGTCCATGGACTCGCAAAGAGTTGGACATGACTGAGCGACTTTCACTTTCACTTCAAACTGAGGTTTGGAGTTAAATTATGTGGCTACTGAGTCAGTACTTGAACTTAGGTGGGCCTGACTTCTAGGCTTACCCCACTCCCTACTCGGCCAAGGAGGTTTAGAGGTCAGCTCATCAGACATCCAGGTAGTAGAGAAAGGGAGGTCACAGGTCCAGATTCCCATCCTAGTCCATTCTCAGCAGTCTTCTTGAAAAGAGCAGATGACTAGAGTTATGATGCCAAGATGCCCCTCCCCTGAGATCAGGAGCTAGGGTCCAGTCAGAACCCTCTCACCCTGAGGGGGTAGAGTGTGCAGGATGGCATCTGGGGCTGAGAACAGAGAGAAGGCGGACAGCCTTGTCCCTTTCATTCTCACACTGGGAATCAGCGCTGATGGCTTCCACATTTCCTCAAGGGGAATTCTGTGTTCCAGCTCATTCTCTCCCCGCAGGTGTCGCCCGAAACTGTCAGGTTCACTCCAGCCTCTGAGCACAGTTTCACAGTTTCTCCCACTTGGAAGACCCTTCCCCTTCTCTTATACTTAATTCTGCTATCTGTCCCAGGCAGCCCAAGCCATACCTATTGAGTGAAGTTAGTCTCTGTTACTAAAGGCCAGCCTTACCAAATAGAACTTTCTGGAGAGGAAAAATATTCATTTTGCTTGGTCCAATATGGTGGTCACTAGCCACATATGGTTACAGAGTACCTAATCTGGCTCTTACAGAGTAGTACTTACCGAGTACCTACTCATTTAATAAGTAGTAACTCCAGAGAAGCAACCTGTACATATTCCTAATACTTTGCTCACTTGCATTTGAGTTTAGAATAAGCCCCAAGTAAAACAATGGACCAGACGGAAGGGTCATAGTGGAGGGTTCTGACAAAACATGATCCACTGGAGAAGGGAATGGCAAACCTCTTCAGTATTCTTGCTTTGAGAACACCATGAATAGTACTCTGGCTGGTATGACTTAAAAACTGAGTTAATTTTATTTAGTTTTACTTTACATGTAAATAGTCACATATGACCAGTGACTGCCTTGACTTAGAGTTTCCCATGTAACTCAACGGGTAAAGAATCTACCTGCAATGCAGGAGACCCTGTTTCGATTCCTGGGTTGGTTGGGAAGATCCCCTGCAGAAGGGAATGGCTATCCTCTCCAGTATTCTGGTCTGGAGAATTCCACGGACTGTATAGTCCACGGGGTTGCAGTGAGTCAGACATAACTGAATGACTTTCACTTTCACTTTTTTATTCCTCAAAGAACAGAATACAAATTTGATTGTTTCTCTGAAGATTTTATTTGCCTAAGTCTTGCCTTGGAACCATTAGCATGAAAAGGGAATTAAAAATAGAAAAAATCTACTTTAATGGCCCTACTATGCCATGGGGTCACAGAGTCAGACACAACAGAGTAACTAACACTTCCATTTTCATTCCCAAGCTAAGCACAGATCAGATTGGTCTCTTGCTAAAATAATTTGTTGTCAGAACAGGCAGAGGTAGAATGCAAGGCTGGAGTACTTGGAACCCAGAGTAGCTGATGTTCCACTACAGGGGGAGGTGCAGGGTGGGGGCCATTCCAGGGAAGAAGCTAATAGCTTCCCTGTCACAGAAGCAGTGCCCAGTGTCCAGATGAGGGCAGCTTTGGTGCCTGCCAAGGACTTCAACTCCTATGAGGCCTCCTGCATTTCCTGGAATCCTCTTCTTGCACCTCAGAAGTGGCTTGCGCTTCCAGGAACCGCCCAGGTCTGAGGCCAAGTGCAGAGATGATTGCAATGCAAAGGGACAGCAGGCCCTTCGAAAAGCCTGGAAGCGGATTGTGTACAGGAGCCCCTCTGGTTGCTAATTAAAGGTGTTAACCATAGCATTCTGTGAACTCCCCTTCCATTCTCCAAGTCTCAGAAACACCCTGGGGAAATTTTCTCTGTGACTCTCTGAAGTGCTGACTGACCAGCATGTCCCAGTCCCTGTAGCTTGAACTTAGGCTCTGCCCACCTGCCTAGAGTGTCTTCTTGGGGACAAGCAGGAAGGGGGTCACATGGGCATCAATAGCAAGAGCTAAAAAGGAAAAGGGCCTGTGAGTCCCATGAGACTGGAGGATGGAAGACACACAGGGGCTAACGCCTATTAAAGAATGTTTGTCGGGTGCTGTGTCCCAAGGCCCAGTCGCTCCCATAGCTCAAACAGGGATTTTGAAACAGATGTAGGTTGAGTGGCAAGATGGAGCTAGAAATGAAAGGGAGAGGATTGGGGAAGCTTGGACATCCTGGCAAGTAGTCTCCACATCAATCTGGGAGGTCTTTGTATGGAGTTGGAAGAGCCTCAGGACTTCCTTTGGTGGCTTCCTGGTGGCTCAGATGGTAAAGAATCCACCTGTAATGCAGAAGATGCAGGTTCAATCCCTGGGTTGGGAAGATTCCCTGGGAAAGAAGTGGCAACCCATTCCAGTATTCTTGCCGGGAGAATCCCATGAACAGAGGAGTCTGGTGGGCTGCAGTTCATAGGGTTGCAAAGAGTCAGACAAGACTGAGCAACGAACACTTTCACTTTTACTTCAGTACTTCCTCTAAGCAGAGGTGGAGAAGAGAACAGATACCTTCTACCACCTAGGATGCCCAAGCTACCACTTGAAGATGCCCTTGGGCTGTTCTAGGTGGAGAGGAAGAGCAGAAAGTTACCTGGGTTCCTGGACGCATTAGAGATCACCCTGGGGCACCATCAGCCCTTACCTAGTCTAGGAGAAGGAAGGATTTGGGGTCTGCCATCTGTCGAAGACCCCAGCCCCACCTCCTGTGCCCACACATGCCCTCCTTTCCAGAGAGAGGAACATCAAAAAGTTAAATGGCCTGATACAAAAAGCACTAACCTGTTTAAGACCCTGTCAGGAAAAAGGTAGTCTTCTCTGGGTTTTGCCCTCACTCCCTTTGACCTTCTGAGACAGGTTTACAGGGTGAGGAGCCCTGTCACTGCCTTCGTCCCCTCACTTGCCCCTCTCTCCTCACTGACTCTCTTCCACCCTCTGCAGACCTCCCAGCTGCCAACCTGAACAGACACCGCGGAGGCCTCATCTAACTTGGCCTCTGAGATGACCCCTCCCTCCTTCATGAGCTGCTCTCCTCCAGGCCTTCTTGAAACAGTGTTCTCACTTTCTCCAGCCCCTTGGGTCCCGTTTCCTTTTCCCACTTCTACAGGTATGAGGGTTCCTTCTCACTCACCCTGTACTGCCCTAGATGTTGTTCCTGAACCTACTTACCTCCACTGTCATGTCCTTAACCACCTTATCTAAATCTCTACCCCAGACCTGATTTTCTGGTTTTATTGTTATTTGGTTGCTAAGTTGTATCCGACTCTTTTGCAATCCCATGTACTGTAGCCCGCCAAGCTCCTCTGTCCATGGGATTTCCCAGTTAGGAATACTGGAGAGGATTGCCATTTCCTTCTCCAGAGGATCTTCCCAACCCAAAGATCGAACCTGCATCTCCTGCATTAGCAGACTAATTCTTTACCACTGAGCAACCAGGGAAGCTCTGATTTTCCGGGTACTGGGTCCTTATGAACTCTCTACTTGACAATACCGTCCAAATATTCTGCAGGCACTTAAAACTCATATGCTCAAGATTAAAATTATTCTCTCCTTGAAAATTGATTCTCCTGTTGTATTTACAAATGTTCAATACTTTTCTATTCATTAACAAAAAGCCAGCCCGTAATGACATGCATTTTGTTCCCCTTACTTCTATTGACAGGACATGGAGTTCCATTCAGGCAAGAACCCTGCCCAGCCTCATCCCCAACCCAGGCCATGTTATCTTTCCCAGTGTCTGGGGAAGAGCGTGTCAGGCACGGACCTTGCTTACCAGCATATTCCATCCTCCTGGTCACAGAGTTTGGTTCAGGAATAGGCAGTACATGTCCCAGTTTGAAACAGTGAAATGTGAGGAGGTTCTCTGGGGAAAAATAATGCCTCACCCTTATAAATTCCTTGGACAACTGGTTTTCTTCTGATAGAAGTAAATAAGGAAGCATGTAGCTCTCAGAACATTCTGGCAGCTATCCTTAGGGTGAAGCAGACAGCCTGGAAGTCTGAGAAGAAACTGGGTCTTTGGTGAAGTTCTGAATCAAGCCTCACTTAAAGGCCACCTTAGCACTGAGCTTAACAATAATTTTTTAAATAATTTTTTAAGACTGTTGGAGCTGGAATTTCTGTTCCTTGCAACCAAAAGTGCCCTAAGCAATACAGCTAGTAATAAGTCCTCAATAACGATCTGTTGAATTGAACTGACCCCTTACAGCATATTAATTATGCATTGGCCTCCAAGCAGTATAATGCCTTGATGCCGTTAAACTACACACATCTCATTAAGAGAGCATTTCAATGACACCAAGTGCTTGTTTAGAGAGTTCCAGAAATAGGAGGCCTTGAGAAGTACCTCAATCATAACTCTGGGAGTAGCTAGTCATGTTGTCTATACATAAACCTGGTTTTCTTTCTCTGTTTCAAATTCCTGGCCTCTAAATTCAGGTGATAAAACTTGCACTTCCTTCTATGGCTCCTGGCTATGAAATGGTTGGGAAATCAGAGGTATTAAATTTTGTGAGATCTTCTTCCCACAGAAGTACAGGTGCTATCTATATACAGGAGACCTTAGCCATCTTCTCACCTTTGGAGGGACAATTTCTTTCTTGGAAATATGAGAAGAGCCTTTAGGTTGGCTCCTTATGTTGAGAAAACCGTTAATGAGGTGTCAAAATCACACATAAAATTTCATCTCTATGTTCGAAACAAATTTGTTAAGATACAAGAAAATCTGGAAAATGAGAGGGTCGAACTAGATCAGAGGTTTTCAATCACACTGTTCTAACACACTGGTAAATCGCAACCGACTTGTATTGTGTGTTGTAATTTCTTACAACATGATACCATGCTTGCCATAGTGAACCTCTAATGGTTTTGCCCACCTAGTTCTGTTCCCCTCGCTTGTAACAACAGCCCCTCAATCTTCCTTTAGGAAATACCGTATAATCGCTTCTCGGCCTTTTGGCTAAGATCAAGTGTGGAAATACAGTATACTCACGCTTGGTCTACGTGGTTCGGCAAGCCTGACACCACCTCCAGCCCCCATGCTGCCACAGTAGACAGAGGGAGGCAATGCAGTCCCAGCCAATCAGCACATCCCGCTGGCCAGAACCCAGGGGTTGATTCAGGGGCAGCGGGAAGTGCTTCCAAGTCAACCCAAAGAGTCTTAATCCCAGGATTTGTGATAGGACTACAGTATTGAGAAAATAAAGCTCTCTTTCCACAGAGGGTGCTAAGCTTTGAGAACACAAACCTAAGGCTGCCAGCAGCCATTTGTCACTCATGAAGAGATTCTGTCTGAAAATGTCCACACAAACTAAAGTAGAACCTAGAGATGGATAAATAATCTAAGCCCTGATTAAACCGCTGTGTCTCTGAATGCAGCCATGACCGAAGCCTCTGCCCCTGGATATTCTTTTTCTTTTTTTTTTTTAATATCTGTTTATTTATTTGGCTGCTCTCGTTCTTAGTTGCAACATGCAGACTCTTAGTTGCCTTATGTGGAATCTAGTTCCCTGACCAGGGACGGAACCCAGATCCTCTGCATTTGGGAACAGGGAATCTCAGCCACTGGAACACCAGGGAAGTTCCCTTGCATATTCTTATATGATACAAGTCAGTGCATTTTATCTTTTGCTTAAGTCAGTTTGGGTTAGGGTTCTTTTACTTATAAGAATCACGAGTTTGCATCTATGGAAAATAAATGAAAAAAATAAATTGAGTGAAATCAAGGTTACTCTCATAATAACATCTCTCTTGCTTGCATTCTGATATGCTTTCCTGAGTGAGAGAGAATGAGGTGGAGAAAGAGCCAACAAAGGCATGTGACCTATGGTTTAAGTATCACTTGAAGTGAGAGAGCAAAAATCTGAATCTACAAAAGAAATGTGTCCTATTCGTGACCACCATCCATCTGTGGGTCTTCACAAAAGAAAGGTTGAAAACTCCTCATTGTTTTATTTCTAAAGTTCTTTCGAGTGTGTAAATGACTTTTATCATGACAGCATATTTCTGTCTGTAAGAGATATTTCTGATGTGGTTCTAGACCACGGCAATAAAGTGAATATCACAATAAACAGAGTCATGGATTTTTTGGTTTTCTGCATAGAAATATTATAGTTGTAGTATATTATAATCTATTAAGTGTGCAATACTGTTATGTCTAAAAAACGCACATACCTTAATTTAAAACTCTCCTACTGCTAAAAAAAAAATTCTAACCATCATCTGACAACACAGGGGTTGCCACGAATCTTCAGTTTGTAAAAAAAATGCAGCATCTGTGAAGCATAATAAAGTGAAGCACAAGAAAATGAGATAAACCTGCAGAGCTTTTTGGAGTTTTCCAAAGCACTTCCCCATTCAGATCATGGGCATGTTTGCACTTATCCAACCCCAAGAACCCAGCAGCGATTATGGTACCACTTTACAGATGGGAAAACTGAACCTGAGAGAGGGAAAGTGACTTGCCTAGACTCAGAGCAGGAGAAACTCAGGTTTGCTAGTCCTAACCAATTCCTTTTCCTCCTCCTGTGAGGGCAAAATGAGGTCATAAATAGGAAAGCACTTGGAAAGAAGGAAACTCTATCGATGCCAGATGTATTATTATAAAGCCAAACCTAAGTACAGAATGACCTTATTATCACCCCTACAGTGGGGATGCTTACAGATCAGGCCTGCTTAATCTCCTGGTACCCTGGGGAGAGCATCTGGGGCTTTCTCCAACAGGGTTAAGTCTTGCTTGTTTCTGACATTATTTTCTGCAGTGGGAACCCATCAGGAAGAAAAGAGTGACATCACTTTGTTCCTTAAAAACGTTGCCTCCAAATTATGCCCAAGTCAGGCCAATCCAAACGTCAGAGAGTTATAACATCAGGATTCAAAATTTATAGATACTGTGGACATGCGTGATGGTTTGTTTGGGGAAATGAATTCTTCATGTGCAAGATATATGGCATCAGATAAAACATCCTGACAAGATTACACACTTGGGGGAAGTGGAGGGTGCACGAGCATATGATTTTGCAAGTACACTGTTATGACATTTAAAAAATTCCAGAGTGAAGGCTGAGCAGATCCAGAGGTTAATGCAATGCGGGAACATGCAGCTGTGCGGGACCATGAAGAATCTTTCATTTTGAATCACAATGTGCATTTTCATTTTCTTCTGTCTCAAATCATGGAGTTCGGTGTATTTTAAGCAAATTTGATTGGAGTATATTTAAAAGTGCATAATGTGAAAGTAACAATAAAGACTCATTTTTTGAAAATACCCTAAAATTTAAAATCTGTTCAAAATTGCAAAATTTTTAACTCAAGAGCCCAGTGAATTTGGAAATTCTGCTTATTCTCTTGCCAGCTGGCCATCATGATGGCTACCATCCTCTGCCAGGAAGAGTCTTGCATCATGAGACTTGTTTGTTTTTCACTTACATGAGGTCTTAAAAAGTACAACCCTCATGTAAAATGCAATTTCCTTATACTCAGATGCATTAAATGTTCTTAGAGGGCTTATTAAGTACAGGCATTTAACGCATCTGTTATTTTAAACTTCACAACAGCCTAAGAAGTAAATAATATCGCCCTCACTTTACAGAGACGAAAACGGAGGCTTAGAGGATTCCAGTAACTTGCCTAAGTTTACACCGACAGGAAGAGGCAAAGCCAGAACTCACAGGCAGGGCGTCTAACTCCTACCAAAGTCACCTCAACCCAGAAGGGATAGAGAACATGCATGTGTGCGTCCACTGAACTCTAGCCTTGTACCAGGCGTTGGGCTAGGCATTAGGTCAATGGATGCAGGATGATGCCAGAACCAAGATTTCAGAGGGGCAGGCAGGGGCTCAGGATGTGGGGTGCAAAGTTCCAGGCTGGTTCCAGCAGGTTTCAGTATCTGAAGATCCACATGGCAGTAAGACCTGAGGGGTGGTGGTGGGAGGCTGTTCCTCCTACCAACTGACTCAACTTTCTCTTATTGAGTTCAAGCAGGTTTAGTCGCAAAGTCGTGTCTGATTCTTGTGACCCTGTGGACTGTAACCCGCCACGCTCCTCTGTCCATGGGATTTCCCAGGCAAGAATACTGAAGTGGGTTGCCATTTCCTTCTCCAGGGGATCTTCCTGACTCAGGTATCGAACTTGTATCTCCTGCATTGCAGGCAGATTCTTTACCGAATGAGCCACCAGGGAAGTCCTGAGAACTCAGTAAGAGAGAACATCTGATTTGTTTACTTAATCGCTGTCAATCTTCTTGTGCAAAACTTTTGTACTAGGCTACCTTAGTGACCATGGGCTGGGAACCCTTCATTGACAAACATAAGTTGGTGCCAATACATCAGAGTAGGAGGTAAACCACACTGCTTGAGACAAAGGGAAGATTTCCTGGTTTTTCTCCTAGAATGGAGGCAGTTGAGCAATGCTGTCTTAGGAGGAAGCTGGTAGGCCCCTGCCTGGAATGCCAACCTAAAAACAGCAGTGAAATCTCATTATAAAAATGACCCTGGAAATATGAAGGGAAAGGGAAATTTGAGGTTACCAAAACTTCTCTCAGATATAGAAAGGTAAGTTTATAACAGATACTCTGATAAGCCACGTGGGTTGGAAAGAGCCACCAGGAACATGATTGTATAAAAACAGATAACTGCTTTTAAAACAACTTTTTAGGAGGATGGGTCGAGTTACACACAATACGTTTATTTTACTCAGTGAGCTGTGCATATCTGGGACCAGAGTGGAATTGCTCAGGATGATGAAGCAGAGGCTGAGTGTGCTGCTCCTCCTTTGCTCTCCCCTCTTGCACCCAGGCAAGTCATTGCCTCTCCTCCAGATATCCATTTGAAAAGGCATCCAATTCTTTTTTATTACTGGAGCATAATTTCTTTACAATGTTGTGTTAGTTTCTGCTGGACAACAAAGTCAGCTTTGTATATACATATATCCCCCCACTCTAAAACCTGCCTCAACCCTCCCATGCCACCCTTCGAGGTCATCACAGAGCATCAAGTTAAGCCCCCTGTACAGCAGCTTCTTACTAGCTATCTATTTTATACTTGGTAGTGTATATGTGTCATACTACTCTCCAATTTGTCTCACCCTCCCCTTCCCTCTCTGTGTCCACATGTCCGTTTTCTACTACTGTGTCTCTATTCCTGCCCTGCAAATAACTTAATCTGTATCAGTTTTCTAGACTTCACATATATGTGTTAATATACAACATTTGTTTTCTCTTTCTGACCTACTTCACTTTGTATGACAGACTCTAGGTCAATCCACACTACTACAAATGATCCCATTTTGTTCCTTTTTCGTGGCTGAGTAATATTCCACTGTGTGTGTGTGTGTGTGTGTGTGTGTGTGTGTGTGTGTGTACACACATCTTCGTTATTCATTCATCTGTCTATGGATATTTAGATTGCTTCATGTCCTGGCTATTGTTAATAGTGCTACAATGAACATTGGGGTGCATATGGAAAAGACATCTAATTTTCAGTCTTCCCGGAGTGCCAAATTGTTAATCTGTCCATTGCATCCAAGAGCTTTTGTCTGGTTCTTGGTATAAATAAAGGGGAAATAGAAAGAGGGAGGGAGAAGAGTGAAAACTAAAGAGGAAAGTTCAGGCTAGGTGAACTGAAGGGCTAGTGAGGCTCATCAGGGGTGGGTGGTTTAAGAATGGTGACACCTACTGTTTCATTTAAGGTTTACACTTTGTGGTTGTAAGCTCTTCCTCCATTCTTCCTCACCAATTTCTCTGTAAAGTTTCTCATGCTCATAAAGAATTTTTTTGAATGAGAGGTGTGTGTGATGTATATGTGTGTGTGTAAGTCAGGAAAGGGTTGAGTTTCATGTCTGGTCACTGTGGAACAGAACAAAGACCATTTGAGCTGCAGAGCTTCACAGGGAAAGGAATCCATAAGATCTCAGTTTCACTGGGAATTTAGAGCTATCTTGGGAAAGTTTTTGGATCCTGATAGAACAAGAAACTGAGGGTCCATTCCAGTTTTACCTAGAACTCAAGGAGAAGAGAAGTTTCAGCTAACATCTGAGTCACATGTAGAGGTGCAACGAAAGCCTGTCTTCAGAGAGGGAAAGGGTTAAGCAGACACAGAAACCATTTTGCTTCTTGTATTAATTAAGTAAGCTAAGCTGGAGTGACATACACAAAATTTTATGATTGCTGAAAAACAATAGGAGTTTATTTTTTTGCTTGCTCAACAGTCTGAAGACAGCTCGTTTCCATGTGATGATTAAGAAACCCAGGCTCTTTCTAGCTTGTGGCTTCATTATTCTCCAGGGTCTAGGAGCTCATCATTATCTATATCTAGGCAACAGAAAAGGAATGAAGTAAGATGGGACATATGACCTTCTTGGCCTTGAAATGGCTTACATCACTTTCACTCACATTCTTTTGGCTAGAACTCACTCATGTAACTGTTCTACTACATATGTAGCCCGAGAAGTATGGTCGAGCTGTGGATTCAAGAAGAAATGGATTTTTAGTAGATAGCTTCAATCTATCATGGTCCACCCTTCCAGACACTAACTATCCACTTACACCCTTCTTTCCACATAAAGAGCCTACACTTGTGCCCTCCTCAAGAAAGACAACCAAAGCTCCATGTAGTCACCACGTACATTCACCTCAAAGTATGGGATTCCTGAGGAGGCAATGTTTTCTCAACCATATATGTGGGTGGCTCCTCATATGCCCATGATATATTAACTATCAATAAAAGACAAGTTATCTGGCCTGTAACACATATCCACTATAACATGATGGAACAGGACTTGATAACCTCGGCAAGACCCCAGTTCAGAAAAAGGAACCATAGGAAAAACAGAGTCCTTGGTAAACAGCATGATGGAACCCTGCTAGGTGGATGGTATGGAGACCCTTCATCTGGTAAGAAGGAATAAATTTCCCGTTTGGTCCTTTAATCTGTTCTTCGGGATGAATTCACTCTCTATTCTTCTCTAGGGCCCCTTTCTCCATCCCCTCAATAGTCTTCCTTGCTCACTGTTCTTTCGGGCCACTTCTGAAGTGCCCTCTTTGAAGACTCCACAGCGTTCATAGTCCACTTTCTACTCATGCAAATTTAGGACAAAAGGGTAAGGTTTGACCAATCAAAGATCACTTCATCCAGGTTTGTGACCCTTTTAGTAATACAATCCCCTCAAAAATTTTAGTCAGTTTGTCATTTATTTGCTTCTAGTAGATTCCCAAGGCCAATGATCACACCCCAAATTTTTTCCTGAACATAGTTCTGAGTCTCTGTAGATTTCTCCCAACTTAGGGACAGATACAGTAAGGCCATCTAAACACCTGACTCAAGTGGAAAGGCTTGAGTGGAAACCCTTACTCTGATCTTAACTGCAGAGACTGAACTGCTATATCTAACTGAGGATTCTTAATGGGCTTTTGTCCTTTTTCCAAGTCTGGGGTTTTAATTTTTTCTTCTAATCTTATTTCTTACTGTTTGAGATCCAGAATCAAGAGGCTTTTTAGACTTGGAGGCTTTCTTTGGTCCTTTCTATTTCTGCTTATAAACTAGTCAAGTATTGCCAGGGCTCATATTTTTCTAGTAATTTGTTTTAAGTAGCAAGGAACTCAACTCTAACCTACACTAATATTCTGTATCTTTCTAAAGGCTTCCCCTAGAGATACAGGTTCATATTGATCTGTATTCCAAATGACTGCTGGCAATAGTTGAATAAATACTCTGCCACTGCATTACATGGGTCATCACTTTTGCAGCTCACTCTATATTCTTGTCTTTCACTGCACAACTGCTAAATGAGTGCCACATAATGTAGGTGTTTCTTACTTAGCAGTCCTTTTCGAACACCACTTTCTTCATTACTTTAGATAGGTAAGATCTGTCTGCTAAGTTGCTTCAGTCGTGTCCGACTCTTTGCGACCCTATGGACTGTAGCCTGCCAGGTTTCTCTGTCTATGGGATTCTCCAGGCAAGAATACTTGAGTGGTTGCCATTTTCTTCTCCAGGGGTTCTTCCCAAACCCGTGTCTCTTACATCTCCTGCACTGACTGGCGGGTTCTTTACCACTAGTGCCACCTGGGAAGCTCAAAGGTAAAATGATTTGAGCAAAATAGAAATTGATCTCCCACTCACTTAATAGTCTAAGGTAGGTGTTCGTGACCATTGAGTGTCTCTCCTCCATGCAGTGATTCAGGAATCAGACTCCTTTATCTTGTGGTTCTGCCACTTCTGGAACTTTCTCATCATCTGTGTCCAGTCCCAGAGTGAGACAGGCTGGGACTCCAATATCCTCTGCTGGTGTGCTCTGCACCTGGACAAACATTTCCTTGAGCAATAAGATATAAATAAACTTTAAGAGACTAAAAATAACTGCATGCACGTGCAGTCAGGAAATCATGAGCAATAAAATATAAAAAGACCACCACAAGCAAACTCATTTTTCAGAAGCTGGGAGCAAAAGCAGGGTGCTGTGCATGATCACTACACACAGAATTACCAAGAGGTGGACAGACCACCGAAGTCATGACTCCTGCCCATCCCACAGACACACCCTTGTGGTTACCCCATTTAAGGACCCAAGTGTCTCCTCTTATGAGGCGGGCAAGAGGACCTGCTTCTTGCTTTCGCTCCCTTGAGCTGCAGCATGAACGCCAACAGAGCTTTGCCTGATCTCTATGACAGTGGGGGAGGGGAGGGGGCGAAATGAGAGAGCAACATTGAAACACATACATTGCTTAGTCACTCAGTCGCTCAGTCGTGTCAGACCCCATGGACTGTAGCTCGCCAGGCTCCTCTGTCCAAGGGATTCTCCAGGCAAGATACTGGAGTGGGTTGCCATCTCCTTCTCCAGGGGGTCTTCCCATCCCAGGAGTTGAACCTACATCTCTTGTGTCTCCTGCACTGTCAAGCGAATTCTTTACCATTACAGCGCCTGGGGAGCCCAAGAAGGGGTGTCAGTTCAGTTCAGTCGCTCAGTCGTGTCTGACTCTTTGTGACCCCATGAATCACAGCACGCCAGGCCTCCCTGTCCACCACCAACTCCCGGAGTTCACTCAAACTCACCTCCATCGAGCCGGTGCTGCTATCCAGCCATCTCATTCTCTGCCCTCCCCTTCTCCTCCCGCCCCCAATCCCTCCCAGCATCAGAGTCTTTCCAGTGAGTCAACTCTTCGCATGAGGTGGCCAAAGTATTGGAGCTTCAGCTTTAGCATCAGTCCTTCCAATGAACACCCAGGATTGATCTCTTTTAGAATGGACTGGTTGGATCTCCTTGCAACCCAAGGGACTCTCAAGAGTCTTCTCCAACACCACAGTTCAAAAGCATCAATTCTTCAGCGATCAGCTTTCTTCACAGTCCAACTCTCACATCCATACATGACCACTGGAAAAACCATAGCCTTGACTAGACAGACCTTGGTTGGCAAAGTAATGTCTCTGCTTTTTAATATGCTATCTAGGTTGGTCATAGCTTTCCTTCCAAGGAGTAAGTGTCTCAATTTCATGGCTGCAATCAGCATCCACAGTGATTTTGGAGCCCAGAAAAATAAAGTCTGACACTGTTTCCACTGTTTCCCCATCTATTTCCCATGACGTGATGGGACCAGATGCCATGATCTTTGTTTTCTGAATGTTGAGCTTTAACCCAACTTTTTCACCCTCCTCTTTCACTTTCATTAACAGGCTTTTGAGTTCCTCTTCACTTTCTGCCATAAGGGTGGTGTCATCTGCATATCTGAGGTTATTGATATTTCTCCCAGCAATCTTGATTCCAGCTTGTGCTTCTTCCAGCCCAGCGTTCCTCATGATGTACTCTGCATATAAGTTAAACAAGCAGGGTGACAATATACAACCTTGACGTACTCCTTTTCCTATTTGGAACCAGTCCATTGTTCCATGTCCAGTTCTAACTGTTGCTTCCTGACCTGCATACAGGTTTCTCAAGAGGCAGGTCAGGTGGTCTGGGATTCCCATCTCTTTCAGAATGTTCCACAGTTTGTTGTGATCCACACAGTCAAAGGCTTTGGCATAGTCAATGAAGCAGAAATAGATGTTTTTCTGGAACTCTCTTGCTTTCTCCATGATCCAGTGGATGCTGGAAATTTGATCTCTGGTGCCTCTACCTTTTCTAAAACCAGCTTGAACATCTGGAAGTTCACGGTTCACGTATTGATGAAGCCTGCCTGGCTTGGAGAATTTTGAGCATGACTTTGCTAGCGTGTGAGATGAGTGCAATTGTGTGGTAGTTTGAGCATTCTTTGGCATTGCCTTTCTTTGGGATTGGAATGAAGACTGACCTTTTCCAGTCCTGTGGCCACTGCTGAGTTTTCCAAATTTGCTGGCATATTGAGTGCAGCACTTTCACAGCATCATCTTTCAGGATTTGAAATAGCTCAACTGGAATTCCATCACCTCCACCAGCTTTGTTTGCAGTGATGCTTTCTAAGGCCCACTTGACTTCACATTCCAAGATGTCTGGCTCTAGGTCAGTGATCTCACCATCATAATTATCTTGGTCATGAAGATCTTTTTTGTACAGTTCTTCTGTGTATTCCTGCCACCTCTTCTTAATATCTTCTGCTTCTATTAGGTCCATACCATTTCTGTCCTTTATCGAGCCCATCTTTGCATGAAATGTTCCCTTGGAATCTCTAATTTTCTTGAAGAGATCTCTTGTTTTTCCTATTCTGTTGTTTTCCTCTATTTCTTTGCATTGATCACTGAGGAAGGCTTTCTTATCTCTCCTTGCTATTCTTTGGAACTCTGCATTCAGATGCTTATATCTTTCCTTTTCTCTTTTGCTTTTCGCTTCTCTTCTTTTCACAGCTATTTGTAAGGCCTCCTCAGACAGCCATTTTGCTTTTTTGCATTTATTTTCCATGGGAATGGTCTTGGTCCTGGTCTCCTGTACAATGTCACGAACCTCCGTCCAGAGTTCATCAGGCACTCTATCTATCAGATCTAGTCCCTTAAATCTATTTCTCACTTCCACTGTATAATCATAAAGGATTTGATTTAGGTCATACCTGAATGGTCTAGTGGTTTTCCCTACTTTCTTCAGTTTAAGTCTGAATTTGGCAATAAGGAGTTCATGATCTGAGCCACAGTCAGCTCCTGGTCTTGTTTTTGCTAACTGTATAGAGCTTCTCCATCTTTGGCTGCAAAGAATATAATCAATCTGATTTCGGTGTTGACCATCTGGTGATGTCCATGTGTAGAGTCTTCTCTTGTGTTGTTGAAGGGGTATACTTGCTTTTAAAAGCTTTGACCCAGAAGTGGTCCACATAGCTTCCACTTGTGTTGCATTGGCTAGAATTCAGTCATGTGGCCACACCCAATTATAAGGGAGGCTAGGAGATTAGTCCCTGGCTGGGCAGCTATTTTTCCAGTAGCAACTCTAGTTCCAGGGATCTCCAAACTATAGACCACAGACCAAATCCAGTTCACTGAATGTTTTTAAATAAAGTTTTATTGGAACACAGTTATGCTCACTCATTTACATATTATCTATTGCTGCTTTTGCACTCTAAAAGAAGAATTGAATAGATGCAACAAAAGCTGTGTGGCCCACAATGCCTAAAATATTTCCCATCTGTCACCTTTAAAGAAATGTCTTGCTGACCCCTGACTTTAAAGAGGCTAGAACTATTGCAGCCACCTTGCCACCACAAGGGGGAGTCTGGAACTGCTGGGGCCCACCACCTGACCACTGAAAATGAAGCCAATCAAACAGAAGGCAGAACCTAGAGATGGAGAGAAACCAAGTCTTGCTGACCTCATTCAAGCCATGAAGTCAGCCACCCCAGAAGCCAAGCTAGCCCTGGGCTTTTTAGTTACTTGATCCAATTCATGTCCTGCTTCATTTAAACAAATTTGAACTGAGTTTCTATCTCAACAGAAAGGGCCCTATCTCATAACCTTTTCCACCCCAGCGTGGCAGACCATGGGGAAGAGAGTGATGCTTCCCTCCCAACAAAGAACAGTGATGAAACTTGCGTCTGACTTAGCATACTGATGGGTCAGACTTGAACTGTGGGCAACAATTACACATTGTAACCAACAAGGGACACATCCCCAATTTAAACCCTGCAAGCTGTTGAGACACTGGTTGCTGGAGCTTCCTTTGAATGTTTCATGTCTCTGTCTGAGTTGATCAAATTTCTCAAAACAGGTGAAGTGAAAGTCAAGGGTTCAGTGAGGCAGTTGCTTAGTGATACCTCAGCCCTAAGAGACCTTGGATAAAACCTGGCCAAGAAACAAAGCAGAGATTTTTCTTAGTCCAGCCTGTCTTGTAAAGGCCTTGTGTCATCTACACAATGAAACATAATAAGCAGCCTCTCTTCAGGCCGAGCCTTCAGAGCTCTCTGCAGGTGTACTGGCAGAGCATGGAGGGGTTGGCAAAGGGCAGGTGGCTTTGATCCCCCTGCTGCCTCCTCCTCAGAAATTGCTCATTACAGAGTGAGATGGGGGTATTATATAACGTTAACTTGGAGCAATTCCACCAGAGTCCAAAGGAATGCAAAATATATAATGTCTAAAGAACAGAGCATACTGAGAGACCTATAGAGGGCCCTTCAGACTCCGACAGACAGGCAATGCATTGAAGTCAGAATCTGCCCTAGACTTCCTGTGAGGTGCCACTCAGGAAGGCAAACAACTTGTTGTATGATAAGAGTCTTCTAGAACAGAGTCAACAACAGCAAAGCCTGTGTTTCTAGTAATTCTTGGCCTTGGCCAAGCAATCTCCCTTCATAGATCTCCAAGAGTTTTGCAAACATTTACTGTCAAATAACTTTATACACATGCATGCAGCTATGCTTACTTTTTAAAATCTCTCTTGTGAGTAAACAAAAACTAATTGTACACACTCCCTTTTAATTAACAAATATGTCCTCCTAGAACCACATATTTCCTATGACATGAATAAGAAATACAGCCCCCAGGAGATGGAAATGAGTTGGGCTGTGTTTTAACCCTTTGTTAAAGTATGGGGGCATTGTGGAAAGAACGTGGCTTCTGAGCTTCTGTATGTAGGCTAAGAACGCCATAAGCCACTGAAGCACAAAAAGGTAGAAGCCCTGGAGACTGTGAGCATGGACACAATAGCGCATGTACCGAGCTGATTTCAGTCATACCTGCTCAGGTCTCTCGGAGTCAATCTGTGAGGTCTCAGAGTTGGAGGCAGATCAGAGGAAATTTTATTGAAGGAAATAAACAGTAACTGTGCCAAAAAGAAAGTTAAAATCTTGGTCATCTAGGAGAAAAACACAAGGATGGAACTAGAAATGTAGAGGTGAGAGGTGAAGCAAGTTCATGTATAGAAAAGCAAGCCAAAAACTGAGATGGTCACATAGGGAGGTCAAGTGCAAGGTGAGTCAGTGCAAATGGTCCAGTAGGAAATAATTCATATCAAAAGAAAGAGGAGATAGAGAGGTTTATTTTCAGAAATTGATTCATGCATTTGTAGGGGCTGGCAACTCCTAAATCTATAGAGAGAGCCAGCAGGCTGGAAATCCAAGTAAGAGCCAGTGTTGCAGGCTTAAGTACTAAATATGTGTGGCTGGTCAATAAAATTTCAATTCAGGCAAAATTTCTCTATCATAGTCTTGAGACAGAATTCCTTCTTATCCAAGAAACCTGAGTTTTTGCTCTTAAAATCTTCAACTGATTAGATGAGGCCCACCCATGTTATAAAGGGTAATCACTCACTTGCCTTGCCCTCCTCCAGGAAATCTTCCCAACCCAGGGATTGAATCCGTGCCTCTTACATCTCCTACACTGGCAAGTGGGTTCTTTACCACTAGTGCCACCTGGGAAGACTTACTTAAAGTGAACTGATTGTAAATGTTAAACACATCTATCTTAACAGCAATATCCAGACTAGTGTTTGACCAAACAACTGGACACCATAGACTAGTCAGTTGATACATAAAATTAACTGCCATGTGTTGTTTAAAGGTACCCAGCAGAAGGACTTCCCTGGTGGCCCAGTAGCTAAGACTCCTTGCTCCTATGCAGGGGGCCCGGGTTCAATCCTTGGTTAGGGAGCTAGATACCACATGCTGCAACTAAGAGATCGCATGCCACAACTAAAAAGATCCTGTGTGCTACGGCTAAGACCCAGCACAGCCAAATAAACAAATAAAAATACTTCTAAAAAATAATAATTAAAAAATAAAGGCTTCCAACAGAACCAAGTTCCTTACATCAAAAAGATTCAAGGGTAGGAGAGACACTATAGGTGAGAAATCTAAGAACCAGAGAATGGTGAAGAGTGACCTTGGGCTCAAAATAGAGGCTTGGATTGATGTCTCTTAAAGCCCAGGCATTGCTTTTTCTCAAACTCTGGAGTGAAGCATCCTAAGTGAGCCCCGGTGCCAACTCCCACGCAGTTTCTTTTTTTTGATCAAACTCGGTTGGGTGTAAAAACAGACATGTGCCTTTAAATGAATGCCAGCTAGATCACATTCTAATCATCCAAATATCTATTTCTTCAATAACTTCAGGAGGAAGTTAGGGATCGCAGAAGGCTAAGGACAACAACAAAATGCAAGAGTTTCCAAGAGTCTGGAAAACATATGTGGACTTGGAGTCTTGCCCTTACGGGTTTTAATTTTGAGTCAACTACATCTAAGCAGTATTTTCTTTGGGAATTCTCATTTGCACTCATGTTCATCTAATTGCAAAAATGAGTTTCTTCAACACGGGCCTGGCTTATCAAGATAGAGTTGTTCACTTTTCCATTTGTTAGGGCTAAAACGAAAAGTCAGCTTATTTCTGACTTTTGTGAATGAATTAACAGTGCTTGCTGTGTAGAGCCATCTGGACCAGGCAGAGCATGGATTGTTTGCATCAAATCCTGCCTGGCAACCCTCAGAGGTCAGAACCCTCCTGTGACTGGGGTGCCTCCAGGAAGCGCTTAGAGCAACACAAATTTGGCAAAAAATAATCCACAAGAGCATCATGAATACAAAAACTCTCCCCACAACAGAACAATTACCAGACAAGCCAAGTACTTGTATGTGGGAACCAGGGTGTACTTGAAGAAAAAAGACCAAGGCAAAGAGAAGTGATCTGTTACCATTCTCCTAATTTGGCCCGCTTCTATTTCTCTGAAATCACAGTTTGCAGTGTGTGGGTGTTACCATACTGTTTTTTACCCTAGCAGAAATGACAACCATGAAAAACTCTACCCTGTGTTTGAGAAAGTATCTATCAATTAGAGTGGTGTATATTGAGTGTGTGTGTGTGCGCGCGCGCGTGCGCACAGGCGCTCGCACGCTCTCGCTCAGCCTTATCTGACTCTTTGAGACCACCAGGCTCCTCTGTCCATGGAATTTTCCAGGCAAGAATACTGGAGTGGGTTGCCATTTCATACTCCAGAGGATCTTCCCGATCCAGGGAAGATCAAACTCGCGACTCTTTGCTACATTGGCACGCGGATTCTTTACCACTGAGCCACCTGGGAAGCCTGTGTATTGAATATAATAATAGCTAATTCAGTGCTTCTTATGTGTCAAGGAATGGTCTGAGCATTTTAAGTGAACCAGCATTTTAAGTGATTCAGCATTATCACTGAATCACAACAATCCCAGGAGGTAGGTACCATTATTATTTTTATCTTTTAAGTGGGAAGATGAAACAGAGAAGGGTTAAGTGAGAAAGATTAAATGTCCTAAACAAGTGCCATAGTTCATCAATTCAAAGACAAATTTTTGTCATATTTTAACATCACTGAAATTAAGGTATGCGCTACAATTAATGGCATATTAGCATTGTGTCATAATTTAATTGGCAGCTCTTTTTCTTAAGTGATGCTTAAAATAATAGTGTGCCCCCTGGAGAAGGGAAAATCTACCCACTCCAGTATTCTGGCCTGGAGAATTCCGTGGACTGTATAGTCCATGGGGTTGCAAAGAGTCAGACACGACTGAGGGACTTTCGCTTTCACTTTTACAGTCAACAGCATCTTAAATGTAATAAGATGCAGAAGGTGAGAGAGCCAGCATATAGTCCAAGTAGTTTGGTTCTGGCATCTGTGTTGTCAGGCCATACAGTAAGAGATTCCTACTGCCCCAGGGAGGTGGAGGGGGGAAATACGCTTTGATTTTGACTGGGAGTTCTGAAAGTGCTCTGAGAAGGATTTCTAAGAAGACCACACCATTTCCCTAGTTATTCAATTGGTCATTAAAAAGCTAAACTTTACTTAAATGGTTTTTAAATGGGGGGAAAAAAGCCAAAGTAGTCTAAGCCAAGATCTCAGTCTTTTTTATTTCATTTAATCCTCACCACTTTTTGATAAACACAAACCTCATATCAGTTCCCTCCCTCCGACACCCCCAGGAATTCTGATATGCTGACCCTGCCGTCACCCCACTCAGAGTAAGAGTCTGTGGCCTGAAGATTACCCCAAAATGTTCTTGCTCTGTGTACAATTATGCATGGGATTTGACCCACCTTTCTGCTTCCCTGTCTTCTTGAGCAGAGTAATATTCACACAACACCAAACTTAAATTTTTAAAGAGTGAGGCTGAGTCAGGGTGTGAGGGAAAGTTAAGTTTATATGAGTTTGTGTGTGGGTGCTGTGTGGGTTGTTTAAATTTTTTGTTTGCTTTTTGTTTTGTTTTATATTTTGGTTGTTGGGGAGGAAGTCCCTATTTTAAACAAAAGAAGAAATCTGCAACGTAAACCAGTTTATTGTTCCCAGTTTTTCTATCAACAACACATTGATTTTGTTGCCCCGGAAACTAGAGGGAGTTTCTGGAGAATTAATTACCTCATTCCAAACCAAGGGCTCACTAAACATGCTCTTTTCAGCTCTGTTTTCATAGGAAACAAAGCCCATTCCTTGTAGCTCACCTGAGTCCCTCTTGAGTCTGAAACCTGAGCCTCTAACTCATTCCTGGGATTTTGCACTTCCTGCTGCAGACCATATGTTAGGTTATGACAGGAAAACCCTATAGTTACAGTTTAGGGCCAGGCGGGTGGAGGGGGAGGGGAAGAGAAAGGATGAGGTCACAAATCCCTGTTGGGAGGCAATCACAGCTCTAACCCAAAGCTCCTAGAAAAACATGTTCCAATAAATTAGATATATTGTTTTCATAGCCCTTCAACTTCAACGTTCAGCTCTTTGTGGTTGGAAGTGTCTTTCCCTCTGCTCCTCATCACAAGTGGGATCTTTCTAGACATTTGTAAAACCTACCGGTTAAAACCCACCCTGGCCTGTAATCAGCCTGGATTTTGGTCCTGCACTTGGAAAGTTATTTTAATTAGATGCGCTTTTATTCCTCACCTTCCTTCAGTGGCGGCACCATATAGAGAGGATCTGGGAGGAGGTGGGGTCTCTGGAGTCACTAAGCCAGATGGAGGCGTTTCAGGGGGCTTCCATGGTGCCAAGAACCCCCCTCGGATTCTAGAAAAAGATACCTGAGGGATTCAGATCAAAGCGCCATGGAAGAATTTGCCCTCCCAAGCACACAAGGGTGGGGGTGAAGACATACAGACATGCCGCTTCATCAAAAGGAAAACTTGAATATCCAGGAGTAGTCTAGTTACCAATCTGAGCCAAAGGCATCATTCGCCAGGACTGAGAACATAGTCATTGTCCTGGAAGTGAAGGACGAGAGATGGCAAGTGTATTTCCTTTAAAATGACTGGCAGAGAACTGCCTCATATCCAGGTGGTAGAGGAGAGAGGGAACAGGATTGGAGATCTGGCAGACGTAAATCTGCAACCTGGCTCTGCCACTTGCTAGCTGGGTGACCCGCGGTGAGATAGCTGAGCTCTCTGAACCTCTGTTTCTTCTTCCATAGAGTGAGGATTACAATAGAAAATAGCATTCCTATGAGAATTAAGCTATGCCTTGTATTCCACATGCATGCCTGCTCAGTTGTGTCTGACTCTTTGCAACCCCATGGACTTAAGCCTGCCAGGCTCCTCTGTCCGTGGCATTTTCCCAGTAAGAATCTGGAGTGGGTTGCCACTTTCCTCCTTCAGGGGATCTTACCAACTCAGGGATTGAACCTGCATCTCCTGTATTGCAAGCAGGTTCTTTACCCCTGAGCCCGTGGGTCATATTCCACAGGCACTGACTAAATGCTCTGTCCTATGCAATGCATCATGGGATATATATGCAGAAGGTCCTCACTCTCTGCAGGAGAGAATTAAGCCAGCACCTTTGCTTGTGAAGGAGCATCTTTCCGAGATAGTGGTTATGCTCTCCCTACCCCACCACGCCCTTCCCCTGCCCCCAACAAAAATCAGATTGCTCCTGCTCTTCAGCACATCTCAACTCCTTTTCTCTGGGGCCTGGTGAGGCTCCAAGGCTAGACCTGTGCTTTTTCCACTTCTTCTAACAAGAGACCAGGAAGGTGGATACCTCTGGCCTCACAGAAACTCTTCTTTTTGAACCAATCTGGATCAATGTCATGGACAGCTTTCCAAAACAACTTAAAAGAGCCACTCCCTTTCTGTCAATTCTATTCTGTGAATTTATTTCCAGACAGAGGATGAGATGGTTGGATGGCATCACTGACTCAGTGGACATGAGTTTGAGCAAGCTCTGGGAGATGGTGAAGAGAGGGAAGCCTGGCATGCTGCAGTTCATGGGGTCACAAAGAGTCGGACATGACTCAGCGACTGAACAACAAGAGAAGCACATTTTAGAAGCCACGTGGTCTATTGCTGCGTCCATTAATCCTTTATTTGGCCTATAAGTCTTTTAAAATGCCCATCCTGCCTTATTTGGGAGCCCCACTTCCTCTGTGAAGCCCTCTCTGGTTGCCCAATACTGAATCTGCCCTCCTTTCTCAGGACTCCTGCAACAGTACTAATCAGCACCATATGTCTGGGCAGGGAGCACGCCTCCTGCTCTGCAGTGCCATGGTCATCTCTCTCGATTGCTGTTCAGTCCCTCGACAAAGGCTGCCGGATAAAATACAGGATGCCCAGTTAAATTTGAATTTCAGAGAAGCAACAAATAGCTTCCCAGTATACATGTGCTCCATGTATTGCATCTCAAATTTTTATTTGCTCCATCTGGCAACAATAAGGTCAGTTTCTTATGCTTCCGCATCTACCACTGCACTCAGCATCATAGTAAAACCGTTCCGGGCTAGACAATACATAATTGCTGGTAACAAAATCAACAATCATAATATCCAATATTTTTTGAGTATCCAGCAGCTTTATTTGCCAGACACTGCACTAATTAATTTTACGTTGCCTGTGTTAAGGAGAGGGCACATGTACATAAACATGTTGTTGACACACAAAGTACAGTATGGTGTCTTTAAGGCAATACAGCTTGAAGAGTGAGGTGAGGTCCTCTGAGCCCTGTAACCAGCTCTGTACTCACTGTCCCTGAGCCCTTGGTTGTTCACTCACGCTCTCATTATTCCCCTCATCTCTAAAGTGAAGGGCTTTTTTTCTTCTTCCTTTCTGGAGTTGTCTAGTTGAGATAATATACTAAAAGTAAGTGATATATACTAAGGATGAAGCACAATGCCCAGCACATAGTAAGTTCTCAGAAACCGTCAAAGACACCCTGGGGGTGCAGATGGTGTCACTCTTGTCGGAATTTAGAGAGGGAAGCTCTTTGGCCTGAGTGATCAATAGAACCCTCAAGGATAGGGAAATCTGACAAAATCCTGTGATTCTCAGGACAGCAAGAAAATGGGAGGCAATTTTAAGAAATGTCAAATAGACATGCTTCCGTTTGCATGGGATAGATTAAAATTTTTCTTTACCATCCAAAGTGCTATGTTAAACCTGAAGTCCTTATAGCTAAAAATTCTGCTATCCTTGACTAGAGCAATTTACAGGTCTAAGAATGCAAGTTATTCAGTTATATGAAGGATTTTTTGTAAAAAAGAAGAACCATTAGATATGGTTCTACACTTGATTTCTAAGCTTATCACAATGTGATAATATTCACCAAGGCACTGAGATATTTATTGACTATAAATCGATCAACTGGCAATAGAGTTGTAGTCTTTGGTAATGAAGCTTGAGAACACTCTCCAAAATGTCCTTTTGGCCCCCTCTTTTCTACAGGAAAACTAGGGTACCAAAACACAGGCCCAGCACTTGGGACCTTCACAAGATCTAGGCTTCCACTAAGGTTTCTACTCAGAACTGGGACTGTGGGAATGAAACCAAAGAGGGTGCCAGATGGCAGAGTGTGGGAAGTCTCAGGCTGGAAAGGGATGGCCAAGATAAACAAGCGACTGGAGGTCTGAGAAATGAATGGATAAACATCCAGACCAAAGTCAACAGTGCTGGGGAATCCAACCCGGTCTCCACAGCCAGTGAGGTTTGGACACATGAATTCAGCCTCAAGTCCTTGAAAGAACTTTTGTGCATCGGATTCTTAAGCATCCTTGCCTTGGGGTGTTGGGGGTGAGGGACAATTACACAGTTCCTGTAGCAGTGCAGGAATTGTTAGATTTTCATCAGTATGACTTTCTGTAATTTTCTGCTTAAAAATCAATAGATGACTGGATACTGGTTGATATTAAAAGATAATGTTAATTTTGATAGTATAATAATGGCATTGTGTTATGTCTTTAGAAGAAACTTTATCTTTTAGGACTACATACTGAACATTTACAGATGAATGATATGATGTGAATTTGCTTCAAAATAATCTGGAAGTGGAGGCTGGGGACTGGTCATAAACTTAGAGATCATTATAATAGTCTCTCTACTGTTATATATGATCCTTAAAATTTTCTATAATACAAAGGTTTAAATCAAAGTTATCACAGATACATTTATTTTATATTGCAAAAAAAATACAAACTAGGATCTAATGGAATATATATATATATTTTTTTAATCATAAAGGACATTGATCTCAGGTATACACAGAACAAAATGAAATGGCACGCTGGCAAAATTAAGCCATTTCGAGCTACAGATTAAGCATCTTATATCTCAGAATATTTCATGGCAGAATGCCTACGTTTTCCTGTAAATTCACAGATAAAGTGTTTATATTACTGTTGGTGTTCTCACTTTCTGGGATAATTGGATGGTGTAGACCTAATCTGAGGGAACAAAAATGTCAAGCAATAGGATTTACAGTGTGGACCTAAGAGATGCTTCAAACCAGCAGTTATTCCTTGGTTGACCGGTTGTCCCGCTTGTCAGTCAGCGGGGTCTTGACACAGACTAGGACTAAAAGAGGAAACAACTACATGAAAGTAAGAAGTCTAACACAGCAACCAAAAAGTCCCTGCTGGAATTCTTCTCTGACTCAACTCATTTCCTCCCAGCCTTCTGGTACGATGGGTTATTATTTTTGTGCTGTTTATTTGGTTTGTCTTTTCAATCTCTGATAAATTAGAATTATAGTCACTCTATGATGTGTGTTATGGAAAAAAACAAAAAGGCAAACTGTTTAGAATCCTTGTTTAAACTGGAATAGCAGATTCAACTTTGAAGAGTAATAGACGATCATTTCCTGACCAGCAAAAGACCCCAAATCCTGTGTGACCAGAGTCAGTACTGATGCAACTGCAGTGTCTGTAGTTTGTTTGCTGTTGTTGGGGGCTGGGTAGAAATGCCCTGCTGCTCCTCTAAAGTATAATTGGCACAGTCATTGACTATATAATCTTACTTAGTTTGCGAATGTTGTTAGGAAACCAGCACATGTCATATCACATTGTTTTTAATGCAGTGAAGAGTCAGGTGATCCTGCACAGCTTGCACTGTGCGGGAAGGCCATGTGCAGACCTGCCTGCTCTGCTCGCCGAGTCCAAATCAATTATGCTCTAATCAGGACTGTTTCCGGAACTGGTCCAATGGAGGTTCAGAATGAAAAGGAAAAATTGCTATTTCTCTCCAGATCCTGTTTGCATCAGTGGACTCCATCTGAGACATATCCTGTTTGACCTCTGGTGTAGCAGGGGAGGGGAATTGTTCTGTTTGACTTTTGACTGTCACTGATCCCAGGGCCTCCACTTTTTTGGCTTTTTTTTTTTCCAGGAAAAGTTTGAATTGTACTAAAACTCAGTCATCATCCTGAGTTCAATGCGGATATATAGTCTGAACTATGTATCATGCTTCTCAAATAGCAATCCATCACAATCCCCAGGATGCTTGCTTAAAGTTCAGATGTCTAGACCTACCTCGAGACACAGTCTCTAAGAAGATGCTAGTCTGACAAACTACCCAGTTGATTCTGCAGTGCAGTCAAGTTCAAGAGTTTGCAACAGGATGAGAACTGCTCAAATCCAGCTTCCTCATCTCAGACCACTGACTCCAGCAAGGCTCAAATTCCCTATCTTTGCTCTAATGTGGGGAAAATTGTTCTGAATTTGGGGTACCCTGAAGGGACCACCTTTCAGCTTTAGCTTCAGTCCTTCCAATGAATATCCAGGACTGATCTCCTCTAGAATGGACTGGTTGGATCTCCTTGCAGTCCAAGGGACTCTCAAGAGTCTTCTCCAGCACCACAGTTCAAAAGCATCAATTTTTCGGCGATCAGCTTTCTTCACAGTCCAGCTCTCACATCCATACATGACCACGGGAAAAACCATAGCCTTGATTAGATGGACCTTGGTTGGCAAAGTACTGTCTCTGCTTTTTAATATGCTATCTAGGTTGGATATAACTTTCCTTCCAAGGAGTAAGCTTCTTTTAATTTCATGGCTGCAGTCAGCATCTGCAGTGATTTTTGAGCCCAAAAAAATAAAGTCTGACACTGTTTCCACTGTTTCCTTATCTATTTCCCATGAAGTGATGGGACCAGACGCCATGATCTTAGTTTTCTGAATGTTGAGCTTCAAGCCAACCTTTTCATTCCCCTCTTTGACTTTCATCAAGAGGCTTTTGCGTTCCTCTTCACCTTCTTCCATGAGGGATTGGGGGCGGGAGGAGACAGGGACGACAGAGAATGAGATGGCTGGATGGCATCACCAACTCGATGGACATGAGTTTGAGTGAACTCTGGGAGTTGGTGATGGACAGGAAGGCCTGGCGTGCTGTGATTCATGCGGTCGCAAAGAGTCGGACACGACTGAGCGACTGAACTGAACTGAACTGAAGGGACCACCAAAAGAGATGCTTTCACCTATGGGTCAGTTCAGTTCAGTCCAGTCATTCAGTCGTGTCCGACTCTTCGCGACCCAATGGACTGCAGCACACCAGGCTTCCCTGTCCATCACCAACTCCCAGAGCCTACTCAAACTCATGTCCATCACATCTGTGATGCCATCCTATCATCTCATCCTCTGCCATTCCCCTTCTCCTTCTCCTTGCCTTCAATCTTTCCCAGCATCAGGGTCTTTTCAAATGAGTCAGGTCTTTGCACCAGGTGGCCAAAGTATTGCAGCTTCAGCTTCAACATCAGTCCTTCCAATGAATATTCAGGACTGATCTCCTTTAGGATTGACTGGTTGGATCTCCTTGCAGTCCAAGGGACTCTCAAGAGTCTTCTCCAACACCACAATTCAAAAGCACCAATTCTTCAGCACTCAGCTTTCTTTATAGTCCAACTCTTACATCCATACACGACTACAAACCATAGCTTTGACTAGACGGGCCTTTGTTGGCAAAGTAATGTCTCTGCTTTTTAATATGCTGCCTAGGTTTTTCATAGCTTTTCTTCCAAGGAGCAAGTGTCTTTTAATTTCATGGCTGCACTCACCATCTGCAGTGATCTTGTAGCCCAAAAAAATAAAGTCTGACACTGTTTCCACTGTTTCCCCATCTATTTCCCATGAAGTGATGGGACCAGATGCCATGATCTTAGTTTTCTGAATGTTGAGTTCTAAACCAACTTTTTCCACTCTCCTCTTTCACTTTCATCAAGAGGCTCTTTAGTTCTTCACTTTCTGCCATAAAGGTGGTGTCATCTGCATATCTGAGGTTATTGATATTTCTCCTGGCAATCTTGATTCCAGCTTGTGCTTCATCCAGCCTGGCATTTCTCATGATGCACTCTGTATATAAGTTAAATAAGCAGGGTGACAATATACAACCTTGACGTACTTCTTTCCCAATTTGGAACCAGTCTGTTGTTCCTTTCCAGTTCTAACTATTGCTTCTTGACCTGCATACAGGTTTCTCAGGAGGCAAGTCAGGTGGTCTGGTATTCCCATCTGTTTCAGAATTTTCAACAGTTTGTTGTGGTCCACAGTCAAAAGATTTGGCATAGTTAATAAAGCAGAAGTAGATATTTTTCAGGAAGACTAAAAGACAACAACTCCGTACGTGATGTGTACAGAGTGATCAGTGAGAAATAGAGGGTCAGTTAGAAGGCTACTGTCAGACCCCAACCAAGTTTTCCCCCAAGGCATATCAAAAAGAGAAAAATAGGGCTTCCCTGGTGTCTCAGTGGTAAAGAATCAGCCTGCCGATGCAGGAGGCACAGGTTCAATCCCTGATCCAGGAAATCCCACATGCCAAGGAGCAACAAAGTTGGTGTTTTTGTTTTGTTGCAAAGCAACAAAGCCATAACTATTGAGCCAATGCTTTAGAGCCCAGGAGTTGCAACTACTGAGCCTGCATGCTACATCTACCGAAGCCCAAGTGCTTTAGAGCCCGTGTTCCACAAAAAGAGAAGCCACCCACCACAATGAGAAGCCTGGACACCGCAACTAGAGAAAAGTCCACACAGCAGTAAGTACCAGCACAGCCAAAAATAAACACATAAAATTATTTTTTTTTTAAAGAGAAAAATAAGGATGAAGTTAAATTTATTCAAATTATTCTGTGATTGTGTTAGCCACATCTTTCTGAAGATGTTAAAATACCTGTCTTCGTCTATTTGGGGCTACTGTAACAAAACACTACAGACTGGGTAGCTTATAAACAACAGAAATGTATCGTTCACAGTTCTGGAGGCTGGCAAGTGTAAGATCAAGATACCAACACGGTTGGTTTCTGCTGAGAGCTCCCTTCCTAATTCACAGCCTGCACCTTCTTGCTAAGTCCTTACATGGTGAAAAGAGCTAGGGAACCTCTTTATAAAGCCCTGGTCTGGGGACTCCTTTGGTGATCCAGTGGCTAAGACTCCATGCTCTCAATGCAGGGGCCCTGGGTTCAATCCGAGGTCGGGAAACTAGATCCTGCATGCTACATGACGCAACTAGAAGATTCCACATGTCACAAATAAAACCTAGTGCAGCCAAATAAATAAATACATAATTTTTAAAAATAAAAAGCCTTAGTGCCATTCATGAGGGTTCTACTCTCATGACCTAAGCATCTCCCAAGGTCCTACTTCCTAATCAGTTCAGTTCAGTTCCTTTAAGGGTTAAGATCTCAAAATACGAATTTTGGAGGGACATAAATATTCACACCATAGAAATATATTTTCTTTTAGGGATTTATTTTGCATTTATTTACTTATTTTTGGGATAGTTACTGCGTGATGCCCCTTGCACAAAATTCAAAATGTACAAAAGCCTCTAATATTGATTATGTAGGCCATTTCCTTCCTACCCTAAAGCTCCAGTACCCAAACTCAGAAGCAGCCACCATTAATGATTTCTTATTCTTCAAGAAATGCTGTATGCATACACTAGCAGATACGTTTATAGAAACTCACTTTTAATTAGCAGGCAGCATACTACATCTTGCTTTTTTTTCACTTAATAACATTGTAGAGATATAT
Source organism: Moschus berezovskii (assembly GCF_049115385.1). NCBI lineage: Eukaryota > Metazoa > Chordata > Mammalia > Artiodactyla > Moschidae > Moschus > Moschus berezovskii. The sequence goes on from NC_142471.1 coordinate 76,121,877, forward strand.
CCATATCAGTACAGTTGAGAAGATGTTTTTAAAATAAATGACAGTGATGGTATGCTGTGATTGAGTATTTCTTAAATGTCCTAAAGAATACACACACATATAGACACATGGCAGACCCAAAGAAGCTGCAATTTTTTTTCTAGGCCACAAAATCTGAAAACTGAAACCATTGGCATGATAATAATGAACATGCAATATATAGCACTAATATAATAATTACGGTATTATAATACTTTATAATAAAATATTTTAAGTAATGGTTTATTAAGCTATTTACTAAATAATAATAATAAACATTTCAGAATCAAACAGTTCTAGGCGTAAGTCTTCTGTCATTTTCTAGTTCTAAGAACTTAAATTACTAATGTCTCTGAGCCAGTTTCCTTATTTTAGCAAAACTGAGGGTGAGGTGGGAAATAAAACCTCCTTCCTGAATTAATTGTGAAAATTAAACAAATAATAAATAGAAAGTGCCTGGAACCTTGAACTGAGGATTCTTGACATGTGGGACACGGCTATCAAGAATCGGCCAACAGACAAATATTGCAGAGGTTACGTAGGTAAAAGCTGAAAGTGTGTATTGACTTTGGCAGTTATTAATATAAGATCAATGAAGATTCAGGCAGGACTCAGCGGAGTGTTGAGGATCAAAAAACAGAGCTGGCAAGAGGGAAGTGGCAGCTAGTGGTGAGAGCAAGAGGTTGGTGGTGAGTAAATGCATTGTTGCTAAAGCTGGATGCTGTGTGGTCCAGGAGCAGGCAGGGTCCTGGTCAAAGAAATACTGTCTGACAAATAAAAAGAAAATTCAACTCCCTTGGTCCTTTATCTGCATTTTATGAACACTTAGAAAGGAAAAATAGTATAGAGTGGTAGTTCTTTCCTTTTTCTCCCCCACCCAAATCATATTTGTAAATGGGAAGAAATGGAAAGTGGGTCTCTTCTGCAACTCCCCGGGAAAGAGAAAAAATTGGATAGGTGCTATTGAAATAAGTTTTAAGAAGTGACTTATATCATCTTGAAAAATGAGACATTGTAAGCTTTTTTTCAAACAGTGATGACAGGAGTGATACATCAGGTTCTCCTGGGTTTTGCTATTGTTTTGTTGTTGTTTCACTTTTTGGTTTGGTTGGATTTTTTTTTTTTTTTAAGGAGAATTTCCAACATATATTAAAGTAGAAAGGCAACATAATGAACCCTGTGATGATCTTCAACAATTATCAACTCTTGGAATTTCCCTAACATATTCCTCCCACTCCTGCCCAGGAGTTTTATATTTTCTAAAAATTGAAAATTACCCCTGAATCCTTGATGAGATTCAGGTTTGATTTTTTTTAAGATGATTTCATAGTGTTTGTTTTAATCAGAAGGGACTTAAAGTGTAGTTTTTTTCTTTTGTTCTGCTGTTAGCAGCCATTGCTGTTCAATGTCAAGTTTTTGGTTTTTCCGTCTATTTTGTTTACAGTCAATTTGGAAAGCTGTTTCTTCTGGGCAAGGTTGAGTCACAAGTTGAGGTCTCCCAGCTTTGGACCACTAACAATTTTCAAAGACCCATTACCTCAAAGTTAGATTTTTCCAGAATGATTTTTTCTGGTTTTATTGAGATATAATTGACATACAGCATTGTGCTCATTTAAGATACAACTCAATTATTTGGTATATATATATATTATGAGGACTTCCCTCATAGCTCAGTCAGTAAAGAATCTGCCTGCAATACAGGAGACCCCAGGTCGATTCCTGGGTTGGGAAGATCCCCGAGAGAAGGGAAAGGCCACGCACTCCAGTATTCAGGCCTGGAGAATTCCATGGACTGTATAGTCCATGGGGTTGCAAAAAGTCGGACGTGACTGAGCGACTTTCACTCTCACTTTTACATGTTATGAAATGATCACCACAATAAACGTAGTTAACATTCATCACCTAGCATAGTTAAAGTTCTTTTTCTTGTGAGGAGAATTTTCAAGATCTACTCTCTTAGCAATTTGCAACTCATGCGAAGAGTTGACTCACTGGAAAAGACTCTGGTGCTGGGAGGGATTGAGGGCAGGAGGAGACGGGGACGACAGAGAACGAGATGGCTGGATGGCATCACCGACTCGATGGACATGAGTTTGAGTGAACTCCGGGAGTTGGCGATAGACAGGGAGGCCTGGCGTGCTGTGATTCATGGGGTCGCAAAGAGTCAGACACGACTGAGCTACTGAACTGAACTGAATACGACATTGTTAACTACAATCGCCACGCTGTACATTACATTCCCAAAGCTTGCTTATCTTATAATTGGAGATTTGTACCTTTTGACCACCTTCATTCATTTCCCCCACCACCCCTCCCTGCCTCTGGTAACCCAATCTGTTCTATTTTTTTCTGAGTTTAGTTTTCTTTAGATTCTACATGTAAGTGGGATTGTAGTTTTTTGTCTTTCTTTCTTTGATTTATCTCACTGAGAATAATGCCCTAAGTGTCCATCCATGTTGTTCACAGATGACAGAATTTCCTTCTTTCTTATGGCCAAATAATGTGTATATAGTAACATTATATATATATTTTTTTTTACATATTATATAAACATATGTATGTGATATATATATTACATATTTATATATCTCACATTTTCTTATTCGTTCACCAGTTGATGAACACAGGTTGTTTCTCTGTCTTGGCTGCTGTAAATAATTCTGCAATGAACATAGAGGTGCAGATATCTTTTCTAGATAGTGATTTTTTCTGTCAGATACATACCCAGAAGTAGAATTACTGGGTCAAGTGATAGTTCTGTTTGTAATTTTTTGAGGAACTTCCATACTGTTTTCCGCAGTGGCTGCACCCATTTACATTCCATCAACAGCGCACAAGGGTTCCCTTATCTCCACATTCACCAACACTTGTTATCCCTTCCCTTTTGAGGACAGCCATTCTGACAGATATGAAGTGATATCTCCTTGTGGTTTTGATTTGCATTTCCCTGATAATCTGTGATGCTGAGCAACTTTTCATGTACTTGTTGGACATTTGTGCATCTTCAGAAAAATATCTAGTTCCTCAGCCCATTTTTGTTTTTGCTAGTGAGGTATTTAAGTACTTTATATATTCCGTATACTAACCCCTTATCAGATATATGATTTGCAAATGTTTTTCTCCCATTTTATAAGGTGTCTTTTCATTTTGTTGATGGTTTCCTTTATTGTGCAGAAGCTTTTTTAAAGTAGCTCCACTTGTTTATTTTTGCTTTTTCTTTTAGTGTCAAATCCAAAAAAATAATAATAACATTGCCAAAATCAATGTCAAGTAGCTTACCACCTATGTTTTCTTCTAAGAGTTTTTTGGTTTCAGGTCTTATAACCAAGACTTTAATCCATTTAAGACTGATCCTTAATTTGTATTTTTCTGAACACCAAGAATGGAAAAATAGTGTAGATGGCATTTCTTCAAGCCCCAATTCTTTCTTACGGGGCTTAAAGACTGTTACTGTGTTTCATTCACTAAAACTGCCCCACTCTGCAGTCTTCTTCAAAAACCATTTCTTGCAGGTTAATATGCCTCTTCCTACTCTTCCCCTTTCTTTCCAATTCTGTATCTAGAAAGACCAAAGAACCATTCATCTGGCAATGACAGCATCCTTCTCAAAGGGCAGAACGATTCACAATTACACAATCCTCTGTGGCTGCCAAGATAGGGGAAAGGGTGGGAACTCTGCAATGTAATAATTTTCATTTCTTCATAAATGAATGAGTGATGGATGAAATTGGGCCAAACTCCAGCGGGATGCACAGACCCATGAAATGTGTCAAGGTATGTACCTGAGCAAAATAGTGAGATGCTGTGAGAAGAATGTATGCCGTGACAGCGTGCTGCATTTAACATGAATTAATTAATCACAGGCATCTTGCTGGAGCAGTGGGAGTGATACTTGGGGATAAAGACAATTCTATGGCTTCTCCAATAGCTGTGTTAAACAAGCCAGTTCTTCCCTCTCTGCATACAGAGCTGGCATTCTTGACCCAGGACCATGCTAACTTTTTCCATTTCTGAGTAAAGCATCCATGGCCAAAGCCTGACTGAAAAGTGTGAGAAGAACCCTGAGCATCAGGCCTAGCATCTCAAGGTGAGCAATGATGGGCAAAAGAAGAGAGGAACCACAGAGAAAGGGCCTACTGCTTAGATCTATGAGCATCCCAATCTCCTTGAGATAGATGCTGCACTCAGCCTCTTCTCCCAGTCCCTCCTCTGGGTAAACCAGAGCCCAATTTAACAAAGCGGAAAGGTGGACAACTTTATTGTGTGTTAAATTTGGTTACTTTCAAAATGATGCTCTGGTTTGCTTAAAAGTGCAGTGCAAATAATTGGGTTCATGTTTCACCAATTCAAATGAAAGATAAGTGTCCATGTGAATAAGTGATAGCTTTCCTTTACACAGAGAAATTCAAACTAAGACACGCAAAACGGTGGAGTGGTGGAGCTACTGAGAGCCCAGCCTTCAGGATTAGACAGAACTTGTTACGTGCTGACTCCATCAATTTTTGACATACACACTTTGTGTGTCTTTGGGCAAGTTTCTAGAAAATAAAGATAACCCACCATACCTACTTCATAACACTTTGTGAAAACATGGGAGGGGCACTTTGCAATATGCCAGCTGTTATATGGGTTCATTAAACAGTTTCTGTTGTTGCTACTAGGAATTCTTGGGGAATCAGACTTCCTGAATGTACAATATTTTTTTAAATGAACTTTAAAATCCTGTAATAATTTTATATTTATAGAAAAGTTGCAAAGATAGTCTAGAGAATTCCAAAGTACACTTCACCCAGATTTTTCTGGGTTACCATTTTAATGTGGTATGTTTGCCAATACTAAGAAGCCAACATTGGCACATTACTATTTAGTATTACTATTAGCACATTGGATGTGAGAGTTGGACTATGAAGAAAGCTGAGCACAGAAGAATTGATGCTTTTGAACTGTGGTGTTGGAGAAGACTCTTGAGAGTCCCTTGGACTGCAAGGAGATCCAACCAGTCCATTCTAAAGGAGATCAATCCTGGGTGTTCAGTGGAAGGACTGATGTTGAAGCCGAAACTCCAATACTTTGGCCACCCCATGCGAAAAGCTGACTCATTTGAAAAGACCCTGATGCTGGGAAAGATTGAGTGCAGGAGGAGAAGGGGATGACAGAGGATGAGATGGCTGGATGGCATCACCGACTCAATGGACATGGGTTTGGGTAAACTCCAGGAGTTGGTGATGGACAGGGAGGCCTGGCAAGCTGCAGTTCATGGGGTTGCAAAGAGTCAGACACGACTGATCGACTGAAATGAACTGAACTGAACTGATCTATTACTATTAAACTAAACACTTTATTCAGATTTCACAGTTTTTTTTTATCCCAAGATATAATCTAGAATATCACATAGCATTTATAAGAATGTTTTTAATTGGCACAACAATCAACATAATTAATTCATCAACTAGCGACTCCATGGTCAATATCTAAATGTGCTTTTCTAAAACACTTGAGAAGTTCAATAAGTGGTGCTGGGAAAACTGGATGGCTATTTGTAAAAGAATGAAGTGAGGATAATTTCTCACACTATACCCAAAAATAAACTCAAAGTGGATTAAAGACCTAAACGTAAGACCGAAAACCATGAAGCTCCTAGAAGAAAACATAGGCAGAATGCTCTTTGACACGAATCGTAGCAATACTTTTTTGAATTTGTCTCCTAAAGCAAAGGAAATAAAAGTAAAAATAAACAAATGTGGCCTAATCAGACTTAAAAGCTTTTGCACAGCAAAGGATATCATTGACAAAACAAAAATACAACCTACTGAATGAGAGAAAATATTTGCTAATGATATGGTAGATGAGAGGTTAAAATCCCAAAAAATATAAACAGTTCAACATCAACAAAACAAACAACTTGATTAAAAAGTCTTGGAAATCACTTATTCTCTTCAGTAGCATTTTTACAAACTTATTGACCTATTATTGACAAAGTAAATCCTTTCATATAGTTAGTAAAATAATCAAATACAGGTTAGCATCTGCCTGAATCATTACAGTATACAATTTATTCAAATTTGAAGTTAGTAAGATTTTACTGTGTACATAATCATGGCCTGCAAAGTGTCTGGCACTTAGTAGGTGCTCTTAAAGTATCTGTTGTTAAGCTACATATAAAAAGGACCTCAGATCTCCTGACAGCTTGATTTGTTTATGGACACAGTTAGGTGTATTTTGCCTTGAGCTGTGCCTTGTTTTGAATAATCTCTTAGAGCATGACCTTACCTTTGTGCATAGAACCTGTTTGTACAAGACTGTACATGATCTGAGCAAACAAGAATTACCATTCAGCAAACCATGAACTTCTTTAGCATCTCTCACTCAGCAAGGATTGCCCCTTGAGGGGATCAGTGCTGATGTAGAAAGTATGTGTTTTACTTTTATCTGTGAAGAAAAAAGGATTCATGTGTGTGAATTCAATTTCTTTGACGTTGGTTGTGGCAGTTGCTATTTTTTATACACAGTATTAACCAGTGATGAGGAGAATCAACAGGATAGCTCGGGCAATGAGAACAAAGATAAGGATGTCCAGCCAGCAGTGAGCTTCCAGATGTGACCAGGTGGGTCTGGGATAACCACACAGGGACCTCAGGGGTAAGTGATTAGAAGATAGGTGTGACGAGGGCATGGCTTCCTCCACCAGTGTCAACAGATGCAGCATTGCATCCAAGTTGTTCATCTAATCATTCTTTTATTCAACTTAAAATACCTATCAAATGACAACAATAACCAATTACTAGATTTCTGCTACTGGAAGTGTGGCCTCTGGAGGATCCATTTACTCAAGGACTTGTTCAGTTCAGTCGCTCAGTCGTGTCCGACTCTTTGCGACCCCATGAATCACAGCACGCCAGGCCTCCCTGTCCATCACCAACTCCCAGAGTTCACTCAAACTCATGTCCATCGAGTCGGTGATGCCATCCAGCCATCTCATTCTCTGTCGTCCCCTTCTTCTCCTGCCCCCAATCTTTCCCAGCATCAGAGTCTTTTCCAGTGAGTCAACTCGTCGCATGAGGTGGCCACAGTATTGCAGTTTCAGCTTTAGCATCAGTCCTTCCAATGAACACCCAGGATTGATCTCCTTTAGAATGGACTGGTTGGATCTCCTTGCAGTCCAAGGGACTCTCAAGAGTCTTCTCCAACACCACAGTTCAAAAGCATCCATTCTTCGGCGATCAGCTTTCTTCACAGTCCAACTCTCACATCCATACATGACCACTGGAAAAACCATAGCCTTGACTAGAGTTGTTAGAGATGCAGAATTTCAAGGTCCACCCCAGTTCTCTGAATAAGAATCTGCCTTTTAACAAGATCTGTGAGTGATTCCCATGTGAGAAGCACTGGACCAGATGACAGAATTAAGAGCCAGGATTCTGTCAAGAGACAAGTGATGTATTTATTGGAAGGTCTATTAATAAAATCTCAGTTGGAAGACTTAAATAGATATTTCTCCAAAGAAGACACACAGATGGCCAGCAGACACAAGAAAAGATGCTCAATATTACTAATTATTAGAGAGAAATTCAAATCAAAACTGCAATGAGGTATCACCTCACACAAGTCAGTATGGCAATCATGAAAAAGTCTACAAATAAATGCTGGAGAGGGTATGGAGAAAAAGGAACCCTCCTGCACTCTTGGTGGGAATGTAAATTGGTGCTGCCACTATGCAGAACAATATGGAGGTTCCTTAAAGAAATTAAAATATAGTTACCATCTGATCTTGAAATCCCACTCCTGGGCATACGTCTGGAGAAAACTCTAATTTGAAAAGATTCACACACCCTGATGTTCACTGAAACACTATTTACAATACCCAAGACATGAAAGCAACCTAAGTCTTCACTGACAGATGAATGGCTAAAGAAGATGTGGTATATTTATACATGGAATATTACTCAGCCATAAAAAGAATGAAATAATGCCATTTGCAGCAAAAAGGATAAACCTAGAGATTATCATGTTAAGTGAAGTAAATCAGACAGAGAAAGGCAGATATCATGTATCACTTATACATGGACTCTAAAAAGAATAATACAAATGAACTTCTTTACAAGGCAAACTCAGACTCATAGACTTAGAAAACAAACTTATTGTTACCAGGGAAGGGTGGAGGGAAGGGATAGTTAGGGAGGTTGGGACTGACAGGTACACACAGCTATACATAAAATAAGTAAGCAACAGGGACCTACTGTATAGCACAGGAGCTATACTCAATATCTTGTAATGACATATAATGGAAAAGAATCTGAAAAGAACATATATACATATGAAGGAAGAAAGTGAAGGTGAAGTCACTCAGTCATGTCCGACTCTTTGCGACCCCATAGACTGTAGCCTACCAGGCTTCTCTGTCCATGGGATTTTCCAGTCAAGAGTACTGGAGTGGGTTGCCATTTCCTTCTCCAGGGGATCTTCCCAACCCAGGGCTTGAACCCCGGTCTCCCGCATTATAGACAGATGCTTTACCGTCTGAGCCACTGTGTGTATATATGTGTACATATAACTGAATTACTTTGCTGTATACTTGAAACTAACACATCATTGTAAAAGAACTATACCTCAATTTTAAAAGCATTTTTAAAAAATGTCACATGCTCTGGGCAGAGAACACAGGAGGAAAAGGTAGAAAGTGTCTGGTGGGGCCGAGAAACACACCATGTTTAATGTTAAACACACCATGTTTTTCCAGTAGTCATGTATGAATGTGAGAGTTGGACTATAAAGAAAGCTGAGCACAGAAAAATTAATGCTTTTGAACTGTGGTGTTGGAGAAGACTCTTGAGAGTCCCTTGGACTGCAAGGAGATCCAATCGGTAAAGCCTGAAGGAGTTCAGTCCTGAGTGTTCATTGGAAGGACTGATATTGAAGCTGAAACTCCAATACTTTGGCCACCTGATGTGAAGAGCTGACTCATTTGAAAAGACCCTGATGCTGGGAAAGATTGAGAGCAGGAGGAGAAGGGGACGACAGAGGATGAGATGATTGGATGGCATCACCGACTCAATGGACATGAGTTTGGGTAAACTCCAGAAGTCGATGATGGACAGGGAGGCCTGGCGTGCTGCGGTCCATGGGGTCACAAAGAGTCGGACACGACTTGAGCGACTGAACTGAACTGAACATCATGTTTAAACACACCAACACACCATAAAACACAACTTCTGTTCTCAATGAGTTTGGTCAGTAGAAGGCCTATGGGTTGGGGGTGATGATAGTCCCTATTGTTACAACTTAAAATTATTTTCAAAGTGACCTTGAATTTTATGTTCTATTATAGGATTCTCCTATTAATAGATCAATCTTTACCAAGCTAACCATATTTCTGAGTAACTATTATGTACTGTGCTGTGCTTAGTCACTCAGTCGTGTCTGACTCTTTGTGACCTCATGGATTATAGCCCACCAGGCTCACCTGTCCTTGGGGATTTTCCAGGCAAGAATACTGGAGAGAGTTGTCATGCTCTCCTCCAAGGGATCTTCCCAACCCAGGGGTCAAAACCAGGTCTCCTGCATTGCAGGCAGATTCTTTATCATCTGAGCCACCAGGGAAGCCCAAAGGCACCCAGCTAGAAACTAAGAAAGACATAGAAGTGTTAGATTTGTTCTGCCTTCAAGGAGTTTGTGATTTTAGATAATCGATGCTTCTCACATAAGATCTTGCAAAGGGGCTCAATCAGCCCGAATCCAGTGAAGCAGTACACAAAGTTGAGACTCAAACCACACAGCCAGTTTTGAGCCTCGGTCCCGACACTTACAAGCAGGGGGCTGTGGACACACTGCTTAAATTCTGTGTTTCCACTCCTTACTCTGTGAGGTTGGGATGATAAAAATAGTTGTCTGCCTAAAGAGACAACTTCCTAAAGCTGCCTAAAGGGGACAGCTTCCTACAAAGCTTTCTGGCTTAGAGGAAAATAAAATGTAAGTATGAAAACAGGAGTAAAATGTAAGTATGAAAACAGTTTAAGAAACTGAAGTTGGTTCATACTCAAAACTTATCAAAAGAGTTCTGAACACATATAGGGGTGCAGCTACTCTGGCTATTGAATGTGCTGTGCAGCTGTGCAGATGGTGTCCCTTACATACTAAGGGCAGAAGTCAGCTCTTAAGATTTTGTTTAGTTACCTCTTTGAGAAAATTTCCAAAACTATAGTCTCCTTATGTTAGAGCCAGCACTGGTTTTTCTTTGCTTTTTGATGAACTTTTGACCTAAATTGCTTTTCCAATCTCCAGTCATTTAGTGGAAGACCATTAGTGACTGGTTAAATACACAGGTACCCCCCCGCACACACACACTCATATATTACATTTCAGGCCAAATTGAATTACAGAAGGAACCAATTTGAAAGGTTATTGAATTAAAACCCTACAAGAGAGAGATGAGTTTTATGTTAGTGGTTGGCATGACAACTTAATATGCTGGAGAGTAATATGTGCTGAGTTCACATCGTTGGAGACTCTGACAAGTTCAAGGCCAGGATTGTGCCTCTAAATCTTGTTGCCACGGTAATACAGCATAAGGCCAGAGTCCACTGAAATGAATACCTCTGACAGCTCATGCCAGCAAGAGCTATCTGATTAAAAGGGATCTTTTCATTAAAAAAAAAAGAAAGAAACAGTATTTTAACAAGATCAGGAGCAAAATGCAAAGGCAGGATATTGAAATTTGGGCAACAGAAAATCTAAAAGGAAAGCAGCCAGTGGATGCCAAGAAGTAACTAATAAAGATCTGTTTTATTTACAAGGGGTTGGTGATGTGTGAAGGTCTGCACGCGGAAGTCCAGCCTGCAGGGCCATTTTGTAAGTGAAATGATACTGCCCCAGTTTGATTCCCTGGCTCAAGCTCAGCAGAATGATTTCATTTGACTGGTGGCTACCCCTTTCCCATGGCAGATTTTAATTTGACAGATTTTTTTCTCTGATAATACATGGAAGAAAATGGTTTCTGAGCGACTTTATAGGTCACATATACGTCCCAAGATGAAAAGCCAGCCCATAAAACCTCATCCCAGAGTTGAGGTCACCAAAATGCCACTGCCTTTAGCCACTAGAATCACCTTTCAGATATTCTCCTGATTCATGTCCCAGGGACTTGTTAACAGGATAACAGTCTTAGGATCATGATCTTAGAGGTTCCTCATTTCCTCATTTTACATGACATTTATCTTGGATTAGTCCATGACTGTGGTTCTTGGAGTTTCTTAAGCTCTTAGAGTGGAGAAGAAGAAAGAATCCTCAAGTTCATGATCATATTTCTCATAGGGATTTGAGCTAGTCTCCGTGGGAGCCAGCTCTCTTTTACATGTCCAGGGATGTAATGGAGATAATCAATAAATGGGGACACACAGGTAAGAAGGTAAAAGATGCAGTCTAATAGGAATTCAGAATCCTAGA